>NC_091341.1:25669567-26004567 GCF_038502225.1 Cherax quadricarinatus
TGTCCCACTACCTCCCTCACCTTCCCCTCCTCTATTCCCCCTATCATTCCCCCTTTGTCCCCTCTCCCCTAGGTGCATCACCGTCGGCACCGTACTGGACTTCTAAGGTCCAACGATGGCGCGCGGACATAGACTGCTATTGGACCGTCCAGTAAGCTGGTCTCTCTCGCGTTATTAAGTCTGTTTTATGGTCCTAGACCGACTTCCAGGCCTCTCAGACTCGGCTGGTTGGTCTACCCTTAAAGTGAAGGACCCTGAGCCCTTAAAGCGAGGGATTTTGTATTAAACATGTGATGTTTATTTCTTGCATGTCACCTGGTCACCACCAGTCACTGTACTAGGGTCATCAATGCTGCATGTCACCTGGTCACCACCAGTCACTGTACGAGGGTCATCAAGGCTGCATGTCACCTGGTCACCACCAGTCACTGTACGAGGGTCATCAAGGCTGCATGTCACCTGGTCACCACCAGTCACTGTACGAGGGTCATCAAGGCTCAGTAAATTCCATTGAATTCTTGATACAAGATGTTGAATTCCTTCCAGTGCAAGAAGTCTGGCTTCTTCCACAGTGTTTTGTCTTAACTATAATTCGTAGTACAAATCTTAAATCTTTCCTGCCTGTAATATTTATTTCTAGGTCACCAGTTCCAGTTCTTCAGTGCTCTCAGCCTCCGAGAGGACTGAAGTCCTGAAGACAGTGACCGAAGCGTCTTCCAGGCGAGTATTGCAATCTTTCAGCGCCAGGACTATATCCTTTTTCATGCCAGTGATGCTGGAGTGTGATCAGAGGCTGTGACAGCAGTGATGTCGATTGACATCAGAGGGAGCTATCTATATTGGCTTATGGAAAGATTTCTCTGGCCACCATGGAAACTGTTGGTGGTTATTTGGCTTTTCCGTGTCTATCCACCACCTCCTTGTTTCTCCAGGTGTGATCTATCCTCCTCCTCTCTCTCTCTCTCTCTCTCTCTCTCCTTGGGTCTCTCCTGTATTTTCTATCATACAAACATTGGTTTCTGCCTTGGTATCTTATGTGGTTTCAGTTTTGTTGTCAGTCGTGGTGTTCACTTGTGTTCACCGGCGCTGTTGTTGTCACGTTCAAATCGATGAATAAAAGCAACTTGATTCACACACACACACACACACACACACACACACACACACACACACACACACACACACACACACACACACACACACACAAGGACCGGGAGCTGTGACTCGACCCCTGCAACCACACAGATGTTTCAGTCATATGACCGAGGTCTTTGACCGGGTCTCGGGTCACTATTGTCAACCTAAGAACAGCGGATCGACCCATGCTGTTAAATGACGTTAGTACAAGATCACTACTACCACCACAACCACTACTACCACCACAACCACTACTACCACCACAACCACTACTACCACCACCACCACAACTATTACTACCAATAATAATACTCGACTCCCACTACATCTACTGCTACAACAACCACTACTACCACCACTACCACCATCACCAACTACCCCAATAACACACACATCACAACACAGGACACATACTAGAATGCAATACAATATACATTAGGAGACTCAAACACACTGTATACTGCATGATACAACGTTATACATTACTCTACATAACTCTACAGTATTGATAATACATTCGTGGGTGAGCGCTAAGCCCGTAGGAGCCACATGACGTGTAAGATCATGCAGTGTGCAATATTTCTATCCCATTCTTTATCATCTGTTCCATCTTTCCCACCTCTCTATCCTTATCATTTCATTTATTCCCCTTTCCTCATATTTTTTTTTTTTTTTTTTTTTTTTTTTTTTTTTTTTTTTTTTTTTTACACAGGGTTTGACAAGGTTAAGGATCCCTAGCTTTATTGACAGCTATATTACAGGTTAAGGATTCCTAACTTTATTGGCAAGCTAAGAGCTGTTACCTACATTAGCTCATTTGAAAGCATTTTTATTGTTATGAGACATACAAGTAGGGAACAGGATGAAGTTGGAGCCATCTGTGGGCCAGCATTTTCATGTGATCTCGTTCACATCATTATGCTGTACGAATGTGTTCCCCTTTCTTTCTCTTCTCTTTTCCTCCCTTCTCCTTTCCCACTTTCCTCTCGCCCAGTTTTTCCTTCTGTTTCGCCCATCCC
Source organism: Cherax quadricarinatus (assembly GCF_038502225.1). Lineage (NCBI taxonomy): Eukaryota > Metazoa > Arthropoda > Malacostraca > Decapoda > Parastacidae > Cherax > Cherax quadricarinatus. The sequence continues at coordinate 25,671,724 of NC_091341.1, forward strand.
ACACAGGGACGGGAAAGCTAAAAACACTCGTGGATCTATTCTGTCTATCTTGTCTGTTGTGTCTATCCACCAGTTCCTTGATTCTCCAAGTGACCTCCCTCCCCCCCCTCTCTCTCTCTCTCTCTCTCTCTCCTAGCCTGACTCTTCCACGCCCCTGCAGACACACTGACGCCTCCAGTACCACCTTCCAAGCATGCTCTGCTGACCACGTACACACACGTACACGTACGTACGTACACACACACACACCCACCCACGTCTCGGGTATCGAACCAGGTGTACTGGAATCCTGGTGTGAGTGTAGTACCGTGGCTGCTGCCTGATAAATAATGTAACAATATAAGAGTGTACTCTGTGACATAGTATTAACTCCAACACTTCTCTTCCCCTACTCTCCTTCCCCTTCCTCCCTTCACCCCTTCCCTCTACCACTATCCATCCTCTTTCTCCTCCTATTATCCTCGTCCACCTTTCATTTTCTTCCATTTCTCCGTGTCTATACTTTCCCCGTTCCTTTAAAGCCTCTTTCGCCTGACTCTTTACACCCCACCCTCTCTCCTCCCTTCTTTTTCACTCTTATTTCAACTTCTTTCATTTCCTCCTTAACATCTACCTATTTCTCCATCATTCCCCTCTCTCTCTCCCCTTACCTCCTTCCTGTCCCTTCGTCCTCCCTCCTCCTTACTAAGTCCTCACACTAAGCCAGAGGGATACCTACACTCAAACTTAGCAGTGATCCCCTATCTAAGGGATTAAATTCTCCCTCATGTTATAATCTATCTGGATTGTAAGTTGGAAGTCTCTGGTACACTCAGTCCTTCCTCAACTTAGCAAACCAGTCAACTTGTCTATCTTCTCCCTCAATCCACAGCTTTCATAGAGTGTTGAACTGTGGCAGCACACTGCTGGTGTTCCCACTTCGTGACACACACACACACACACACACACACACACACACACACACACACACACACACACACACACACACACACACACGGCCAGGAACTGTGACTCGGTGCCAGGAACTGTGAATCGACCCCTGCAACCACAACTAGGTAGGTACACACGCACGCACATGGCTGGTGGAAACAGTTGGGCAGAAATTCACTTCTCGCTGCTAATTGATTTGTGTCAAGGCCAGACCTGCTGGCTGGTCCTGGACCTGCTGAGTGGACGCTGGCTGGTCCTGGACCTTCTGGGCGGACGCTGAGTGATTCTGGACCTGCTGGGTGGACGCTGGGTGATCGTGGACCTTCTGGGCGGACGCTGAGTGATTCTGGACCTGCTGGGTGGACGCTGGGTGATCGTGGACCTTCTAAGTGGTCACTGTCTTCTAAGATATACTGGGTGGTTGGTGTGAAAGTGGTTTTCAGTGACGGGTGTTTGAACACCCAGCAGGCGCATGCCAGTGTTTGTCACCAGAGTGGAAATGTGTGTTTTATGTTGGTTGACGGTTGTAATGTGTTCACTGCGAAGGAATCCAGGAGAACTGGTTAACTGGAGTTGAGTCCCGGAAGTGGGAGACGCACTGGGTAGGTGGGAATGAACGTATTTAGTGGGTAAAGATGTCCAACATCTAACAACGATACAGAATCGAATCCCGAGGAAACATGATCACAGCATACCAGATACTGGAAACTATCAACAAGGTGAACTGATAAAAGGAGCTGGGCTACTACTACTACTACTGTTGCTACTACTACCACCACCACCAGACAGGCATACACAGCACAGACTACCCAGAAAAATTCTCAATGAGTGAAGCACCAGCAGCGTGTTTACTGCCCTGCCTCGGTAGCACCGCCAATATTAATTCATAAAGATGACGGTAAACACGGGAGCTGCGGTGTTACTCCTTATATACGACCAGAAGCAATGTTTATGTCGGGTGGTGGGGGGAGAGGGAGGGTGGAGGTGGGGGATGGGGTGGGGGAAGGGGGAGAGGGGAGTAAAGGAGAGAGAGTTTCTTGACCTCACAGACGATGGGAAGAAAGCTTTCAAGATAGGGAAGACTGGCTGGAAAAGGCAGGAGGAGGATAAGAGGTGTAGAGAGAAGAGGGAGAATAACTAGAATGGGGAGAGTAAGGGTAGGGATAAGGGAAATGGGAAAGGAGAAGAAAGTTTGATAATTAAAAGAGGGAACGAATTGGAAGGGGAGGTGAGATAGAGGCACAGACGAAGGGAGCAAAAGAGAGATGCAGAGGGAAATTGACATGATGGGAGAGCAGAGAGATTAGAAAAGACAGTGAAAAGAGATAGAGAGAGAGATAGGAGAGGAAGAGAAGGAAGGAGTCATGGAGGAGGAAGGGAGAGTAATAAAGGAGGAAGGGAGAGTAATAAAGGAGGAAGGGAGAGAGTAATAAAGGAGGAAGGGAGAGAGTAATAAAGGAGGGAGGGAGAGAGTAATAAAGGAGGAAGGGAGAGAGCAATAAAGGAGGAAGGGAGAGAGCAATAAAGGAGGAAGGGAGAGAGCAATAAAGGAGGAAGGGAGAGAGCAATAAAGGAGGAAGGGAGAGAGCAATAAAGGAGGAAGGGAGAGAGCAATAAAGGAGGAAGGGAGAGAGTAATAAAGGAGGAAGGGAGAGAGCAATAAAGGAGGAAGAGAGAAGACAGAGCAATAAAGGAGGAAGAGAGAAGCTTGGGGAAATAGATGGCAAAGTAACATTTGCACCTGAGAAAACGCAAATGATGATCGTCTCTAGGCACCATGATGGTAATGCTGGTGCCGTAGTAAGGATGAATGGGAGGGTATTGGCACCTGGAAAAGTTGATATCCTTGGGGTGAAATTTGACTCCAAACTAACCATGAAGAACCATATTGTAAATCTTGCAAACAAGGCAGCCAGGAAGCTTACAGCACTTCGCTGTATCTCGCACCTGCTTGACAGTAGGGGTTGCAAGATCCTGTACGAGGCACAAGTACGCTCACACCTTGAGTATGCTCCACTTTCTTGGTTTGCCTGCCCCCCCCCTCTCATCTGCGACTGCTTGACAGAGTAGAGAACAGAGCAAGAAGTCTCATCTCTCGCCTTGACCCATCCTGGATAGATCTGTCTTTCAGCAGAGCCTTCAACATAGGAGGGATGTGGGTGGCCTTACTGTTATGTACAAGGCCAATATTGTCAAAGTGCCACACTTGGATCCACTTCGAGGACAGCGTGAAACAAGCTTTTATGCCACAAGACGGGCAGAAAGCAGCAACTTCACTCTGGCTGTACCCTTCTCCAGAACATCACTCCATCTGAGATCATACATACCCAGGATGACTCGAGTATGGAACACATTCGTACAGCATAATGATGTCAACGAGATAAAGTCAGTTGATCAAATGAAAATGCTGGCCCACAGATGGCTCCAACTTCATCCTGTTTCCTACTTGTATGTCTCATAACAATAAAAATGCTTTCAAATGAGCTGATGTAGGTAACAGCTCTTAGCTTGCCAATAAAGTTAGGAATCCTTAACCTGTAAATAGCTTGTCAATAAAGCTAGGGGTCCTTAACCTTGTAATAAAGTTGGTAGAATTACCGACAATATGTAAAGTAAAAGGACACAAGTGCAACTAATGTGACATTTATTGTGGCAACGTTTCGCTCTCCAGGAGCTTTATCAAGCCATTACTTGATAAAGCTCCTGGAGAGCGAAACGTTGCCACAATAAATGTCACATTAGTTGCACTTGTGTCCTTTTACTTTACATCCTTAACCTTGTCAAACCCTGTGTAAAAAAAAAAAAAAAAAAAAAAAAAAAAAAAGAGGAAGAGAGAGCAATAAAGGAGGGAGAGAGAGCAATAAAGGAGGAAGAGAGAGAGAGCAATAAAGGAGAGAGAGCAATAAAGGAGGGAGAGAGCAATAAAGGGAGGGAGAGAGAGCAATAAAGGAGGAAGAGAGAGCAATAAAGGAGAGAGAGAGCAATAAAGGAGGAAGAGAGAGCAATAAAGGAGAGAGAGAGCGCAATAAAGGAGAGAGCAATAAAGGAGAGAGAGCAATAAAGGAGGAAGAGAGAGCGCAATAAAGGAGAGAGAGCAATAAAGGAGAGAGAGCAATAAAGGAGAGAGCAATAAAGGAGAGAGAGCAATAAAGGAGGAAGAGAGAGCGCAATAAAGGAGAGAGAGCAATAAAGGAGAGAGAGAGAGAGCGCAATAAAGGAGGAAGAGAGAGCAATAAAGGAGGGAGAGAGAGCAATAAAGGAGGAAGAGAGAGAGAGCAATAAAGGAGGAAGAGAGAGAGAGCAATAAAGGAGGAAGAGAGAGCAATAAAGGAGGAAGAGAGAGCAATAAAGGAGGAAGAGAGAGCAATAAAGGAGGAAGAGAGAGCAATAAAGGAGGAAGAGAGAGCAATAAAGGAGGAAGAGAGAGAGAGCAATAAAGGAGGAAGAGAGAGAGAGCAATAAAGGAGGGAGAGCAATAAAGGAGGAAGAGAGAGCAATAAAGGAGAGAGAGCAATAAAGGAGGAAGAGAGAGAGAGCAATAAAGGAGGAAGAGAGAGAGAGCAATAAAGGAGGAAGAGAGAGCAATAAAGGAGGAAGAGAGCAATAAAGGAGGGAGAGAGAGCAATAAAGGAGGGAGAGCAATAAAGGAGGAAGAGAGAGCAATAAAGGAGGGAGAGAGAGAGAGCAATAAAGGAGGAAGAGAGCAATAAAGGAGGAAGAGAGAGCAATAAAGGAGGAAGAGAGCAATAAAGGAGGGAGAGCAATAAAGGAGGGAGAGCAATAAAGGAGGGAGAGCAATAAAGGAGGGAGAGCAATAAAGGAGGGAGAGCAATAAAGGAGGGAGAGCAATAAAGGAGGGAGAGCAATAAAGGAGGAAGAGAGAGAGAGCAATAAAGGAGGGAGAGCAATAAAGGAGGAAGAGCAATAAAGGAGGAAGAGAGAGCAATAAAGGAGGAAGAGAGAGCAATAAAGGAGGAAGAGAGAGCAATAAAGGAGGAAGAGAGAGCAATAAAGGAGGAAGAGAGAGCAATAAAGGAGGAAGAGAGAGAGAGCAATAAAGGAGGGAGAGAGAGAGAGCAATAAAGGAGGGAGAGAGAGAGAGCAATAAAGGAGGGAGAGAGAGAGAGCAATAAAGGAGGGAGAGAGAGAGAGCAATAAAGGAGGAAGAGAGAGCAATAAAGGAGGAAGAGAGAGAGAGCAATAAAGGAGGAAGAGAGAGAGAGCAATAAAGGAGGAAGAGAGAGAGAGCAATAAAGGAGGAAGAGAGAGAGCAATAAAGGAGGAAGAGAGAGAGCAATAAAGGGAGGGAGAGAGCAGTAAAGGAGGGAGAGAGCAATAAAGGGAGAGAGCAATAAAGGAGGAAGAGAGAGAGAGCAATAAAGGAGGAAGAGAGAGAGCAATAAAGGGAGGGAGAGAGCAATAAAAGAGGGAGAGTAATAAAGGGAGGGAGAGTAATAAAGGGAGGGAGAGCAATAAAGGGAGGGAGAAAGCAATAAAGGGAGGGAGAAAGCAATAAAGGGAGGGAGAGCAATAGAGGGAGAGAGCAATAAAGGGAGGGAGAGAGAGCAATAAAGGGAGGGAGAGAGAGCAATAAAGGAGGGAGAGAGCAATAAAGGAGGGAGAGAGGAATAAAGGGAGAGAGTAATAAAGGGAGAGCAATAAAGGGAGGGAGAGCAATAAAGGGAGGGAGAGAGCAATAAAGGGAGGGAGAGAGCAATAAAGGGAGGGAGAGAGCAATAAAGGGAGGGAGTAATAAAGGGAGAGAGTAATAAATGGAGAGCAATAAAGGGAGGGAGAGAGAGCAATAAAGGGAGGGAGAGAGAGCAATAAAGGGAGGGAGAGAGCAATAAAGGGAGGGAGAGAGAGCAATAAAGGGAGGGAGAGAGAGCAATAAAGGGAGGGAGAGAGAGCAATAAAGGGAGGGAGAGAGAGCAATAAAGTGAGGGAGAGAGAGCAATAAAGTGAGGGAGAGAGAGAGAGCAATAAAGGAAGGGAGAGAGCATTAAAAGGAAGGGAGAGAGCATTAAAAGGAGGGAGGGAGAGAGAGAGCAATAAAGAAGGGAGAGAGCAATAAAGAAGGGAGAGAGCAATAAAGGAGGGAGAGAGAGCAATAAAGGAAGGAGAAAGAGCAATAAAGGAGGGAGAAAGAGCAATAAAGGAGGGAGAAAGAGCAATAAAGGAGGGAGAAAGAGCAATAAAGGAGGGAGAAAGAGAGCAATAAAGGAGGGAGAAAGAGAGCAATAAAGGAGGGAGAAAGAGCAATAAAGGGAGAAAGAGCAATAAAGGGAGGGGGAATATTATCCAACACACCCCATAAACCAAACCTTCACCATCCCCCACAGCTTCAGCTCTGAGCCACACTGAAGGCAGGAAATCAACGAACCACATCTGGCTCCAACTTACCCCTGGTTACCTGGAGGTTATTCCGGGGATCAACGCCCCCGCGGCCCGGTCCATGACCAGGCCTCCCGATGGATCAGGGCCTGATCAACTAGGCTGTTACTGCTGGCCGCACGCAGTCCAACGTACGAGCCACAGCCCGGCTGATCTGGCACTGATTTTAGGTATCTGTCCAACTCTCTTGAAGGCAGCCAGGGGTTTATTGGCAATTCCCCTAATGCTTGACGGGAAGCTGTTGAACAGTCTTGGGCCCCGGACACTTATGGTGTTTTCCCTTAGTGTACCAATGGCGCCTCTACCCTATAAACATATCGTAAGAAATAATATTTTCTCTTTCAGAAAGTAAGCGGCAGAAGGACCAGCTCAGGAAACAAACAGGTTACTAGACCGTAAGATCCACTGCCATCGTCAGACACAACAGACCAGGGAGACTGCGAAACTAAGTTCAGGTTTGTGAACTTAAGACAACATTGAGACTCTCTCGACCGCATCTAAGTAGCAGAAAGTACGACTGAAGTTCAAAGTTCCCCAGAGATTACCTGAAGTTTACATACAACCACTCCTGAGGGAGGCTATTCTTGCAGCTACTGAGAAGCAGCCTTCGTCTAGGCTGCTTCTCGGCGCCCACGTAAACTCCAGCGATCAAATTCTCGCCTGTAAGGTTTGTTTACTTTAAGAAGTTTAAAGCCTATCAACTACACGAGGATCACTTAAAGCTGCAAGCAAATTGTATACCACTAGTCAGGGATACCTTAGCTTCTGTAAGAGGGATCAAGGTAAACTTTGTTACATACACTGGGAGATATACATATTACTGGAAGAAATCTTTAATGGGAAGATCTGTGGCGATGGCCTGAAGAAACTGGCTTTTCCACATTTACACTCTCATACTCTTCCTCTGTTACCTCTTGCACTCGCTCTCCCTCGCACTCACTCTCCCTCGCACTCACTCTCCCTCGCACTCACTCTCCCTCGCACTCACTCTCCCTCGCACTCACTCTCCCTCGCACTCACTCTCCCTCGCACTCACTCTCCCTCGCACTCACTCTCCCTCGCACTCACTCTCCCTCGCACTCAAATCTTATTTTTCCATAATCGAAAGATGACATTTTCTCTATTTTCCTTATTCTAACCTTTATTCCTTCTCTCTTTTTAAATCCTTTCCCAGGAGCCAATCAGAGAGTCCATCTCTTTCAGCGATAATTTTTAAGAGGGACTTTTCCTCTCGGTTCCTTCCAAGAAGGCAATCACTGATCCTCTTGATGTCTGTCTTTTATATACCATCTCTTAATTCCCTCTCTGTGTACTCTGATGCGGCGGGTTGTCTTTGCGGGGGTCGAATCGCGGCTCCTGGAACACTTACACGGTTTCTGCAGACAGAGAAAATCTGGGCACTGAGGGTCAGTAGTAAGTGGGTATAAGCACTCACAAGAGGAACTCTGTGATGGTGATTGCAAGCTACTAGTGACAGCAGTGGCTACAGGAGGACACGAAGACCCAGTCTCAGACTACCCATAATTACTGATTCTTGGTCTCTAAGCTCATCTTCTCTTGTTGCAGTGTTTTGAGGTCTCTCTTACTACCTCAAGCACCTCATTCCAATCCTGAACCACCTGCACCAACCATACAACGTCGATATTCTATAAATGATCTATAGCTTCAATAAATGCTATGACACGTGTACGGCATTGTCAACAAATCATTTTTGATCCATTTCCATACCGAAAATATATATTTTCAATTTTCATAACTCGCATACAAACTGTGTAACACTACCTGCCCTCATGTGCTCCCAGGTTTTTGATACTGCCCCCCAGGTGGCTAGTTTATTGTGCATCCCGTATCCATCCTATTGAGGGTAGCACAATAGCATACAGCCTAGTTCCTGGGCCATATGCAATAGGCCTTTGGAAGAGCAAAGACCTAGGAACTAGGCCTAAAAAGGGTCTACAAGAGTACATCTGGATTTACTTCAACTGTTCCCTCAGGTCACATGCAAATTTAGGAAATTTGCTTACTATATCTGGTATCTTATTTTCGTTAATAAGACATCTTGACCTGTCACAGAAGTTATTGCCAATATAAACGTGAAATGAAGCACTGTAACGCTGGAACCTCCTGTACTGCTCTCTAGCCCTCATTGGAAGAGACTTCCCGGTCCCATTGCTTTTCTCACGTCAAATTCCTCTAGTAAGTTCGGTACCTCTTCCCCTGTTATGTTGGTATATTTCCTAGCTCTTCTTAGTCTCCTTCACTCCCTCTGTTTTCATGGATCTCTTAACTTTCTTCTGTTAAGATTTCTGATTTTTTTTTGCAAGCCGTTTGCGTATTTTTCTGTCATTCTCCTTCAGCGCCTCCTCTTTCTCTCCTCCCTTCTTCAGTGCCCCTTCCTCCTCACTCCTTCAGCACTCCTCTTTCCTTCCTTTCTTCCTTCTTTCCTCATTCAGCGTCCTTTCGCCTCCCTTCCTTCCTCCTTCAACGTTCCTCCTTCCTTATGACCTCACATCCCTCCGTCCTGGGCCACTGTGAGGTCACAACCAGTGTAAGACAAAGACGACCTCAAGATGTCCCTCATGGTCAAGGGTCCCTGGCAGCTACCTAGCTGGCTCGCCACTTAATCTGTCCTAGCCTGCCCCTTACACTCTCCTTCCTTGCAATGGCTGTGCAGAAACTCTGCAGCAACTCCCTGCCTTCACACACCTCTCCTCACCTCTCTAGTACATTACTCTGCTTTCTGCACTTTGTCTGCCACTCTTCCACACTCTTTATTCCCTCTTAAACCAGTTTTATCTTTCTCTTATTTTTTATACCTGTTTTGATTTTCTATTTTGCATTCATTTTTCTATTTTACTTTCTGTCTTACAGCACTGCCTTCAGATTTTTTTTAAGTGTAAGACTTTCCGGTGTTTATAATCTAATTTTCTGTTAATTTATTCCTGTATATTTTTTTCTCCATTAAGAATTCGATGCGTTGTCAAAAATAAGGAGCGAGAGATCACTGACCCGCATGTTTCTCAACAAGAGAAGTCAGGTATGACATGTTGGTTCAGAGTGAAAACCAGATCTAGTCTTGCCGGCTCATCATTACCTCCCATTCTTCTTGCTACCTTCACGTGCTGACTCGGAAACTCGGCTATTTACGAGTCGATTAGAGCTGTCCTCAGCGTTTTTGACCCCTCCCCCCGTGTGTATGTGTGTACTAACCTAATTTTGCTCGCCTAATTGTTGCAGGGGTCGATTCATAGCTCCTGGCCCCACCTCTTCGCTGGTTGCTACTAGGTTCACTCTTTTCTCCAGGAGTTTTATCATGCCTCTTCTTAAAGCTATGTATCGATCCTGCATCCACTACATTACTCTCCAGACTGTTCCACTTCCTGACAATTCTACGACTGAAGAAGAACTTCCTAACAACACAATTGGAAGTTGAAGACTCATCTGAGTCAACTTCCATTTGTGACCTTGTTTCTGTCTCCCATCTCTGGAACATCCCGTCCCTATCCAGTGTGTATGTGTGTGTGTGTGTGTGTGTGTGTGTGTTGCAGCAAGTACACAAGAGCAACAACAAAGGTCTGGTAGAGGGAACTAGCACAATTTTCCTTCACATACTTCTTCATGATTACGGCGTCTTGAGAAACTTCCGCTGGCAAGATGGTCTGAGTGAAGGCCAATCTGAGAGGCAAGTTTGTTGCCGGAGGCCAGTGTTTGCCTCTGATGGTGTACACTGTAGACGTTGTATATCACTGCCTCTGATGGTGTACACTGTAGACGTTGTATATCACTGCCTCTGACGGTGTACACTGTAGACGTTGTATATCACTGCCTCTGATGGTGTACACTGTAGACGTTGTATATCACTGCCTCTGATGGTGTACACTGTAGACGTTGTATATCACTGCTTCTGATGGTGTACACTGTAGACGTTGTATATCACTGCCTCTGATGGTGTACACTGTAGACGTTGTATATCACTGCCTCTGATGGTGTACACTGTAGACGTTGTATATCACTGCTTCTGATGGTGTACACTGTAGACGTTGTATATCACTGCCTCTGGTGTACACTGTAGACGTTGTATATCACTGCTTCTGATGGTGTACACTGTAGACGTTGTATATCACTGCCTCTGACGGTGTACACTGTAGACGTTGTATATCACTGCCTCTGATGGTGTACACTGTAGACGTTGTATATCACTGCCTCTGATGGTGTACACTGTAGACGTTGTATATCACTGCTTCTGATGGTGTACACTGTAGACGTTGTATATCACTGCCTCTGATGGTGTACACTGTAGACGTTGTATATCACTGCCTCTGATGGTGTACACTGTAGACGTTGTATATCACTGCTTCTGATGGTGTACACTGTAGACGTTGTATATCACTGCCACCAGACCCGGTGGTCTGGTGGCTAAAGCTCCCGCTTCACACACGGAGGGCCCGGGTTCGATTCCCGGCGGGTGGAAATTCCGACACGTTTCCTTACACCTATTGTCCTATTCACCTAGCAGCAAATAGGTACCTGGGTGTTAGTCGACTGGTGTGGGTCGCATCCTGGGAGACAAGATTAAGGACCCCAATGGAAATAAGTTAGACAGTCCTCGATGACGCACTGACTTTCTTGGGTTATCCTGGGTGGCTAACCCTCCGGGGTTAAAAATCCGAACGAAATCTTATCTCTTATCACTGTAGACGTTGTATATCACTGCTTCTGATAGTGCAGACGTTGTTCATCACTGCCAGACTTACGAACACGCGTTGTACACTTCTTGCTGCAGTGCCAGACGCACAGCTGCTTCTAACAGTGATGGTGCCACACGACAACCATTCCCACACCTTCAGTGACACTCGTGTACATTTGAACGCTTCCTGGAGTTGCTAAGTTACCGCGTTGCCAGACGTGTCTCCACTGTTATTGTTCCAATTCTCCTAATTGTGGTAAATATATTTAAATATAGAGAATAATGTTTATAATGGACGCTGACACACACACACACACACACACACACACACACACACCTCTCACACCTCTCACACCTCACACACTCCTCTCACACACACACCTCTCACACACACACCTCTCACACACACACCTCTCACACACACACCTCACACACCTCACACACACACACCTCTCACACACACACACACACCTCTCACACACACACACACACACCTCTCACACACACACACACACACCTCTCACACACACACACACACCTCTCACACACACACACACACTCACACACACACACACACCTCTCACACACACACACACCTCTCACACACACACACCTCTCTCACACACACACACACACCTCTCACACACCTCTCACACACACACACACACACACACCTCTCACACACACACACCTCACACACACACACACCTCTCACACACACACACACACCTCTCACACACACACACACACACACCTCTCACACCTCTCACACACACACCTCTCACACACACACCTCTCACACACACACCTCACACACACACACACACCTCACACACACCTCACACACACACACACACACACCTCACACACACACACACACACCTCACACACACTCACACACACACACCTCACACACACACACCTCACACACACACACCTCACACACACACACCTCACACACACACACCACACACACACCACACACACACCTCTCTCATCTCACACACACCTCTCACACACAACACACACAACACACACACACGGCTGAGGCGGCTGGAAGGGTAGTGCAACGTACAGTGTTTTATTCAAGGACTTAAAGAGAGAGACTCCTAGTACGTACGTCGCTTAACTCTCTCTATGAGATATATATATATATAATATATAATTATATATATATATATATATATATATATATATATATATATATATATATATATATATATATATGTGTCTTGCCGAATAGGTAAAATTTGCTATTTTGGCATAAATAATAACTCTTTTCTTGCCGAATAAGACAATCGAAAATTTGTGTATGCAATAATTTCGCAAAAAAATTCTGAAGCTAACGAAAAAAAAATCATTGTATATTATTAAATTATTGTAAACTTATTTAAAATATATTTCGTTGGATTAGGCTAAATTAAATTGCTCCTGTTATAATAAGGTTAGGCAAGTTTCCTAAAGTTCTTTTGGTACAAAACTACTAATTTTCACATTAATAACATAAATGGAAAAACATATCTTTAAACGTATAAGAGAAAATTTCAGAAAGAGCTTAATTTTAAACGAGTTCTTGTTAAGTGACCAATTTTACCTATTCTGCACGATAATATAATATATAATATATATATATATATATATATATATATATATATATATAAATAAATATAAGAGAGAGAGAGAGAGAGAGAGCGCAAGAGTCAGAGTAAGACAGTAGTGAGATAGCTTACATACAGGCTTCAGAAGTGGCACACTGGGATGATGATGACCTTGAGACAGGTACAAGACGAAGTCGCCGAAGGCTGCCCGTCTTGTGGTGCAAGAGTTGCATTCACACACATGAGCACCTCTACACATCACATCTGGCGACTGTGTTGAACCCTCTGACAAAATGACAGGACCAACCAGGAGAGAGAGATAGAGAAAGAAAGAGAGAGAGAGAAAATAAAGTGAACCCTCACTACTAACAACTCAAAAATAACCCTCAATCGCTCCATTAATCTCCAAAAGCCATGAAAGTTCTCCTGACACACTCCCATCAAACGCTCTATCAAACCCTTGCCATTTCTCTTTCTCTAATGAGGTAAATTATATCTCTTACCATATAATCGTATCTCCCACTTGATGGCTGTGACACGACAACACAGACGTGGTGGGAACTGTCTCCTAGCCAATACTCGTCCCTTAGCCAAGAACTAGACTAAGACAGGTATATTAGGAAAAGATTTTGGGCTATTGTCAGGTTAGAACGTACCCCCACGTAACCCCGATGTTCATCTACGTACCCCCACGTACCCCCACGTACCCCAGACGTTCATCTACGTACCCCTACGAATATCTAAGTACCCCCACGTACATCAACATATCCCAAAGACCAATCACATACCCCCATGTACATTACGTACCCCCACGTACATCTACTTCCACGTATCAACGCTTATTCCCGAAAATGGGTTAGTCAAATATGTGTACTAGTGGGTTTAACTTTGAGAAAGACCTACCTAGTATGGGCCAGTATGCCTGCTGCAGTGTTCCTCCTTACTTATGTTCCCCTACGCATCACCACGCATCAGTGATGCCAAAGTTAGATGAATTAACTTTATATTTCCAGACATCAAAACTAGACAAGGCGCTGCCTGCCACCTCTGGCTAAAGACCACTGACCAGTCGTGTTAAATTTACATTAATGACGGCCAGAATTTAACAAGGAGAACCAATGTTATTGTAGAGCCGAGACCAGAGAGGAATTTGTTAGCAAGTTTAATGTCAGGTGGCTAACATGTCACCTGGTTGATCAGACCCGCTGATCCATCACGACACCTGGTCTCAGACCTGGCCCGGGGGCGCTGACTCCCGAAACCTTTCTCCAGGTATACTTGCGTTTTGGAATCATAGTAAGGGATTGAACTTCTGTCAGTGTGTGGAACAATGGTAATGGAACTTCTATGAGTGAATAGAACAATGTCAGTTAATTCGTAAAATGAATATAGCACTGAGAAAATCTTAGGTTGAAGCCAGTCACAGAAGACGATCTCTCTCTCTCTCTCTCTCTCTCTCTCTCTCTCTCTCTCTCTCTCTCTCTCTCTCTCTCCACCCACGTCCATAAAAAATGAAAAACAAAATCTCTAACATCGTTGCATTCTGATTGGCTGCTTTATTAGGTCTGATTTTTTTGTGTCATTTCACTGGGAAATCAGATAAATTGCAGGACTTCTGAACCCCCACCAATCAGACGAACGCCACCACTTCTGAACTCCCACCAATCAGTCTCCACTCTGACTTTTGTTTTAACTGCGGAAAATATTCTAGGACGCTGTCCCAGGAAAATTCCTTTGGGGAAAATCTGTCATTTCGTTGGGGAAAATATCTGGGGAAAATCCGTGTGATTTGTGTTAAAAATAGCGGTATTGTTTTTTTTTTTGGGGGGGGGGGGGATTGTGGATATTGTTGCTCTTGTTGAATTAATTTTTTATGTATTGAAATTATTAGTTTTGTTAAAAATGGGATCGCAAGAGCGCACTGAGAAGGCATGAGAGCGCCTGAGAGCGCCTAAGAGCGCCTGAGAGCGCCATCCATCAAAGAAAAGTGGCTGGAGGCTGGGTTCGGTTCCTCACGACTTATAATTAATTTCTCCTCTTTATCGTCGCTCCTCCATTTTGTGGAGAGAAAGGAAGGAAGGAGGAACGGAGAAGCATGGAAACAGAGAAAAACAGAGATTATGGATACCAATGCAGTATAATACACAGTTATCTTTATCAAGTCACAAAGATCTTTGACTTCATAAAGCTTACTGTGTGGCCAAAACGTACTCACTGAAAGATCGTATTACACCGCATTTGGGTCTAATCTTCCGTCGTGTCTGTATTACATACCAAAAAATCTCCAAGAAGTACTTCGTGAGAGAAATGTATGGACATACAGACTCGAAGTGGTCCTCAACCTTCCTACACAAGAGAGTCACAAGTGATGGTCGAGTGTGTGGCGAGGGCCTCACGGTTTTGTTGGCACTGCGCAGTGTAGAACCTAGATAAACTTGAATTCCTAATTTCACGTGAGGGTTGCATGTCTTTCCTAGAAGGGTCCCCACAAGCGGTCCACGGGCTGCATGTGGGGACCCGTGGCCCATAGAACACCGAACTAGACTTCAGGTCGCAGGTTTTAAAACTTTTCACGACTACAGACAACAGTGAATTGCCCATTGCATGCCCAAAACCACCATCACTAGTGCCCAAGTCACCATCACCAGTGCCCAAGTCACCATCACCAGTGCCCAAGTCACCATCACCAGTGCCCAAGTCACCATCACCATACGACTTCAGAAGATGGTAATTCCTTGGGTTTTAAGTTACATATGGATAGCTATCAACACAACAGCTGAGACGTTAATCTAGCAACAACTTTCTTTGTTAAAATCGTTGAAAGAGAGTCGCATTCTGGCAGCTTGACGTAAGTGTACTTACCTATTTGGGGTTAGAGGGGTCGATTCATAGCTCCTGTTACCACCTCTTCACTGGTCGCTACTAGTGTGTGTGTGTGTGTGTGTGTGTGTGTGTGTGACGTACTGTGTGTACGTTACACACAGTACACACACACACACACACACACACACACACACACACACACACACACAGAAGGGACTCCAGAAAGACGGAGAGGTGGGGCACACCACCAAGTGCTGGACACAGTGCACACAACCGAGGAAGAAGTGAAGAGGCTTCTGAGTGAGCTAGATACCTCAAAGGCAATGGGGCCAGATATCTCCCCATGGGTATTGAGAGAGGGAGCAGAGGCGCTATGTGTACCCCTAACAATAATATTCAATACATCTATCGAAACAGGGAGATTGCCTGAGGCATGGAAGACAGCAAATGTAGTCCCAATCTTTAAAAAAGGAGACAGACATGAAGCATTAAACTACAGACCAGTGTCACTGACATGTATAGTATGCAAAATCATGGAGAAGATTATCAGGAGAAGAGTGGTGGAACACCTAGAAAGGAATGATCTCATCAACAGCAGCCAACATGGTTTCAGGGACGGGAAATCCTGTGTCACAAACCTACTGGAGTTCTATGACATGGTGACAGCAGTAAGACAAGAGAGAGAGGGGTGGGTGGATTGCATTTTCTTGGACTGCAAGAAGGCGTTTGACACAGTTCCACACAAGAGATTGGTGCAAATACTGGAGGACCAAGCAGGGATAACAGGGAAGGCACTACAATGGATCAGGGAATACTTGTCAGGAAGACAGCAGCGAGTCATGGTACGTGGCGAGGTGTCAGAGTGGGCACCTGTGACCAGCGGGGTCCCGCAGGTGTCAGTCCTAGGACCAGTGCTGTTTCTGGTATTTGTGAACGACATGACGGAAGGAATAGACTCTGAGGTGTCCCTGTTTGCAGATGACGAAGTTGAGAAGAATTCACTCGATCGATGACCAGGCAGAACTACAAAGGGATCTGGACAGGCTGCAGACCTGGTCCAGCAATTGGCTTCTGGAGTTCAATCCCACCAAGTGCAAAGTCATGAAGATTGGGGAAGGGCAAAGAAGACCGCAGACGGAGTACAGTCTAGGGGGTCAGAGACTACAAACCTCACTCAAGGAAAAAGATCTTAGGGCGAGTATAACACCAGGCACATCTCCTGAAGCGCACATCAACCAAATAACTGCTGCAGCATATGGGCGCCTAGCAAACCTCAGAACAGCATTCCGACATCTTAATAAGGAATCATTCAGGACCCTGTACACCGTGTACGTTAGGCCCATATTGGAGTATGCTGCACCAGTTTGGAACCCACACCTAGCCAAGCACGTAAAGAAACTAGAGAAAGTGCAAAGGTTTGCAACAAGACTAGTCCCAGAGCTAAGAGGTATGTCCTACGAGGAGAGGTTAAGGGAAATCAACCTGACGACACTGGAGGACAGGAGAGATAGGGGGGACATGATAACGACATACAAAATACTGAGAGGAATTGACAAGGTGGACAAAGACAGGATGTTCCAGAGATTGGACACAGTAACAAGGGGACACAGTTGGAAGCTGAAGACACAGATGAATCACAGGGATGTTAGGAAGTATTTCTTCAGCCACAGAGTAGTCAGTAAGTGGAATAGTTTGGGAAGCGATGTAGTGGAGGCAGGATCCATACATAGCTTTAAGCAGAGGTATGATAAAGCTCACGGCTCAGGGAGAGTGACCTAGTAGCGATCAGTGAAGAGGCGGGGCCAGGAGCTCGGACTCGACCCCCGCAACCTCAACTAGGTGAGTACAACTAGGTGAGTACAACTAGGTGAGTACAACTAGGTGAGTACAACTAGGTGAGTACAACTAGGTGAGTAACTAGGTGAGTACAACTAGGTGAGTACAACTAGGTGAGTACAACTAGGTGAGTAACTAGGTGAGTACAACTAGGTGAGTACAACTAGGTGAGTACAACTAGGTGAGTAACTAGGTGAGTACAACTAGGTGAGTACAACTAGGTGAGTACAACTAGGTGAGTACAACTAGGTGAGTACAACTAGGTGAGTAACTAGGTGAGTACAACTAGGTGAGTAACTAGGTGAGTAACTAGGTGAGTAACTAGGTGAGTAACTAGGTGAGTACTGTTAATACGTGTTATTTACACAATTCCAAAACTCCCTTTTGTTTTACAGGTATTTTCCTTTGTGTGTTTTAAGCATGGTGTTCATTAATATCAAGTATTATGTTGTATCAAAGACCAAGAAGCGGTAAACCCGAGTGGGTTACCCAGCGTCAGGTGTGCTGCAGAATACATCTTTTCATAACTACAGTGAAGGCAGACCAGTGACGAGATACACAAGAAAGAAGTGAAAACAGTGGTGAAGGAAGTGAAAAACACAAGAATCAAGCAAACTGGGAATGAAGTCTGAGGTTTGTGTGGTCCCTGCTGGACCATTATAAAGTCTGGTCCCAGACCACAACCGTTTATCCCCTTCTCTTCAAAAGTTCACTCTGTGTCTGTGTGTGTGTGTGTGTCTGTGTGTGTGTCTGTGTGTGTGTGTGTGTGTGTCTGTGTGTGTGTCTGTGTGTGTGTCTGTGTGTGTGTCTGTGTGTGTGTCTGTGTGTGTGTCTGTGTGTGTGTCTGTGTGTGTGTCTGTGTGTGTGTCTGTGTGTCTGTGTGTGTGTCTGTGTGTGTGTCTGTGTGTGTGTCTGTGTGTGTGTCTGTGTGTGTGTCTGTGTGTGTGTCTGTGTGTGTGTCTGTGCGTCTCTCTCTCTCTGTGTTCTTCCACACCATCAATCACAGTTCTATCAGCTACTAAATCAATCATCACTCAACCATTCACTCTTCCAGTCACCATTCTGCTACCAACTTCCCATGATATACTCAACATTTTCTCTAAATTCTTGCTCTCTTTCTTATCCCATTTCTTCCTCCTCCTCTTTTCATTATTATAGGAGATAAGATGATATAGGCAGTTCCTTCTTATATCATCTAAGACATTAGACCTGAAAACTGCAATCAAGAGTGGGTCAGTGTAGACCCAGTCCATATACATTGTACTGGTTGCAAGGTGCAGCAGCACTGTACATTAGTGGGGACTGGTTGCAAGGTGCAGCAGCACTGTACATTAGTGGGGACTGGTTGCAAGGTGCAGCAGCACTGTACATTAGTGGGAACTGGTTGCAAGGTGCAGCAGCACTGTACATTAGTGGGGACTGGTTGCAAGGTGCAGCAGCACTGTACATTAGTGGGGACTGGTTGCAAGGTGCAGCAGCACTGTACATTAGTGGGGACTGGTTGCAAGGTGCAGCAGCACTGTACATTAGTGGGGACTGGTTGCAAGGTGCAGCAGCACTGTACATTAGTGGGGACTGGTTGCAAGGTGCAGCAGCACTGTACATTAGTGGGGACTGGTTGCAAGATGCAGCAGCACTGTACATTAGTGGGGACTGGTTGCAAGGTGCAGCAGCACTGTACATTAGTGGGGACTGGTTGCAAGGTGCAGCAGCACTGTACATTAGTGGGGACTGGTTGCAAGATGCAGCAGCACTGTACATTAGTGGGGACTGGTTGCAAGATGCCAGCCAGACCTGTACAGTATTGAACAGCAGAAATACTGCACACAACTCATGCTCAATGGTCCGTAAATTGTGGACAACAGGCGAGAATATACATTAAACTGTCATGTGTGTGTGTGTGTGTGTGTGTGTGTGTGTGTGTGTGTGTGTGTGTGTGTGTGTGTGTGTGTGTGTGTGTGTGTGTGTGTGTGTGTGTGTGTGTAAATGTTTTACGTTGGGCTGTGAAGACTTAGAAAGTGTTGAGAATATGATCAAATACCCCACCACAGCATCAAGTACCCCACCACAGCATAAAGTACCCCACCACATCAAGTACCCCACCACATCATCAAGTACCCCACCACATCATTAAGTACCCCACCACATCAAGTACCCCACCACAGCATCAAGTACCCCACCACAGCATCAAGTACCCCACCACAGCATAAAGTACCCCACCACATCATCAAGTACCCCACCACAGCATCAAGTACCCCACCACAGCATCAAGTACCCCACCACAGCATCAAGTACCCCACCACAGCATCAAGTACCCCACCACATCACCAGACTCATGGAACTCTGTGTTCATCAAGAACTGCAAGAAGCCCCTATCACGAGCCTTTTCCATCCTATGGAGAGGGAGCATGGACACGGGGGTCGTCCCACAGTTACTAAAAACAACAGACATAGCCCCACTCCACAAAGGGGGCAGTAAAGCAACAGCAAAGATCTACAGACCAATAGCACTAACATCCCATATCATAAAAATCTTTGAAAGGGTCCTAAGAAGCAAGATCACCACCCATCTAGAAACCCATCAGTTACACAACCCAGGGCAACATGGGTTTAGAACAGGTCGCTCCTGTCTGTCTCAACTATTGGATCACTACGACAAGGTCCTAAATGCACTAGAAGACAAAACGAATGCAGATGTAATATATACAGACTTTGCAAAAGCCTTCGACAAGTGTGACCATGGCGTAATAGCGCACAAAATGCGTGCTAAAGGAATAACAGGAAAAGTCGGTCGATGGATCTATAATTTCCTCACTAACAGAACACAGAGTAGTCGTCAACAGAGTAAAGTCAGAGGCAGCTACGGTGAAAAGCTCTGTTCCACAAGGCACAGTACTCGCTCCCATCTTGTTCCTCATCCTCATATCCGACATAGACAAGGATGTCAGCCACAGCACCGTGTCTTCCTTTGCAGATGACACCCGAATCTGCATGACAGTGTCTTCCATTGCAGACACTGCAAGGCTCCAGGCGGACATCAACCAAATCTTTCAGTGGGCTGCAGAAAACAATATGAAGTTCAACGATGAGAAATTTCAATTACTCAGATATGGTAAACATGAGGAAATTAAATCTTCATCAGAGTACAAAACAAATTCTGGCCACAAAATAGAGCGAAACACCAACGTCAAAGACCTGGGAGTGATCATGTCGGAGGATCTCACCTTCAAGGACCATAACATTGTATCAATCGCATCTGCTAGAAAAATGACAGGATGGATAATGAGAACCTTCAAAACTAGGGAGGCCAAGCCCATGATGACACTCTTCAGGTCACTTGTTCTATCTAGGCTGGAATATTGCTGCACACTAACAGCACCTTTCAAGGCAGGTGAAATTGCCGACCTAGAAAATGTACAGAGAACTTTCACGGCGCGCATAACGGAGATAAAACACCTCAATTACTGGGAGCGCTTGAGGTTCCTAAACCTGTATTCCCTGGAACGCAGGAGGGAGAGATACATGATTATATACACCTGGAAAATCCTAGAGGGACTAGTACCGAACTTGCACACGAAAATCACTTACTACGAAAGCAAAAGACTTGGCAGACGATGCAACATCCCCCCAATGAAAAGCAGGGGTGTCACTAGCACGTTAAGAGACCATACAATAAGTGTCAGGGGCCCGAGACTGTTCAACTGCCTCCCAGCACACATAAGGGGGATTACCAACAGACCCCTGGCAGTCTTCAAGCTGGCACTGGACAAGCACCTAAAGTCAGTTCCTGATCAGCCGGGCTGTGGCTCGTACGTTGGTTTACGTGCAGCCAGCAGCAACAGCCTGATTGACCAGGCTCTGATCCACCAGGAGGCCTGGTCACAGACCGGGCCGCGGGGGCGTTGACCCCCGGAACTCTCTCCAGGTAAACTCCAGTACCCCACCACAGCATCAAGTACCCCACCACAGCATCAAGTACCCCACAACAGCATCAAGTACCCCACAACAGCATCAAGTACCCCACAACAGCATCAAGTACCCCACCACAGCATCAAGTACTCCACAACAGCATCAAGTACCCCACCACAGCATCAAGTACCCCACCACATCAAGTACCCCACCACAGCATCAAGTACCCCACAACAGCATCAAGTACCCCACAACAGCATCAAGTACCCCACAACAGCATCAAGTACCCCACAACAGCATCAAGTACCCCACAACAGCATCAAGTACTCCACAACAGCATCAAGTACTCCACAACAGCATCAAGTACCCCACCACATCATCAAGTACCCCACCACAGCATCAAGTACTCCACAACAGCATCAAGTACCCCACAACAGCATCAAGTACTCCACAACAGCATCAAGTACCCCACCACAGCATCAAGTACTCCACAACAGCATCAAGTACCCCACCACATCAAGTACTCCACAACAGCATCAAGTACCCCACCACAGCATAAAGTACCCCACCACATCATCAAGTACTCCACAACAGCATCAAGTACTCCACAACAGCATCAAGTACTCCACAACAGCATCAAGTACTCCACAACAGCATCAAGTACTCCACAACAGCATCAAGTACTCCACAACAGCATCAAGTACTCCACAACAGCATCAAGTACCCCACCACAGCATCAAGTACCCCACCACAGCATCAAGTACCCCACCACAGCATCAAGTACCCCACCACAGCATCAAGTACCCCACAACAGCATCAAGTACCCCACAACAGCATCAAGTACCCCACAACAGCATCAAGTACCCCACCACAGCATCAAGTACTCCACAACAGCATCAAGTACCCCACCACAGCATCAAGTACCCCACCACATCATCAAGTACCCCACCACAGCATCAAGTACCCCACAACAGCATCAAGTACCCCACAACAGCATCAAGTACCCCACAACAGCATCAAGTACCCCACAACAGCATCAAGTACTCCACAACAGCATCAAGTACTCCACAACAGCATCAAGTACCCCACCACATCATCAAGTACCCCACCACAGCATCAAGTACTCCACAACAGCATCAAGTACCCCACAACAGCATCAAGTACTCCACAACAGCATCAAGTACCCCACCACAGCATCAAGTACTCCACAACAGCATCAAGTACCCCACCACATCAAGTACTCCACAACAGCATCAAGTACCCCACCACAGCATAAAGTACCCCACCACATCATCAAGTACTCCACAACAGCATCAAGTACTCCACAACAGCATCAAGTACTCCACCACAGCATCAAGTACCCCACCACAGCATCAAGTACCCCACCACAGCATCAAGTACCCCACCACAGCATCAAGTACCCCACCACAGCATCAAGTACCCCACCACAGCATCAAGTACCCCACCACAGCATCAAGTTAGGCACAACACAACTTGATCAACCTGGCTGTAACAGCTAGCAACACACTAACCACCAGCAACACTGGTTTAGTAAGCCAAGTCGTAAATTATCTGCCACTGAGAAGCGCCATACTAACTACTGTTTGCCTGGCTGGCCAGTCTCCTGTGAGTCTAATCACCAATTACCATGCAAACCACACAATGGCCTGGCTCAGTCAACCATAATGCTCTTACTACCAGCTTGATATTACCACAGAAATGTATATTACAATATATATATATATACATATATACACACACACACACACACACAGTCGTACCGAATAGGCAAAACTTGTGATTTTGGCTTAAATAGCAACACTCTTCTTGCCGAATAAGGCAAGCGAAAATTGGTGTATGCAACAATTTCACAACAATCATTCTGAACCTAAATGAAAAAAAAATATATTTAATTGTATTAAATTATTGTAAACTTGTTTAAAATATAATAAGGTAAAGTAATTTTTCTAAGGTTCTTTTGATACAAAATTATTATTTTTTACATTAACATAAATGAAAAAATATATATCTTTAAATGTATAAGAGGAAATTTTAGAAAGGATTTAATTTTGAGTTCTTGCTAATTAACCAATTTTACCTATTCGTCACGATATATATATATATATATATATATATATATCTTGCTGACAAATGCACGTGTCATCAGGTAATCAAAGGTTATTACAGGTAAGTATTACACGTTAAAGGCTGACTGGGTCCTGGTAATCTCTTAAGCCTATTATAAACGGCAACATGGAACTAGTTAATCATGACAGAGTCAACAGTGAACAAATCTGGACATTTATTAATATCACAGTCAGCCCTAATTAGGAAAATCTGGATACAGGTTTCGAATATTTTTTTGTCTTTGTATTTATTTTCTTGGTACCACACGGCTACCGTAGTTGGTCATGTAATGAGCTTTCATAAAGACAGATGTGCTTAACTTAACTGCTATCTTGTGTAGTTTGTGTATATTTTAAGCCGAGTTTTCCCTTAACACATAAATTACATTCTGTAGATGGTCCGTCAGCACATTTCTTTGCCGGTAATGTGACTTAAGAAGTTGTACGGTTGCAACCATAATTCCCAACTCACGAGACGAGTGTTCTTGTTCCTCGCGAGTTCCTGAATGACCCACTTGGCTTCAAGATGCCAGAACCAGATGTATGTGGTGGTTGATGGTCTGGGAGAGCAGTACATTGCTGAGGTGTTTGAGTGGAGGACTCAGAGACCAGGGAACCATGTGACCGAGGCAGCTTCCAGTACCGAGGTGAGGTCAGTGTGACTCTGGTAATTGGGGTAGCCACGAGATGGAGAATACGGTAGCTGAATTATCATAAATTAAGGTTATAAAACCCAGCACAGACACGCATTTGAGTTCACTGAGACCTCCTCAATCCTTCGCCGAACCACCTGGCTGATGTTACTTTATGATTAACTGGGTCACTGTCAAACTGAGTTTAAATACTGCTGTCTGAGGTACCTTATTATAACAAGGGCAATTTAGCCTTATCCAACCAAATATAATTTGGATAAGTTTAAAATAATTTAGTAAAACACAATGAAAAATAGTCTTGTCGTTAGGCTCAGAATGATATTTGCGAAATTGTGGTATACACAAATTTTCGCTTGCCTTATTCGGCAAGAAGAGCGTTGCTATTTAAGACAAAATCGTAAGTTTTACCTATAATTAATTAATTAAATTTTTTATTTTTTATTTTTTATTTTTTATTTTTTATTTTTTATTTTTTATTTTTTATTTTTTATTTATTTATTTATATATTTATTTATTTATTAGAGAAAGAAAAAGGAGAAAAAGAAAAATAGAGAAAGAGAAAGAAAGAGAGAGAGAGAGAGAGAGAGAGAGAGAGAGAGAGAGAGAGAGAGAGAGAGAGAGAGAGAGAGAGCACAGCAGCACATGAATGTATGCATGTAACTCACTCTCAAAAAAGCACTTCTCCATGAACACAAAAGCCATCGTTAAATTTTTACAGGGGAAAACGCCATTTCTGATATATTTTGAGCGATATACTCCGTAAAAAAAAAAGTATATCCGGGGGGCTTGTTCCGGTTGGGGGAGTATACAATACGAGGCCCGAGGGGAAGTATACCCTGTGTAACATACTGGAAATATACGCGACATATACCCATCGGCAGCAGTGTTGTAAGCTGATGGCAATGGAGACTGCTTTCTCTGTGCTTTCACTTTTTGCTTTCACTTTTTACTTTCACTTTCTCTGCTTTCACTTTGCATTTTATTAGCGAGTTTTTTTCCGAGGAGCCAGTAGCTATGAATCGACCCCTGCAACCACAATTAAGTAAGCACACCACTGCAACAACGTCGTGATCATTAAAAAAACACACTGGAGAAAGAAAATAAAACACTAACAATAACCCATCAAGATAAGAAAGCAAAACAAAGTTATTTATGAGTAAAATTACGTACCTCAGAGTCAAGTGGGAGTTTAAGGTCACCAGGTCACAATAATAACCAAACCCACCCGTGGTATGGTTTATTTACCATCGTGTCAATACGATTTCGTGAATCATGTAGATATTAGTATCCCTCCTTCGTGCCCACCTCTGATCATCACGTTTCGTACGTCTGGACCTTCTGTTTATTACAACATATATACCAGTAACACTGACATGTGTGGACTTTATATTCGGTAATACCAATTACTTGACCTATTAATTTGCTTGGGTTAATTCACATAAATGAAAATAGTTACATTAAATAGTATAAAGGAGATTCCCGTATAACTCAGTAAATTATTTGGCGTCGGTAGACAATTTATATTGGCCAATACAAATTAACGTACCTGTAGTGAGAATTAATACTCTGGGAGACGGACATTACGTCTGGTATAAACATCAGTTACTGACGATACGGGTTCTATTACACCTTGGTTGATTTCACTGGAGGATTCGGCCGATTTCGAGTTCATTGAGAGAGCCGACACTGCCTCTCAAGACGGCTACCCAGGCATTACACCCAGCCGAGACCAAGAGTCAACCTCCACACCCGTGTCACCAACACTGCCCTCTTGCCATCTACACAACTCTCCACACCCGTGTCACCAACACTGCCCTCTTGCCATCTACACAACTCTCCACACCCGTGTCACCAACACTGCCCTCTTGCCAGCTACACAACTCTCCACACCAGTGTCACCAACACTGCCCTCTTGCCAGCTACACAACTCTCCACACCCGTGTCACCAACACTGCCCTCTTGCCATCTACACAACTCTCCACACCCGTGTCACCAACACTGCCCTCTTGCCAGCTACACAACTCTCCACACCCGTGTCACCAACACTGCCCTCTTGCCATCTACACAACTCTCCACACCCGTGTCACCAACACTGCCCTCTTGCCAGCTACACAACTCTCCACACCCGTGTCACCAACACTGCCCTCTTGCCAGCTACACAACTCTCCACACCAGTGTCACCAACACTGCCCTCTTGCCAGCTACACAACTCTCCACACCCGTGTCACCAACACTACCTCTTGCCAGCTACACAACCCTCCACCACCACTCAGTTGGAATCACACACTCGCTTCCACACAAGTAGTTTGGTAGTTTGTGACTACCATTAAGATTTCATATGTACAATTATATATATATATATATATATATATATATATATATATATATATATATATATATATATATATATATATATATATATATATATATATATATATATATATATATATATATTAGGCAGGCAGGGAGGAGAGGCGGGTCATTAAAAGGAGCCTTTGGGGTTAGGTTGTCTGATATGTAGAGGAGACTGAGGCTGGTCCGTGTTTTCTGACGTGGTGCTGATGTTGTGAAAAAATAATTGGTATCTTATGTCAGGATGGTTAGAGTGGAGTGGGTGTCAGCACGGTGTCAGGGAGGTGGTGTCTGCACAGTGTCAGGGAGGTGGTGTCAGCACAGTGTCAGGGAGGTGGTGTCAGCACAGTGTCAGGGAGGTGGTGTCAGCACATAGTCAGGGAGGTGGTGTCTGCACAGTGTCAGGGAGGTGGTGTCTGCACAGTGTCAGGGAGGTGGTTCAGCACGGTGTCAGGGAGGTGGTGTCAGCACGGTGTCAGGGAGGTGGTGTCAGCACGGTGTCAGGGAAGTGGTGTCAGCACGGTGTCAGCACAGTGTCAGGGAGGTGGTGTCAGCACAGTGTCAGGGAGGTGGTGTCAGCACGGTGTCAGGGAAGTGGTGTCAGCACGGTGTCAGGGAGGTGGTGTCAGCACGGTGTCAGGGAAGTGGTGTCAGCACGGTGTCAGCACAGTGTCAGGGAGGCGGTATCAGCACAGTGTCAGGGAGGTGGTGTCAGCACGGTGTCAGGGAAGTGGTGTCAGCACGGTGTCAGGGAGGTGGTGTCAGCACAGTGTCAGGGAGGTGGTGTCAGCACGGTGTCAGGGAAGTGGTGTTAGCACGGTGTCAGGGAGGTGGTGTCAGTACAGTGTCAGGGAGGTGGTCTCAACACAGTGTCAGCACAGTGTCAGGTAGGTGGTTTCAGCACAGTATCAGCACAGTGTCAGGGAGGTGGTGTCTGCACAGTGTCAGGGAGGTGGTTCAGCACGGTGTCAGGGAGGTGGTGTCAGCACAGTGTCAGGGAGGTGGTTCAGCACGGTGTCAGGAAGGTGGTATCAACACAGTGTCAGCACAGTGTCAGGGAGGTGGTTTCAGCAGTGTCAGGGAGGTGGTTTCAGCACAGTGTCAGGGAGGTGGTCTCAACACAGTGTCAGCACAGTGTCAGGGAGGTGGTGTCAGCACAGTGTCAGGGAGGTGGTGTCAGCACAGTGTCAGGGAGGTGGTGTCAGCACAGTGTCAGGGAGGTGGTGTCTGCACAGTGTCAGGGAGGTGGTTCAGCACGGTGTCAGGGAGATGGTGTCACCACAGTGTCAGGGAGGTGGTTCAGCACGGTGTCAGGGAGGTGGTATGAACCCAGTGTCAGCACAGTGTCAGGGAGGTGGTATGAACCCAGTGTCAGCACAGTGTCAGGGAGGTGGTTTCAGCACAGTGTCAGGGAGATGGTATGAACACAGTGTCAGCACAGTGTCAGGGAGGTGGTGTTAGCACAGTGTCAGGGAGGTGGTGTCAGCACAGTGTCAGGGAGGTGGTGTCAGCACAGTGTCAGCACAGTGTCAGCACAGTGTCAGGGAGGTGGTATCAACACAGTGTCAGGGAGGAGTCAGCACAGTGTCAGGGAGGTGTCAGGGTGGTGTCAGGGTGGTGTCAGGGTGGTGTCAGGGTGGTGTCAGCACAGTGTCAACACAGTGTCAGCACAGTGTCAGGGAGGTGTCAGCACAGTGTCAGCACAGTGTCAGGGAGGTGTCAGCACAGTGTCAGGGAGGTGTCAGCACAGTGTCAGCACAGTGTCAGGGAGGTGTCAGCACAGTGTCAGGGAGGTGTCAGCACAGTGTCAACACAGTGTCAGGGAGGTGTCAGCACAGTGTCAACACAGTGTCAGGGAGGTGTCAGCACAGTGTCAGTACAGTGTCAGCACAGTGTCAACACAGTGTCAGGGAGGTGTCAGCACAGTGTCAGGGAGGTGTCAGCACAGTGTCAGGGAGGTGGTGTCAGCACAGTGTCAGGGAGGTGTCAGCACAGTGTCAGCACAGTGTCAGCACAGTGTCAGGGAGGTGTCAACACAGTGTCAGCACAGTGTCAGGGAGGTGTCAGCACAGTGTCAGGGAGGTGTCAGCACAGTGTCAGCACAGTGTCAGCACAGTGTCAGCCACAACTTTCACGTCAGAAAAGAAGAAACACAATTGCCTTTCTTCCGTTTTAATTGAAACTTTATTTTTTTTATCTTGAGAATTTATTAATTCTGGAAATAAAGTGTTGACGCTGTCTTCCAGGAGGAAGGTCTCTCTCTCTCTCTCTCTCTCTCTCTCTCTCTCTCTCTCTCTCTCTCTCTCTCTTTTACTCCCTGGGTTTTTCTGGAACTGCGACCAGAGTTCCTACATTTATTTTATACATTAAGAACCATTATCTTACCTCAACACATTTCCAAGTCTGATCCTGCACATATATTTTACGTAGTTCCTCAGTCTTAAGCAGACGTAAGAGGAGTAGGAATAGTAGTAGTACTAGTACTAGTAGTACTACTACTAGTACTAGTCGTAGTAGTAGTAGTAGTAGTAGGAAGAGGAGGAGGAGGAGGAGAAGTAGGAAAAGGAGTAGGAAGAGACCACGTACTCTAAGATCCATACGTTTTAAGATATTAGAGTACCTGGATATTAGAGTACCTGGATATTAGAGTACTTGGATATTAGAGTACCTGGATATTAGAGTACTTGGATATTAGAGTACCTGGATATTAGAGTACCTGGATATTAGAGTACCTGGATATTAGAGTACTTGGATATTAGAGTACCTGGATATTAGAGTACCTGGATATTAGAGTACCTGGATATTAGAGTACCTGGATATTAGAGTACCTGGATATTAGAGTACCTGGATATTAGAGTACCTGGATATTAGAGTACCTGGATATTAGAGTACTTGGATATTAGAGTACCTGGATATTAGAGTACTTGGATATTAGAGTACCTGGATATTAGAGTACCTGGATATTAGAGTACCTGGATATTAGAGTACCTGGATATTAGAGTACCTGGATATTAGAGTACTTGGATATTAGAGTACCTGGATATTAGAGTACTTGGATATTAGAGTACCTGGATATTAGAGTACCTGGATATTAGAGTACCTGGATATTAGAGTACCTGGATATTAGAGTACCTGGATATTAGAGTACTTGGATATTAGAGTACCTGGATATTAGAGTACCTGGATATTAGAGTACCTGGATATTAGAGTACCTGGATATTAGAGTACCTGGATATTAGAGTACTTGGATATTAGAGTACCTGGATATTAGAGTACCTGGATATTAGAGTACCTGGATATTAGAGTACCTGGATATTAGAGTACCTGGATATTAGAGTACTTGGATATTAGAGTACCTGGATATTAGAGTACCTGGATATTAGAGTACCTGGATATTAGAGTACCTGGATATTAGAGTACTTGGATATTAGAGTACCTGGATATTAGAGTACCTGGATATTAGAGTACCTGGATATTAGAGTACCTGGATATTAGAGTACCTGGATATTAGAGTACTTGGATATTAGAGTACCTGGATATTAGAGTACCTGGATATTAGAGTACCTGGATATTAGAGTACCTGGATATTAGAGTACCTGGATATTAGAGTACCTGGATATTAGAGTACCTGGATATTAGAGTACCTGGATATTAGAGTACCTGGATATTAGAGTACCCGGATATTAGAGTACCCGGATATTAGAGTACCTGGATATTAGAGTACCTGGATATTAGAGTACCTGAATATTAGGGTACCTGGATATTAGAGTACCTGGATATTAGAGTACCTGGATATTAGAGTACCTGGATATTAGAGTACCCGGATGTTAGAGTATCTGTATATTAGAGTACCTGGATATTAGAGTACTTGGATATTAGAGTACCTGGATATTAGAGTACCTGGATATTAGAGTACCTGGATATTAGAGTACCTGGATATTAGAGTACCTGGATATTAGAGTACTTGGATATTAGAGTACCTGGATATTAGAGTACCTGGATATTAGAGTACCTGTATATTAGAGTACCTGGATATTAGAGTACCTGGATATTAGAGTACCCGGATATTAGAGTACCTGGATATTAGAGTACTTGGATATTAGAGTACCTGGATATTAGAGTACCTGGATATTAGAGTACCTGGATATTAGAGTACCTGGATATTAGAGTACCTGGATATTAGAGTACTTGGATATTAGAGTACCTGGATATTAGAGTACCTGGATATTAGAGTACCTGTATATTAGAGTACCTGGATATTAGAGTACCTGGATATTAGAGTACCCGGATATTAGAGTACCTGGATATTAGAGTACTTGGATATTAGAGTACCTGGATATTAGAGTACCTGGATATTAGAGTACCTGGATATTAGAGTACCTGGATATTAGAGTACCTGGATATTAGAGTACCTGGATATTAGAGTACCTGGATATTAGAGTACCTGGATATTAGAGTACCCGGATATTAGAGTACGAGAAAAATCACTGCATCAATGATTCGTGTACGAATGGTATATAATACCGACAAGATGAGAGTAAGACACATGTGCAACATCTGGGTATCTTTATTGTAGACGTTTCGCCATCCAGTGGCTTTATCAATACAAATTCCAGGACATAACTTGAAGACAGTAGAACTATGTACAGAAGATGAGGTAATCAGTCCCTCAACCTAGGGGTAGGTGCGAACAGCACCATAGTCGTGGAGATTCTGAAGCAGAAGAAAGAATCCTGGCGCTTATATAGTAACGTCAGGTGAAGCAGACGAGGGCAAATTCACTGGTGGGCGGGATTCCCCAGTGGAAGTAGGTCCTTCCCAAAGAGATGGGTTAGTTGTAGTAGTAGTAGTTGTCGTAGTTGTGAAGGTTATGTGCATGTCCTCATGGAATCTTAATTCTGAGGACATGCACATAACCTTCACAACTACAACAACTACTACTACTACAACTAACCCATCTCTTTGGGAAGGACCTACTTCCACTGGGGAATCCCGCCCACCAGTGAATTTGCCTTCGTCTGCTTCACCTGACGTTACTATATAAGCGCCAGGATTCTTTCTTCTGCTTCAGAATCTCCACGACTATAGTGCTGTTCGCACCTACCCCTAGGTTGAGGGACTGATTACCTCATCTTCTGTACATAGTTCTACTGTCTTCAAGTTATGTCCTGGAATTTGTATTGATAAAGCCACTGGATGGCGAAACGTCTACAATAAAGATACCCAGATGTTGCACATGTGTCTTACTCGCATCAATGATTCAGTGATTCGTGTATCCCAGAAGCAGACTCTAACTCTGGCTACTCAGGAGGGTCCCAGGGAATGTCTAACACTTCCTCAGTGATTCTTTAACAGTCAGTTCTACGACTTTTGTGATTCTTCAACAGTCAGTTCTACGACTTTTGTGATTCTTTAACAGTCAGTTCTACGACTTTTGTGATTCTTTAACAGTCAGTTCTACGACTTTTGTGATTCTTTAACAGTCAGTTCTACGACTTTTGTGATTCTTTAACAGTCAGTTCTACGACTTTTGTGAGTTATATCTACTAAGCTTCTCCTTACACAGATCTGTTTTTGGTTTTAGTTTTCCAAATACGGATGTACTCTCGGTATATACTGGGATCACGGTAAATACGGAGCGTATATTCGTATACAATGACCCCCGTAGTTTGTAATGTTCGTGTACCAGGTTCTCACGGTTCAAATGTGTATATACCGGCTTCCCGTGGTTCATAATGCGTGTATACCCGCTTCTCGTGGTTCATAATGTGTGTATACCAGGATCCCATGGTTCATAATGTATATATATCAATATCCTGTGGTTCATGTGTATATACCAGCTTCCTGTGGTTCATAACGTGTATATACCAGCTCACCGTGGTTCATAACGTGTATGTACCAGCTCCCCGTGGTTCATAACGTGTATATACCAGATCACCGTGGCTCATAACGTGTATATACCAGCTTCCCGTGGTTCATAACGTGTATATACCAGCTCACCGTGGCTCATAACGTGTATATACCAGCTCCCCGTGGTTCATAACGTGTATATACCAGCTCACCGTGGCTCATAACGTGTATATACCAGCTCACCGTGGCTCATAACGTGTATATACCAGCTTCCTGTGGTTCATAACGTGTATATACCAGCTCCCCGTGGTTCATAACGTGTATATACCAGCTCCCCGTGGTTCATAACGTGTATATACCAGCTCACCGTGGCTCATAACGTGTATATACCAGCTCACCGTGGCTCATAACGTGTATATACCAGCTCACCGTGGCTCATAACGTGTATATACCAGCTTCCTGTGGTTCATAACGTGTATATACCAGCTTCCCGTGGTTCATAACGTGTATATACCAGCTTCCCGTGGCTCATAACGTGTATATACCAGCTCACCGTGGCTCATAACGTGTATATACCAGCTCACCGTGGCTCATAACGTGTATATACCAGCTCACCGTGGCTCATAACGTGTATATACCAGCTCCCCGTGGTTTATAACGTGTATATACCAGCTTCCCGTGGTTCATGCCTTGAGATTTCAATCAAAAATATGCAACTCAACACCAACATTCTCCTGTGAGGGGAGAAAAAAACGTGCAGATTTTTATATTGTCCAGCGAGAGGCTTCAAACTTAAAGCTTCTCGCATTACCCTCGTTAACAACTAAATCCCTTCAACCTGACTTTCAAAGTTCTCCTTTTTGGGTTGAAAACTTGTATTAATTTACGCAAGCTTACCTTCGTCTCTCCATCTTGGCAGCCGCTAGGCAAGGCTGTCTGCCCATGAAGCAAAGAAATAAAAACATATCCTTGGAGGTATACAGCCTTTATCAATTTTTTTTTGTGTGTGTGAAATTTGGTATCTTCTTTAGGAGTCGTTGAAGCCTTCTACGTCGTATTTTAAGGTGCTCAAGGGACCCACAGGATCCTCAACTGTCTTTTAAGATCCGGAACGGTTTTGTAAGTTGGTCAACTGTCTTGGTAGGTCTTGGACTGTCTAAGAAGGTCCTGAATGACCCAGGAAGGTCCTAAATGACCCAGGAAGGTCCTAAATGACCTAGGAAGGTCCTGAATGACTCAGGAAGGTCCTAAATGACCCAGGAAGGTCCTAAATGACCTAAGAAGGTCTTAAATGAGCCAGGAAGATCCTAAATAACCTAGGAAGGTCTCAAATTACCTAGGAAGGTTCTGAATTTCCTAGGAAGGTCCTGGATTATTTTTAATAAAGACCTGAACCGTTTGAGAAAGTTCTGAACTGCTTTGCATTACCTTGAACTATCTTGTAAAATATTAAACTGTTTAGTAAGACACTCAACAACTGTGCAAGTTCCTGAACTATCTTACCTGAACCTCAACTATTTTTCCCAGGTCGAGAAAGGTCAAACATCGTAAGACTAACGTCGCAAGTCGAACGTTGTAAACATATCGTTGTGAGTATAACGAGGTGACTAATGTCATATAACGTCGTAAGCTTAATATCGTAAGTCTAACGTCGTAGGCCTAATGTCGTAAATCTAACGGGGTTAGTCTCGTTACCACCTTCTAGTGCATCAACTAACTTCTAGTGCATCAACTACCCTGCAGCTCCTCTTGGCCTGCTAACGAAGGCAGAAAGCGATTTACATAGACTCGCTGGAAGTAAAACCTTTGATGACACTACTTCAGGTCCTCCCTCTTGTAATCCCCGAACTGGATATCTGCCTCCGTGTTTAGCCTTTGTGGTGTGTACTCGTCCGTATGCCTGTGTGATTGTTTGCCTTTGAAGCAGGAGGCAAAGGGACTCTTGTTGGGGAGAAATGAAGGTAGTTTGGGTGAGAGAATGGCTTTATTCGAGGTGCTGCATTTATATAAATAGACCATTTATTTCTTGCCTTCCGCTTTCTGAGTTCTTTGTCATATGTAGCGCAGTGAATGAGTGGAGGGAGGGAACCAAGCTTGTCAGGAAGGAACCACGTATGCCAAAAGGGAACCATGCATGCCAGGAGGGAACCATGGATGCCGGGAAGGAATCATGCATGCCAATAGGGAACCACGCATGCCAGGAGGGAACCACGCATGCCAGGAAGGAACCACGCGTGCCAGGAGGGAACCACGCATGCCAGGAGGGAACCACGCATGCCAGGAAGGAACCCCGTATACACTGTTTGTGAATTGTTGCAACCACGGTACTCTGACTTATATTCCTGCTATCTCTTTTGACTTCCCAGGCTGTGTGTTGAGGATGTTCTTCTCTCTGGGAGAGACAAACGAGCGGCGGTGCCACGCTTCGGCAGCTCCCAGGATAATGTAGTACACTGCAGTGCTTACCACAGCACACACTGTCTACCCCTGGCTGCGTCTCCCTCAGAAGTACTTCAGTGAAGTGCTCAGTACTTTGCTGTCATAATCAACTTCAGTGTTCAGCTCTCTAATTCAGCTGTCTGGACTGAATGTCTGGTACTTGATGGTACGTTCGTCTGGCTTTCTATTGGTAGGTTACTGTGGGTAATATGTGGGCAGAGGAGTATGGATTGGCTTGTATACATACATCAGGGTGCCATTAGTAGGGTATACATGTCGAGGTGTATGCCTCTCAGTGTATATACACAGAGCTTATTGATTCCCTATGTAGGGCTTACCGGTGTAATGAACCATTCTATACGTAAGATAATTACTGGTATTATTAACCATGATACAGGTGAGATTAATTCTAATTGGACATTACTGCTTCCATTAATCTTATTATTGCGATCATTATCTTTTGCTCCTTCTCTCTCTCTCTCTCTCTCTCTCTCTCTCTCTCTCTCTCTCTCTCTCTCTCTCTCTCTCTCTCTCTCTCTCTCTCTCTCTCTCTCTTCCTCTCTCTCTCTTTTCCGTCTATTTATTTTTACCTCTTCCTCTACCCTTAATCTATATTTTCAACAAAAGAATGTATACACAGTGAAGTGTATGTCTCTCAGTGTATATAGGTCATGAGATGTACGTTTCTGTATGTCTCTCAGTGTATACACACAGTGAAGTGTATGCCTCTCAGTGTATACACAGTGAAGTGTGTGCCTCTCAGTGTATATACAGTGAAGTATATGCCTCTCAGTGTATATACACTGACAGTTCATCTTGACCTGTGTTTATTTAAGGTATCAAAGTATCCATGACTTGTGTTGAACAGGTAACTTGCAGCCTTAATGATCCTTAAGTGATAGATAGGCTTCAAACCCCATCAGGTAATCAATTCTCAACTTCTTTCTTCTTATCATCTTCTCTTCCTCATCTTCTTAAAAAAAACAAGTCTATCACACGTATATTTGTGAATTTCCATCCTAAAGGGGAAAAAAATCGCCCATTTAAAATATTCTTTCTAAAGCCAATTGATCGTTTTAAATTTATTCAGAAAATAATTTAAATCTTGATATTGTTAACGTTTAAATTTATTCAGAAAATAAGTTAAATCTTGATATTGTTAACGTTTAAATTTATTCAGAAAATAAGTTAAATCTTGATATTGTTAACGTACAGCATTTAAGGTTCCTGGCCTCTTGGGCTCTGTTATACCTTTCCTTGAAGCTGTGTATGATGTCACCTACTCATGGTAAAGTGCTTTATGGTTAATGGGATTTAAAACCTATTGACTACACGAGGGTCATTATGACCGCCAGTCAAGAATACTTTCAATCCCAAAAATGGGGGTTAAATTCTCAGGATATATACACTGAGAGATATCTCACAGTGTATATACCTTGAGCAAAAGAGTAGAAGATCTACTGTAGATATAAAGCCAATAAAAGTAGACGTAGAGAAGAGACTGTAGACAGTGAATGAACATAAGAATTACAAAGTTTCGATACATATGAAGCCATGATACAGTAGCTGGATTAAAGGAAAATCTCCCAGAGAAAGGCGAAGAAAGCGTGTTAGAGAGAGAGAGAGAGAGAGAGAGAGAGAGAGAGAGAGAGAGAGAGAGAGAGAGAGAGAGAGAGAGAGAGAGAGAGAGAGAGAGAGAGAGAGAGAGAGAGAGAGAGAGAGAGAGAGAGAGAGAGAGAGGGTAGACTCCCCTAGCCAATATAAGAATTCTTCCATATCATTCACCAAACTTTCTTCATAACAGCGGAAACTCTTGCATTCTATCTGTACATTATGGAAAATATTCTTTAAAGCAAAAAAAAAAAAAAAAAAAAAAAAAATCTCTAAACGAAAATTCTGTGAAAAAAGTTAAATCCAGCCATTGTTTATTTTCCTCCACTTATTATATAGAGAAATTAAAGTAACTATATATATATATATATATATATATATATATATATATATATATATATATATATATATATATATATATATATATATATATATATATATATATATCTATATGTGATTGCAGAGGTAAAGCTCCTGGCCCCGCACAATCAATTTTAACCAGCCACTTTTGCGATAAAATTCTTCACGAAATTCACTCGAAATTATCGCTTTTTACAAGACATATATATGCAGATTCTGTGGTAATTAAATCTGGCAGAGTCTGGAGCCTTGTCGTAAATACCAGTAATTATCTATTTTTCGTCCCCTGACACTGCACAAGTAGACAACTTGCTGTTCGTGTGGCTGACACCACCCAGGAACCTCAGTCTATAATATACTGAGGAACCTCAATCAGTCTATAATATACTGAGGAACCTCAATCAGTCTATAATATACTGAGGAACCTCAATCAGTCTATAATATACCGTGGAGCCTCAATCAGTCTATAATATACCGTGGAGCCTCAATCAGTCTACAATATACCGTGGAGCCTCAATCAGTCTACAATATACCGTGGAGCCTCAATCAGTCTACAATATACCGTGGAGCCTCAATCAGTCTACAATATACCGTGGAGCCTCAATCAGTCTACAATATACCGTGGAGCCTCAATCAGTCTACAATATACCGTGGAGCCTCAATCAGTCTACAATATACCGTGGAGCCTCAATCAGTCTATAATATACCAAAAAACCTCAGTCTGTTTACAATATACCAAGGAACCTCAATCAGTCTACAATATACCGTGGAGCCTCAATCAATCTACAGTATACCAAGGAACCTCAATCAGTCTACAATATACCGTGGAGCCTCAATCAGTCTACAATATACCGTGGAGCCTCAATCAGTCTACAATATACCGTGGAGCCTCAATCAGTCTACAGTATACCAAGGAACCTCAATCAGTCTACAATATACCAAGGAACCTCAATCAGTCTACAATATACCGTGGAGACTCAATCAGTCTACAGTATACCAAGGAACCTCAATCAGTCTACAATATACCAAGGAACCTCAGTCAGTCTATAATATACTGTGGAGCCTCAATCAGTCTACAATATACCGAGGAGCCTCAATCAGTCTACAGTATACCAAGGAACCTCAATCAGTCTATAATATACCAAGGAACCTCAATCTGTCTACAATATACCGTGGAGCCTCAATCAGTCTACAGTATACCAAGGAACCTCAGTTTACAATATACCGTGGAGCCTCAATCAGTCTACAGCATACCAAGGAACCTCAATCAGTCTACAATATACCGTGGATCCTCAATCAGTCTACAATATACCAAGGAACCTCAATCAGTCTACAATATACCGTGGATCCTTAATCAGTCTACAATATACCAAGGAACCTCAATCAGTCTACAATATACCGTGGAGCCTCAATCAGTCTACAATATACCAATTAACCTCAATCAGTCTACAATATACCGTGGATCCTCAATCAGTCTACAATATACCAAGGAACCTCAATCAGTCTACAATATACCGTGGATCCTCAATCAGTCTACAATATACCAATTAACCTCAATCAGTCTACAATATACCGTGGATCCTCAATCAGTCTACAATATACCAAGGATCCTCAATCAGTCTACAATATACCGTGGATCCTCAATCAGTCTACAATATACCAAGGAACCTCAATCAGTCTACAATATACCAAGGAACCTCAATCAGTCTACAATATACCAAGGAACCTTAATCAGTCTACAATATACCAAGGAACCTCAATCAGTCTACAATATACCAAGGAACCTCAATCAGTCTACAATATACCAAGGAACCTCAATCAGTTTACAATATCTGAGGGAAAATTGGGCCTTTTCTAGGCTGTTTACTGACGACTTGCCGGGGTAATTGGTTGCTTAATGGAGTTTAAAGGCTGTTGACTACACGAGGGTCATTAAGGCTGCCGACAACCGTCTCACCACCAGTCAAGAATACTTTCACCCAGGAAACACGGTATAAAGTAAACTCTGAGTGTATATACTCAGAAATACACCACTTGGTATAAATTGTATACTCTGAGGTATAATTATAGAGGAGAGATAAGATATATATGATATTATTATATTTGATATAATTATCAACATTATTATTATTATTATTATTTTTAATTTAAAAGTTATAATAATGATAACATTAACATTAATAGCAGTATTACTGTTATTTCCATAAATATTATTAGAATAAAAATTTGTGGGGACAATATAAGATCATTATATATATATATATATATATATATATATATATATATATATATATATATATATATATATATATATATATATATATTTAATTATCTTCACTATTCTCTGCATCACTGTAATTATCCCCCTCACCATCATCCCAGTAATTACCACCACCATCACCACCAGCTCTCACCATCACCAACAATACAACAACTCCCCATCCTTCTCCTCGTCATCCTCACGCTAATTACCATGATTATTGCCATTGTCACACATGCGGGTATTATGGTGGGCATCTCATGGTTCTTGTGTGAGGGTAGATCAACCATGGTTGTCTTAATTACCAAGACTTCTTTAAGGTTTTCAAGACACGAAACAAACCCGTCTCTCTCAGAGGGACTCTCTCAGTGGGTCCCTTTCAGAGGGCCCCTCTCAGTGGGTCCCTTTCAGAGGGCCCTGTATACCTCCGGAAAGATAATTTCGTATGTACATCTGCAGAGTTATTGTAAGTTATTATTAATATCTAGTCTCCAAACAAAAGATCTTTTGACTGAGTTCTCTAAATTTTAAGATCGTGGGCCGATACAGACATTTCTTTTCAATTTTGAAATGACGTAATCACTGACTGGACCAGAAAAATTTGAATTATTTTGAGGTTAAATGACCAGAGGACCAATTGTTGGTTATTTTTCTTTCATTAATGGCGTAAATTTATAAAAAAATTGAAAAGATCTGAAAAAAATTACTACGTAATGCTCAAAAAAAAAAAAGTCGATATTTACGTTTGATATATTACATATTTGTGATTTAGTGACTAAAGTGAGACGCTCTCAGCTGGCGAGCTGATAGCGTCTGCTGTGAGACTGTCTGCTGAGTTTCACCCAGACAGCTGAAGCACTTGAGAAGTTGCCATACTTTCTGACCAGCGCCTTGGTCAAGTTACTTTATATTATATTGGTATTCTTAAGGTGGATTCAAGTACCACCACCACCACTACTACTACCACTACTACCACCACTACTACCACTACCACCACCAACGCCTTGGTCAAGTTACTTTATATAATATTGGCATTCTTAATGTGGACTCAGGTATCACCACCACTACTGCACTACCACCACTACTACTACTGTTGAGAAATGGGTTACCAGCTAAATTTATAATTTTAAATATAGGGAATACTTAGCTGATAAAAGACAGCAAATCGTCTACACAGCCGCCCCTGCAGACGAGGTCTTGAATTGTTGTCATGATCATCTCTCAACGGGCTGTAATAGATCATATTATGTAAACAATAAATTACCCCTCCCTAGGGGGTGTTATGTCAGCATATTTCATTCACGGATTGCTGACAAACTTACTTGTGTGGACTCAAAAGTCCGCACCTCACTGCCGACTATAGGTTGATTACAAACTCCTTGCGACTCAAGAACTGCGCAGTCCCCCGTACTACAAGAAATTCGTAACCTACCTTGCTCTTGTAGCGTGAGCTATGGTGTTCTTCACACCTTCGACAGGTATCGGTGACTTGATAGAAGCTGAAGTGTCCTTGGATGTCCACGTCTTCCATAGTCTAGGAATACGCACACTGGTACACTATGTTCCACAAGATTTGTCTTTATTCTTCACAATCTTATCACTAAAGAAGCTGATCACACTTCTCTTAAGTGTTTATTGTGTTTTGTGAGACACTTTGTTCACACTAACGCACGGATCAGTGTTCTTTGTTGGTTATCCTGGCGTCAGCGTCACTCTCAGTAGAGTCAAAAGTAATCTGAAGAAGCAACAGGCTCTTACACCGTCACTGCCCCTAGCATATAAAGGAAAAGCTGACCTAGTACCTTTTGCTTCCTTGCCACTTCCTCCATGAAGCAAAGCAGAATGCTTGAATCTTGCTGTCTTAAGCATAGACAACAATGTACACTATCTTTACCATTGTAATGAAGTGGGAGCAGGATTTTCCTTAATTGTCCTGCTAAGGTAAGATATGGACTGTCTTTTATTAAAATACACTTTGCAATACTGGAGTCTTGCACGGAGCCTCGGTCGCTTGACCACGTCGCATACTGGTACTGCATCTGGGATCAATTACTTGCTGTAGCAGTAAACAAGATGCTTGCTCCTTCTGAGAGGGCTGGGCCCCTCAGGGCTGAAAGTGGCTGAAAGAGGCTGAAAGGGGCTGAAGGGGGCTGATACCCCCTCCTGGAGAAAATTTCTCCACAAC
Source organism: Cherax quadricarinatus (assembly GCF_038502225.1). Lineage (NCBI taxonomy): Eukaryota > Metazoa > Arthropoda > Malacostraca > Decapoda > Parastacidae > Cherax > Cherax quadricarinatus. The sequence continues at coordinate 25,712,737 of NC_091341.1, forward strand.
AACCACCACCACTACCACTACCACCATCACCACCACCACTACTACCACAACCACTACTACCATATAACTTATTTGGCTCCTAAATTGAGTTTAGTACTACTGCTGCTGCTGCTGCTGCTACTGCTTCTGCTACTGCTGCTACTGCTTCTGCTACTGCTGCTTCTGCTACTGCTTCTGCTACTGCTTCTGCTTCTGCTACTTCTTCTGCTTCTGCTACTGCTTCTGCTGCTGCTACTGCTGCTACTGCTTCTGCTACTGCTGCTTCTGCTACTGCTTCTGCTACTGCTGCTTCTGCTACTGCTTCTGCTACTGCTGCTACTGCTACTCAAAATAATAATAATAATCCAGGGTGGAAGTGATGGTGCGTAGTAGCAGTGAAACTAAAAAGAGCCGAGAGAAGCCTCAGTATTAAAGAGAACAGTGTAGAGAAGTGCCTACCAAGGAACCAGACATACTGGCGTAAGTTCAATGAATTTAGAGGACAATTCTCCCGGGGAATTATGAAAGTTTTCAACCTGAAGTGTGAAAAGGCAGGAGGCAAATTCGTACCAGCCCTCAGGGAAATGGAAGAGTTACACCGAGAACTCTCTTCAGCCTTCCATGTCAGGAGGACAAAACCGCGAAGAGAAGAACGGGGCGGCACGCAGAAGAGCAACAAATTACCGTCTCTGAATTTAGAAGAAATCTGAGAAAAAATATATTGAAATTGAAGGAGCCAAGGCAATATCAAAGCCAAAGTTAACTTAAAGCCACATAAGAAGGAAAATGGCAATAATAACGATAATATTTGGAGAATAGGTGGAACCCAAGAGAAGGGAAAGTGTACAAGACTTTAGTACATGTTATCGTACTTTGTTTATCAACAAAGAAGAACCAGTAATGGAGATGGAGGAGAGAATAAATTAAGTGGAACTGTCAAGCACTGAAATGATCAAAGAAGACGCAAAGGAACTCCTAATGGACCTTGATATATCAAAGGCATCGCCACCAGAGGGAACGTCACTATAAGAAATTTGAAAGGAGTTGAGAGTCTGTGGAAAGTCAAATATCAATGATAGACTGATGAAGTCACACGTCAGTGATTGACTGGTGAAGTCACACAGCAGTGATTGATGAAGTCACACATCAGTGATTGATGAAGTCACACATCAGTGATTGACTGATGAACTCACACATCAGTGATTGGTGAAGTTACACATCATGACTGACTGGTGAGGTACCAGGCACAACACGTCAAAACAAATCGATAAAAGTGACAGACAAAAGGCCCTAAACTAGATATTAGTTACTTTAGTGAATGTGTCTTGGAAAACTATTAGAGAATTAGGATAATAACGACAAAAGAGACTCCCTGGATAAATTAAATAACACAACATTTCTCATATACCACCAGAATGGCTTCAAAAATAAAAAAAATATTCCTCAAGCCTTAAACACATATGATACATTAATAAGTCCCTTTGTCTGACTTTCTTGCGTTATCATAGGTAATCTATGTATGATAATCTATGTAACTATTTATATGTACCTGTTTCTGAATAAATTAATTGGGTGAAGTACGTACTCCTGGGCAATATAATTGTTAATGTAGTTCCATATAAGAAGCTACTTAGCAAATTGGATGAATAAGCTAGGCAAACGAGGGAAAAACATGAATATACCACCTGGAGGGAGGAGAATAATGGGCATAAGTACATATAAACAACTCGGAATAAACATTACACTCACTGACGTGTACATCCAGTGAATGTCAGCAGTAACACAGGCTGACCTTGCAAACATTAAACTGGCATTCATGAGCCTAAAAAAAGTGTTGGATTTTTTACATTAAATATTTGGCTCATTCTTGAGCATTCAGCGCCTGTGTGGAACCCTCGCCCAGTGGAACAAAGTTAAACTTAAAAAACCCCTAAGGACTGCATCCAGACTGGTGCCTCAGCTGAGGGGATAAAACTAAAACGAAAAAAGACAGCTGAGGCTTCCTTCACTGGAAGAAAAAAAGGAAAAAGAATATGATCACAGCAAACAAAATAATCCACGGCATAGACAAGGTAGACAAGGACACAAGGACACAAGGACACAAGGACACAAGGACAAGCCCTTTACTAGAGACGAAACAAGAACAAGATGGCCTGCTGAGGAATTATACATACAGAATGAGCCACATGGATACGACAAAAAAACTTCAACTTAAGATAAAACAGTAAAATGAATGAACAATGACGCATTGAAAGCGAACTTCACAAAGAGGCTCTTAACTAAATTTAACAGGACAATAACACACCAGTCGGACAAAAATCAAGAAGAGAGACCAAACACCAGATCTGTTTTCCGGCAGAACAATACATTTTTTCTTTCTTGCGATGTACAAGATGTTCTTTACATGTAATAAAATATTGTAAATCACTAAAGAAAGCCACCAACAAGCGGTGTATTGCGGGCAGCTCAAACATGCAATTACAAATGAGTAATTGGTTAATTACATATTGTCGATCATACACCATTAAAGAGAGAACGTGGGACTGTTTTCACCGCAATATATACAGAGATTTATTTCTACCTTTCCCTTTTTTTCCCCCATTAGTAGGGAAGAAAGTAAGGCTGCTAGTTTTCCCCTCGGTTAAGGTTGTGAAAAATAGGCGGCGGGGAGAAATTTATAGCCGCGGTGTAGGGAGAAACATTCGAGGAGAAATGATGTGTAACTATTTTAAGGGAGTGAAGGTAGGGAGCTGCAGGAGGAAGGTTGAGAGTGTATTGATTTCTGCTCGCCCCTCTACTGGACCACTTTATTAGTACCACAGATGGGGGCGCTGGCAGAGTGGATGTCCTGTTGAGACGGTAGTTCTGTGTTCCATAACAACATAGTTGTAGGCACTGGCAGAGTAATGTCCTGTTGGGACGGTAGTCCTGTGTTCCATAACAACATAGTTGTAGGCACTGGCAGAGTAATGTCCTGTTGAGAGGGTAGTCCTGTGTTCCATAACAACATAGTTGTAGGCACTGGCAGAGTAATGTCCTGTTTGGACGGTAGTTCTGTGTTCCATAACAACATAGTTGCACTGGCAGAGTGGATGTCCTGTTGAGACGGTAGTTCTGTGGTCCACAACAACATAGTTGTAGGCACTGGCAGGGTAGATTTCCTGTTGAGACAGTAGTTCTGTGGCCCGGAGTACCACAGATGAAGGTGCTGGCAGAGTGAATGTCTGGTAGGGATGATAATAATGTACTTCAGAGTACCACAAACAAGAGAGCTGGTATATCCGGACTCTGACATCCTGAGGCTCCAAACTGTATCAGATTTAAGAATCCTCCCAAAATTTCGTAAATGCGAATAGGCAAGAGTAAAGTATAGAGACAGAGCTAATGTTTATTGTTGCCCTTCATGACAATAAAAATATATATTAAATGTTGGGAAAATAAATTATCACTGGAAAGCTTCACAGTTTTATAACTCAAGGTTACACAAAATAAAAAACATCTTTGTACCTCAAGTATAAACCTTCCCTTTTATTCACATTGTTAATCTTTACCATAGTCATACCTGAAGCGTCTTGAACTACCTGGAGTTTACCTGGAGAGAGTTTCGGGGGTCAACGCCCCCGCGGCCCGGTCTGTGACCAGGCCTCCTGGTGGATCAGCGCCTGATCAACCAGGCTGTTGCTGCTGGCTGCACGCAAACCAACGTACGAGCCACAGCCCGGCTGATCAGGAACTGTCTTTAGGTGCTTGTCCAGTGCCAGCTTGAAGACTGCCAGGGGTCTGTTGGTAATCCCCCTTATGTGTGCTGGGAGGCAGTTGAACAGTCTCGGGCCCCTGACACTTATTGTATGGTCTCTTAACGTGCTAGTGACACCCCTGCTTTTCATTGGGGGGATGGTGCATCGTCTGCCAAGTCTTTTGCTTTCGTAGTGAGTGATTTTCGTGTGCAAGTTTGGTACTAGTCCCTCTAGGATTTTCCAGGTGTATATAATCATGTATCTCTCCCTCCTGCGTTCCAGGGAATACAGGTTTAGAAACCTCAAGCGCTCCCAGTAATTGAGGTGTTTTATCTCCGTTATGCGCGCCGTGAAAGTTCTCTGTACATTTTCTAGGTCGGCAATTTCACCTGCCTTGAAAGGTGCTGTTAGAGTGCAGCAATATTCCAGCCTAGATAGAACAAGTGACCTGAAGAGTGTCATCATGGGCTTGGCCTCCCTAGTTTTGAAGGTTCTCATTATCCATCCTGTCATTTTTCTAACTAGTGCAGATATAACTCACAAAATCGTAAGAACACGATTGCAAACAAATTAGGGAAAGGGAGGGTCTCGAATCCGAGGCAAATGAATCCTAGTATCTATAATTACGCATATAATGTAGTTTTAAAACCGCGAGAGGCTATTGCAACAATGAATTTGAATTATTCCTATACATATGTATGTGTGTGTGTGTGTGTGTGTGTGTGTGTGTGTGTGTGTGTGTGTGGGTGCGCGCGCGCGTGTGTGTGTGCTCTTAGATATACAGTGTATAAGGGTACAAATTTTACTTTCTGCCTCAATTTTTTCTCTCTTTATATAAATATTTGTTGCCTAGCTCCGTGATGATGGAGACATCATCATGAAAATTTAATTACTCCCGTCTATGGGATGGTCCACGCTGAGAGATGGTAATTCCCAAGTGATAGCAACTCCAACCCTGCTGGAACCATACCTCTGAAGTCCCCCTTGCTCTGAACCCTTCACAAATATAACCCGCACTTAAATGGATTATTTCTGACAACGTTTCGGTCCTTCCTGGACCGTAACGAAGTTAACTTGTGACTCAACAGTGATTGAGGACGGGTCGAGACCTCACCATAAATTTTATATGGTGAGTTTGGGTTATCTGTGAATTGTTCCAACCAGGTTATTGTGCCCTTTTCCTTTATTAATGTAAGACGCCCATCCTGCGTGATGGAATACGACGAGGGGGAACAGCCTTTTCTTCCCACTGTGTAACTATCAAATAGAATAGTGTAGCAGCATACTGCTGATGTATTTAATTTTGTCGAAAAAGAGTTATAGCCTTGTTTCCAACTACGCTGACTGGGTAAGGGGTGAGTTGAGTATGTTGCATTTTAATCGACGATCGTCACACAAGAATCTGTCATACCCTCTAGACCAGTGAACTGGAATTTCAGAGTGTAGCAGTTTTGGGGCCCCACTGCTACGCTTAATATCAAGTTCAACACACCAATTACGTGGAAGCCGGCTACTTTAGCCAAGGTGACGTCTGTTTGGTCCACCTGGGTGGGAGGCAGACTTCCATTGACACTGGTCGTGACCATTATTGCTTTGACTATTGCGCCATTTCACTTTGACATTTCTATTCAATAACATTGTACAGAGTGTAAATATTGGTGACGGAATACATGGGTAATGAAATTTACCTCTACTGTATAAGCTCTGTCCTGCTGAGTGTCTTGCTTTGTTGACTTACGACCAGGTGCTACAGGCCTTTGGACTACCACTTGTGTTCGTAATACTGGGACTAAACTATATCTCGCCAGTGATGGACTCATTTGTTTATCTTGTAGAGCGTCTGCCATGCGAACTCGTAATTAGAAATTAAAATTACTTCATTCGGGTTTAATCCCTTGAGGTCAACATTTCAGGATAACCCAAGAAAGCCAAGTTGATTTCCATTAAGTTTTTTGGTCCTTCCCTAAAAATATTACCTTACAACACTCGACAAATTCCTATGTACCTATTTAAGGATGACCAACTAGTGTTATTAGAACTGTTCATATATCACATCCCTCCCGGGATTGATACCGGACCTTTTCGGTTTTGAGTTGGAAGCTCCAAACCACTACGAGGATACCTAAAAAAAAAAAAAAATAGCAACGTATATATTTTTACCATTACCATTTCTTACTGCTAAGAAATGATTCAATTATTGAGTGTTGACGCCCCGAGCTAATATAATACTGTCGCCTCTTCTCCTCACCAGCAATTTAACAGATATTTAGAGATGATTAAGTTGATCAATACGACGTTAATGAAACAAGCTCACAGCTCCATCACCCAATATTACCGTCGAGTCAGACGAAGACTTACATGGGATTACTAACCCAAGAGGATTAATCTGCCAGTATAAGGCCTAGGATATGAATCTTTAGAACACCTAAATCCTGGTATTAATATCCCAGGCCTTCGGTACTCTATCCTAGTCAACAACTCCTAGTTACTGCCAGGTGATCATGGGCAGCAGGGGCGGAAAGACTTGCCCATGTTTCTCTCCATGGATTTGAATCCTGGTTCTTCGTTTTCAGTGAAATAACATTCTTCCCTAACTGTTTATTCCACATGTTAATACATATTTTTAAAACCTCATATCACATTAGCATATAAGAAAATCAAGGAAATATTAATTCCTTCAGTATCTCCACAAATATATCTCCACGTCTCATGTCCGGTCATCAGTAGCAGCAGATAGTTTCAAGTGGTCAACCCTTTTAGAAAGTTCTTCTATTAATCGAACTTTTCCATACATGCGATTGGTAAGAAACATCGAATATTAAACAGTAGATACTATGAAGGCATTTCCATTCGTTATTCAACTTTGGTTGGATTTGTTCAGTAGCTTATACGAGAAACCACTATAGTGGGTGCTATATAAGAGAGCTCACTGTATTTCCATTCATTTAACACTTTCAGTGGATATAATTATAATCATGATTTTGAAAGAGGTGGACCAGTAAGCCACCGGAAGTTCTCGGTCAGATGACCAAAAGCTCTAGCTGTGGGTCATCGTGACTAAGACCCGCGTCAGGAAACACTTATCCTGTTTCCTGACGAACCTAATACCTACCTACCTTTCAGTTCATTGTGCACAGAATATATACACAGAAAGGTGTATTTCTCTCAACATATATATGCTGACAGTTTACTTCAGTCCTTATTTTAGGTATTCAAGTCTTCTTGTCTAGTGGTGAAGAGGTTACGAAGTAGCCTGAACGACCCTCGTGTAGTTGATAGGCTTTAAACCCCATTAGCCAACCATTCATTATGGCGAAATTCTCCCCTTTTTCAAATTAAGTGATTATCAAGACTTGCTGATAGCAGGTTAATGAATTATGATTACGTTATTAAACGAAGGATGAAAGCTATTGCGAAGCTGAGTAACTGTTTGACGTTAAACTGCTGTCACTGTGATACTGGTTTACTCACCAAGAAATAACGAACCATACCACGGGTGGGGCTAGAACCCGCGGTCAATCATAAAACTCCAGACCGACGTGTTAGCCACTCGGTCTGGAGTTTTATGACTCTGACCGCGGGTTCTACCCCCAACAGTGGTATTGTTTACAATCGTGTCATTACGATTTCGTGAGTCAAGAAATAACGAAGTTACTCACGAAACTTACATTCACGAAAATAGGAGCAAAGCTTTATATGTCAAAATCCCTGAATATGCCGTAATTACTTCTGCAACCAATTTCAACGTCTCACAAGGCCAGTGGAAACCTGATGCTCTAACTTGTACACTAATATTTACGATTACCCAAATCCAGAGAAATATAAGTAAGATTATTCAGGTATTTCCACCTGTAAATAAAAAAAATATAAATAATAGTCACATTTCTGACAATAAAATACACGATAAGATTTCGTTCGGATTTTTAACCCCGGAGGGTTAGCCACCCAGGATAACCCAAGAAAGTCAGTGCGTCATCGAGGACTGTCTAACTTATTTCCATTGTGGTCCTTAATCTTGTCACCCAGGATGCGACCCACACCAGTCGACTAACACCCAGGTACCTATTTGCTGCTAGGTGAACAGGACAACAGGTGTAAGGAAACGTGTCGAAATGTTTCCACCCGCCGGGAATCGAACCCGGGCCCTCCGTGTGTGAAGCAGGAGCTCTAGCCACCAGGCCACCGGACCACGGATACGTATGTTTATACATGATACAGACACGTATTACCATTAATATCAAGAATTTCGAATTCCGCTATACCTTCGTTATATTTTCAGCTAGACGCTTAAGATTCAAATTTCATAATGGCATAAATTTAAAGCAGAAGTAATGTGATGTCAGCATATATTAAGGGACATTTACCAGTAATATATGTAGATATTTCTACACAGACAACACCTTTCAAGGCAGGTGAAATTGCTGACCTAGAAAATGTACAGAGAACCTTCACGGCGCGCATAACGGAGATAAAACACCTCAATTACTGGGAGCGCTTGAGGTTCCTAAACCTGTATTCCCTGGAACGCAGGCGGGAGAGATACATGATTATATACACCTGGAAAATCCTAGAGGGACTAGTACCAAACTTGCACACGAAAATCACTCACTACGAAAGCAAAAGACTTGGCAGACGATGCAACATCCCCCCAGTGAAAAGCAGGGGTGTCACTAGCACGTTAAGAGACCATACAATAAGTGTCAGGGGCCCGAGACTGTTCAACTGCCTCCCAGCACACATAAGGGGGATTACCAACAGACCCCTGGCAGTCTTCAAGCTGGCACTGGACAAGCACCTAAAGTCGGTTCCTGATCAGCCGGGCTGTGGCTCGTACGTTGGTTTGCGTGCAGCCAGCAGCAACAGCCTGGTTGATCAGGCTCTGATCCACCAGGAGGCCTGGTGACAGACCGGGCCGCGGGGGCGTTGACCCCCGGAACTCTCTCCAGGTAAACTCCAGGTAAACACAATCATATTACATATATCAGGCAACAGAAGCATTAGCAGCACCAGCAGGAACAACAGCACCAGCAACAGTAGTAGCAGCAACAGTAATGCAGCAACAGCAATAGTAGCAGCAACAACAGCAATAGCATCAACAGTAGCAATAACAACAGCAACAGTAGGAGCAACAATAACAGCAGCAGTGTCAGCAACTATAATATCAACAGTAGTAGCAGCAACAATAATGCAGCAACAACAATAGCAGCAGCAACAGCAACAGCATCAACAATAGCAATAACAACAGCAGCAACAGCAACAGTAGGAGCAACAATAGCAGCAGCAGTATCAGCAACAGTAATATCAACAGTAGTAGCAGCAGCTGCTGCTACTACTGAAAAGCATCAATGGAAGAGAAACTGTATACCTCGATTCCCAACGGTTGTCCTCATGAGCAGTTTGAGGACTCCAGTTGATGTCTTCTTGTCTCACTGCGAAATAACCTTCAATGTGAAACATGTGCAACACCTGGGTAACTTTGTATGACTAAAGAAATAGTTCCCGACATCCCTCTGACTCATCTGCTTCACTGACTTCAGCTGTGCCCCCTTGTACCTGTTTCCTGTATCTCCGCTTCACTGACTTCAGCTGTGCCCCCTTGTACCTGTTTCCTGTATCTCCAATAGCCTGTCCCTGTCAACCCTATCAATTCCTTTGAGTATTTTTTATATTGTTATTATATCTGACTTAATTCTTCTACCTTCCGAAGTCGCTAAATTCTTCCGTTAGCTATTTCAGTTTTCTAACTGTAGGTTAAAAATTTCACCTAAATACAATACGTATTCTCAAGTACATTACGTACGTACCTCAAGGCAAACAAAAATATAAAAGAGTTACCCGTAAACACCATCAATAAAGAAAACGTCTATACACTAAAGAAAACTGTATATTATTTGATGGGTAACTTCTCAAATATGTTAGAATATAATAAAGTATTATTTCTTTGTTACTGTTAATTTATATTGTTTTTATTATTATTATTCATTAAATTTTAAAAGGCCATACAGCTCCTGAGAGATATGATGTAATTTAAGTTTGATCCAAGGAAGGAGGAGCAGCCTAAATTCCGTAGTTCAAGGGCCCTTCACCAGCATCAATGGACCCCTCCTTTAATATTTCTTTATTTTCCAGGACGATGCATTTATGTTACACAGACCTCAGAGTTACACAAAGTTGTAGAATCGAATGAACTGCTAACTTATACATATATAAGAGCTTTAAGAGACAAACTCTTTAGGTATCCAGTGGGAATAAGTTATGTGTTGATTTACTGAGCTATCCCAGATTAAATTTACATAATTACCATTAACATATACTTCTACAAACAGTGTTTGCTTCGATAATCCATTGCAGTAACTCTTAAACAAAGGTTATCATTTATTATAATACTCCATGATAAAGTAAAGAAAGCCAAACATTGAGGCATATTTACGTAGAAATGTTTAATAATCTCACTTAGGAGAATGTGAACTAGACTTATATTGATCTCCAGGTGGTCTTTTTTTTCCAGAAAAAAATAGTTGAAGATATCGAGTAGTCCCTCCTCCTAGGTTGAAGGAGGCCGCTGTAATACTTAAATATTAATCTATAGAGGGAAGTATTGAACATACACAAGCAACAAAGTTTGTTTTCATCATAGCTTATAGACTGGAAAATGACTACAGGTGAATGCAATGTAAAAATCGTATAAACTTAATTATTTTTTATAAATAACTGTCCGTTTTCTCTAGTTACAAGTATTTGTTCAATCGCTCGTAGAATTTGACTACAAATCATCTTCATTAAAATAGCAGTTGCTTATACACACATACTAACTTCAAAATTATAACTAAATTAAAGAATTATATTATCTAGATAGTTATATATTTATTCCGGCGTACAGAAATACAACGCTTTTGGTTATAGATTGTAATAAGGACAGCATGAAGAGAGCCGAAAGGTGCCTAATAAACGTAGCGACAGAAAGGGAGGAGAATGATTTTTTTTAAATTTCTTTTTGCTAACGTACATGTAAATATAAATAACTCATTTTACCTTTTTACTAGTATAATAATAAGGTATTATCTCCTTTATAGTATAACAATAAGGTATTAAAAAAGAACCCCAATGGAAATAAGTGACCTTGACTTTTCTGGGTTATCCTAGGTTCTCTACATATATGGGGCTGAGTATGATAATCTATGTAACTGTATCTGTGTATACCTGAATAAGATTACTTATAAAGACAAAATGAAGACATTGTGAGGTGGTGACCATGGTAGTGAAGGAAGATAAACGACCATCACTCACAACAGGAAGGAGAATGATTTTTTATTTCTTTTTAGCTAACACACATGTAATCTTCCCTTATTCCTAGTATATCTCCTTTATAGTATAATAATAAGATATTATCTCCTTTATAGAACAATAATAAGATTAGCTTCTTTATATTATAACATTAAGGTAAATGGATCCCAATGGAAATAAGTCACTCCGTATGACTTTTTTTGGGTTATCCCAGGTTCTCTACACACATACTGCAATGTATGATAATCTATGTAACTGTATTTGTGTACACCTGAATAAACTTACTTATTTACTTATTTAATAAGCGACCATCACACACAACAGTGAAGGAAGATAAGCGACCATCACACACAACAGTGAAGGAAGATAAGCGACCATCACACACAACAGTGAAGGAAGATAAGCGACCATCACACACAACAACATGGCCACTGAACGCTACAGCTTCTCCCTTACTACTTTCAGGTAAATATCCTGCTTGTACTTTAATAATACTCTAATTCAACTCTGCTGAAGCGTAGAGCTTCTCATAGGTAACCATTAACCCCAATTTACGGGGTTTTATTGGTTTAATGTAAATGTTAAGGCCGGGAGAAAGACCCTTGCTTCGTGACTGGCAAGTTTTTGAGAGGAATTGAGAAAATATTAATGAAAATATGTATATATTTTGTCGGTGGTGGTATTTTGTTAGTCACGAGGAATGGTGGACTTCCTCCAGGCAGAGTCTTAGTCACATGATAACTGACCACTGGAGTTATTGGTCGTTAACCATGACTTAATTTTTTTTATAAGTTCGTCCCGATGGAAAAAAGTCACATTGATTTTTTTTTTCATTATTCTAAGTAATTTACATTATGTGTAAAAATTGTACTTATGTGTACCTGGGCCTAAGTAAACTTACACGCCAAAAAAATGAATAAGATAAATAGCTGACCTTATTTCTAGTATATCATCATTTCTTGCTTAAATAATAAGTTATTACAAGGACCCCAGTGGAAATAAGTCACTTTGTCTGACCTTTTTTGGGTTATCCTGGGTAATCGAAACATACTGTTATGTGATAATTTATGTAACTGTATTTATGGACCTGAATAAACTTTAAGGGAATATTGAAATTTATTCACTAAATTTACAAGTGATTTTTGCATCCAGTACTTATTTGTACGATGGTTCTGAAGGCATGTGGATGTTCGGTTTTTACATTAAAAGGATGTGGTCACTAAGCTTATCAAACCATTTTTGGGTTATCCTATGTAATTTACACTATGTATGATAATTGTACTCGTGTACTAGAGATGTATCGGATATCTGTATAAGCATCCGCAGAGCATCCACTCAGTTTCTTACATCTGCATCCACATTTTACTGTAAACAGATATCCGCATATGCATCAGCATCCGAATCCACAGAACATCTGCACAATTTCTTACATCTGCATCCGCAAAATAAGTAAGACATCCTCATACACATCCACATCCACGGATATCTAAATTTTCACATCCGATACATCTCTAATGTGTACCTGTGCCTAAATACACTTACGTACAAGTGTATTATATATAACAGCAGTTCCAGTTCTCACTAGTGCAAAACTATGTATCAAAAGCATTTTTGTTATTATGCCTAAATAACATTTTCTTCTTTCAGCCCCTCAGGGAAGTTGGTACAGATAGAATATGCACTTGCAGCAGTGGCTGCTGGAGCTCCAGCAGTAGGTATTAAGGCCAAGGATGGTGTAGTATTGGCTACAGAGAAGAAGCACAAATCTATCTTAGTAGAGGAGCATTCCATCATCAAGGTAGAGATGATCACAGACCACATAGGCATGGTTTACAGTGGTACGTAACATTCACTTTGTTACATAATTGAATTATAAGTGCTACATCTACATAATTGAATTATAAGTACATTAATGTTGGTCTCGTTCATTATAATGGAAAATTCGTAGTTTGGAAATTAGGAGGTGATGCTTTGATCATTTCATATTTATCACCTACAGCTTGTCAGTATCTACAGACCAGTTCCACATCTCCATGTGAATTTGATTCACACTTCAAAGGCTAATGAATTGTTAAAATTCATAACCAGACCTATTTCTCACTTTATCTAATGATGTTAATAATATACAGCCTCTCCTCACTTAGCGACATGCTCATTTACCGATGACTCTGACTTACAGCTCACTCTCTGACCAGTATGCATTCCTAAATAATGTATATTAGAGCTGATTTCCTCTATTCTGTTCATTACAATATACCGTACACTACCATTATATTATGCTCCTCACTTAGCAGTGAATTCGTTTACCGATGTGGTCTTAGGAACGGAACTCCGTCATTAAGTGAGGAGAGGCTGTACTGTATTTTTAAGTTTGTAATGTTTGCTTACATGTATTTACTTATGTGGAATTTTGATAAATGTCTATTGTTTTGCTCATGTGGAATTAAATTTTCAGGAATGGGCCCAGACTATCGTCTTCTGGTTCGTCAGGCTCGGAAAGTTGCACAGCAGTATTTCCGCACTTACCTGGAGACTATCCCTACTACACAGCTAGTTCAGCGTCTAGCAGCTATCATGCAGGAATATACACAATCTGGGTACGGTTTATATCACGAGGGAGTAAATAATCAGTGCAAATTTGTGGGTTTAGATTATCCAGTTTCTTTTTTCTGATATCCAGCCTTCTAGTTGTGTAAATTATTTCAGTTTTTTGGCATTACCTATATTTACAAATTAAGCGTATGACCTGAAAATTGAAAACAGCTGTACCTTTAAAGATTTGTCTTTTCCATGTTCAAATCTTTATTTTAGTCATTATTTCTTATGAATGTTAGTAGTGTCTGGATTAGAATGATTAACTACATGGATGTGGTCTCTAAAACAAAATTAATTCAAATATTTTTTTAAGCACTTTATATTCACAAACAAAATTTGTGAATATAAACAAATTTTGTTTGTGAATTTGTTTGTGAGAGTGTGTTAGATCTGAGCATGTGAAGACAGGTACAATAACATATATAAAGGGATTCCAGGGAACTGGCCCTTAGGGTTGGAAGTACTGTGCCTGAACTCTGAAAGAAGGGTGGAAGAATTAAGGCCACAGTCATTTGAACTGTGATATCTGTGGACTTCTAACAAGACAGCTGTTGAGTGAACAATAGTGAAGGAGTTCTCTTTTAGGTCACCCTAACACTCTGGACATCTCTCACCAAGGCAAGGTGACTCGAAAAGCAGACACACTTTCACCATCACTGATACAGTTACTGTCTCGTCAGAAGTCTGCTGACATCACAGTTCAGTTCTCCCTCTGAACTACTATGTCCCCACTCCTCATTCAGAGTGCTGGCATTGTATTTCTCACCTCCAGGACTCAAGTCCAGCTAACTGCTATCCACTGAATGCTGTCATAAATGTTATCCTGTTTGCACTACAACAGCATCTTTTCACATCAACTGGTTTTGTCTTTTCTCTGTATTTTGGACTCTGAACCATCGCTTCTGTTACATTCGTATCAGGATAATGACTCGTGCAAAACTTGTTTTTCAAAGTCATTTTATGTAAAAGGCCAAATGAAGTGATTCCAGGCAAGAGTTTCCTGGAGCCGTCCTACCTGCACGCTCCTGCTTCATAACTTGAAATTCTTCACGTGTTTTGCTTTTTTTGTGTGTGTGTTTGTGTCCTACTTGTGCTTTTGTTGAATGTATTTCATAATTTTATTTTTTAATAATTTTCCTATTAATTTTTGTGCATTTTCTTCTAGATCAAGAAATCATAAATTTTAATATGGTACAGTGGTACCCCAAGTTTCGAACTTAATTTGTTCCAGAAGGCTGTTCAAGTGCTGATACTGGACAAATTTTTTCTCATAAGAAATAATGTAAATTAGGTTAGTCCGTTTCAGACCCCCAAAAATACATGTTCAAAAGCACTTACAATAATAAAGTTCCATAATTCTTTGAGTTGCAGGGGTTCGAAACTCAGGGTACCACTGTATAATGATGAATGATACTTTTACTGATTATATTTAATCGAATAAAGACAGTATTTTCTTTGTATTTATCTTCTAATATCAATGCAAAGACATCAGTATCCAGAATATCTCGAGCAAACGATTGAAAGTAAACTTCTTTTAAGTTTTATATTCATTTTTATTATTTTTTTTTTTGAGTGTCAAATGATGGATGTTTAGATAACATGGAGTATTATAGTACACTTTGTTGGTTGCAGTGGAGTAAGACCATTCGGTGTGAGCCTCCTCATCTGTGGATGGGACACAGACCGACCATATCTCTTCCAGTGTGACCCCTCAGGTGCTTATTTTCCATGGAAAGCCACAGCCATGGGTAAGAACTTCATAAATGGGAAGACCTTCTTGGAAAAAAGGTATGACCTTTAGCATTTTTTATGCTTGTATGTAGTTTTATCACTGATACTTTACAGTAGAAACCACGTATCCACTGATTGAGCATCAATCAGGTTTAATCCAAGGAAAGTGAGGACTGATCCAATTCCTTGGACCAAGAGCTTACCACTTATTAAAAGTAGCAGTAATGAGGATTGGTTCAGGAAGCATAACAGGTGAATAAATACTGAATAGAAAATTGTATTTTTTTTTTTTCGCATAACAGGTGAATAAATACTGAATAGAAAATTGTATTTTTTTTTTTTCACATCAGCTATTTCCCACCGAGGCAGAGCAAAACAGAAAAGAAGAAACACTTTTATCATCACTCTCTCCATGACTGTCTAGCCAGAGGCATGCTGATACTACAGTTTAAAAACTGCATCATATCTCCATCCCTCCTTCAGAGTGCAGGCACTTTACTTATTGAAGATTGAGACACTTATGCAGCATATGGGAATCTTTATTCAGGAAACGTTTCGCCACACAGTGGCTTCATCAGACCAATACAAAGAGGAAGGCGTAAGGAGAGGAGGAGAATGAGGTAATCAGTCCCTCAACCTGGAGTCGATGTGTTCAGTCCATCAATCTTGTAGAATGTATCTCTCCTTACGCCTTCCTCTTTGTATTGGACTGATGAAGCCACTGTGTGGCGAAACGTTTCCTGAATAAAGATTCCCATATGCTGCATAAGTGTCTCAATCTTCAACATGTCGGTTTTTCAAACCATTCATCACAACTTTACTTATTGCTTCTTACGACATGCATGGGTTATGAAGGAGGAATGCTGTTCCAGTTCCCCATGGAGATAAGAGGAAATAAATGAGAAAAAGAACTAGTAAGGAAATAGAAGAAAACCCAGTTGGGTGTGTATATATATGCTTGTAGATGCACGTGTAGTGTGACCTAAGCGTAAGTAGAAGTAGCAAGACGTATCTGATGTCTTGCATGTTTATGAGACATAAAAAAGACACAAGGAATCCTACCATCATGTAAAACAATTACAGGTTTCCATTGTACAGTCACTTGGTAGGACAGTAGTACCTCCCTGGGTAGTTGCTGTCCACCAATTTACTATCGAGGCTACGCAAATATATACACAACCCGCACATAGGAGAATGAAGTTTTGGTCCAACTTGGACCAATAACCATCCCCCCTCCCTTCACCCTTTCCTAGGACAACCCTTACCCCTCCTCCCCTCCACTACAGATTTATACACCCTCCAGGTTATCCTGTTTTGCTCCATTCTCTCTCAAATAAGCAAACTACCTCAACAGCCCCTCTTCAGCCCTCTGAATAATACTTTTAGTACCCCCACACCTAATTTCCATGCTACGATTTCTCTGCATGATATTTTTATACAGTGGACCCCTGGTTAACGATATTTTTCACTCCAGAAGTATGTTCAGGTGCCAGTACTGACCGAATTTGTTCCCATAAGGAATATTGTGAAGTAGATTAGTCCATTTCAGACCCCCAAACATACACGTACAAACGCACTTACATAAATACACTTACATAATTGGTCGCATTCGGAGGTGATCGTTATGCGGGGGTCCACTGTATATACATTTTTTCTTCAACACGTTGGTCGTCTCCCACCAAGGCAGGGTGATCATTCATTCACACATAATCAGTGTCTCTGCAGAGGCACCTAGATATGGCAGTTTAGATGGTACTCCATTTATTATTTAAATGTATGTTACATTCTTATTTGATGTTTCATTATGAAAGAGCCAGCAATTTTACTTCCTTGTAAATTTATTAAAATATCTAATACCAGCATAGCAGAAAATTCCTCTGCTCTCCTGATGTGATATTATATGTCAGGAGTGCAGTGTCATAGAATAGGACTTTAAAAATCTTTACAGTTGGGAATGTTTGGCATTGTAACAGACAATTTTCTGCTGAGCCATATACAGTAAGACCCCTGTATCCCCGGGACATATGTTCCAAGAACCTGCCATGGATGCCGAAACCGTGGATGGTAGCAAACCCTATATACAAGTCCTATACGTACTTATTATAAAGTTTAATTGATAAATGATGCACAACAAGTGGAGAATTATAACTTTTTCACTGATGGGAAGCACTTCATGGCTTCTTGTAGGCTTTAAAGAACTGCCCGGTTCTTGACTTTGCACTTTGGTGCCATTGTTATGCAAGATTGAGAGGTATTTTTGGGCCAGCCACAGTAAACCATGGATAACAAACCATGGATACCGTATTGGTGGAAACCAGGGTGCTACTGTACAGTAGTGCCCCACTTACACGGCAGGTTAGGTTCCAGGCTACTGCTGGAAAGCAGAATGCCATTTTTTCCACTTATAAGTGCCAGATAACAAGTTTACACTAACATATATTAAGTTAACAATAGAACTAGGCTTTAAAAACAATAAAAAGTAAAATACACACAGTACACTCATTACTACCTTAAAATTTTTGTAGTCTCAATGTAGGGCGAGAGGTGAGTTGTATGTATTTGTAGGAAGTCAGGTATGGGAGGTATGGTAGCCAGCCAGGTCAGCCCAGCCCACCCCACTCGCATGTAATATACTACGATACTTTAAGCACCCCAGAGCGATAAAATAAGTATACAGTACATTCATTAATTACCTTGTAATTATTTGTAGTCTTAATGTAGGGTGAGAGGTGAGTAGTATTTATATGTAGGAAGTCAAGTGTGGGAGGTATGGTAGCCAGCCAGGGAAGCCCATCCCACCCCACCCACATGTAATGTAAACACAGATACATGTTCACTCCCATGGTTGTGAATCTTGTTCCATAACACTTTACATTGTGTACAAGTTGTCTTCAAGTTGATGCAGTAGAATAAATAAAGAGGAACACCAGTTTTAGGAGAAATGATGCTCTGAGTGAAGGCATATGAGAGGAATAATTTTCTAGTTACCCCCAGTAATATTATAGTGTACACATTTTCTCTGATGTTGGACTAGAGAAAACGTTATTCTTGCTGTCACTCCTACGAGTCGCCTGGCTACCATATCTTATTTATTTTATTTATTTATGTCTTTGCAAATAGTACATTGAGTTTATGTATTTACAATAAAGGGTTGCAATGCAAAGAGAGCCTCTACTATGCCTAGGCATTATGGGCCGACTTAGCATTATTGGCTTACTGACTACTTAACACTAAGAATTATATCATAGTTGTACAGTAGGTTATTAATTATAAGTGAATCTGATTTTGTTTTATATAAAGATTTTTTTTTATTTGTTTTTATTAACACACTGGCCGATTCCCACCAAGGCAAGGTGGACCGAAAAAAGAAAAACTTTCACCATCATTCACTCCATCACTGTCTTGCCAGAAGGGTGCTTTACACTACAGTTTTTAAACTGCAACATTAACACCCCTCCTTCAGAGTGCAGGTACTGTACTTCCCATCTCCAGGACTCAAGTCCGGCCTGCCGGTTTCCCTGAATCCCTTCATAAATGTTACTTTGCTCACACTCCAACAGCACGTCAAGTATTAAAAACTATTTGTCTCCATTCACTCCTATCAAACACGCTCACGCATGCCTGCTGGAAGTCCAAGCCCCTCGCACACAAAACCTCCTTTACCCCCTCCCTCCAACCTTTCCTAGGCCGACCCCTACCCCGCCTTCCTTCCACTACAGACTGATACACACTTGAAGTCATTCTGCTTCGCTCCATTCTCTCTACATGTCCGAACCACCTCAACAACCCTTCCTCAACCCTCTGGACAACAGTTTTGGTAATCCCGCACCTCCTCCTAACTTCCAAACTACGAATTCTCTGCATTATATTTACACCACACATTACCCTCAGACATGACATCTCCACTGCCTCCAGCCTTCTCCTCGCTGCAACATTCATCACCCATGCTTCACACCCATATAAGAGCGTTTGTATAGTTTTACCAACAAAAGATATATTAATATATTCAAAAATGCTTTTTGTGAGAACAATGATTCAATTATATTCCTGTCGACAATGGATAAAAGGTTCAAAAGTAATTGTTGAAATTATGATATGGGAATACATACTGAGTATGTGAGTTCTGAGTACAGTGGACCCCCGATTAACGATATTTTTTCATTCCAGAAGTATGTTCAGGTGCCAGTACTGACCGAATTTGTTCCCATAAGGAATATTGTGAAGTAGATTAGTCCATTTCAGACCCCCAAACATACACGTACAAATGCACTTATATAAATACACTTACATAATTGGTCACATTAGGAGGTGATCGTTAAGCGGGGGTCCACTGTATTTACCATTTAGTCTATTGTGATTAAGTGGCTTTTGAGAAGAGTCTTAAAGTGATTTTCAGACCAAGTTACTTTAGTATCTTCTGGTAATGAATTCCATATTTTGGGGCCCATTATGTGCATGGAGTTTTTACACAGCGTGATATAGACACGAGGTACATCAAAAAGAGATTGTGTCATGTGTTATGGTCATGTGTCCTGTTAAGGCTGGTGAGAAGTTTGAGTGGAGGGTTTATATTTGCGTGTATTGTTCTGTGTATGTAATAGGCACATGAATAAGTATGGATGTTCTTAATGGTGAACAGATTTAGACTTTTGAAAATTGGTGCAGTATGCTGGCGGGAGTGGGAATTTGTTATTCTGACTGCTGCCTTTTGCTGGGTTATTAAAGGTCTTAGGTGATTTAATGTTGTTGATCCCCATGCACAAATGTGTGTGTCTGGAACATAAGGCTACTGTCCAGGTGGATACTTAGGAATTTTTCCTCTGTAAGTCTTGTGACTGATGATCCATTTAGCATTATGTTAAGTGGAACATTTGCAGCTTTGTTTCCAAATTGAATGAAATAGGTTTTATCAGCATTCAGGGTAAGCTTATTGGTCATCATCCACGCAGATATTTTCTGCAATTCGGCATTGACAGTGTTGGCGAGTATGACTGGGTTTGGGTGGAAGAAGACGTATGTAATGTCATCTGCAAATAATATGGGTTTGAGTAACTGTGATGCATTCGGTAGAACATTGATGTAGATGGGAAAGAGGAGTGGTCCAAGGACACTTCCTTGTGGGACTCCTACTGTGATTGGTTGGGTGGAAGAGTTTGCACCATTTGCGTACACATATTGAATTCTGCTACTAAGGTATGACTTTAGGTAGTTGAGGGAGTGGCCTCTGATACCATAGTGTGTTAATTTTGAGTACAGCAGTTCATGGTCGACTGTATCAAAAGCTTTACGTAAATCAATGAAAATGCCCAGCGGGACTTCTTTCTTTTTGAGTGTGGTATATATTAGTTCTAGCATGTGTATGATAGCATCGTTTGTGCTTTTATTATTTCAGAATCCAAACTGACAAGGGTTTAATATGTTGTGTTAATTTATGTTAATTTATTTTACTGTGGGGTGTATTTATCATGTTTATATGTTTTGTAGTGTGTTTCTTAAATAATTTTGAAAAAAAATATAGATGGATTAATGGAAATGTCTGTATTAATGTAATATACAACATTTAATGTGCCCAAAGACTATTATTATTAATATGGCATCAAGAGTAGAGAGACTCTTAGTGATTTTAATGTGTCCCTGCACACCAGCACAGTAAGTATATTTAGGTACACTTAAGTATAATCAGAGTACATATAAAATATGCAATAATTTTAAACATTTGAAATTTTGGAAAGTTTCCAGACATAGTAGAGAGGTGGGGCACGCCATATTTCAAGAACGCCGTAAAGTGTGGCCCTACTGTACTTTGTAGAAATATATTCTGTATTCATTTATTGTTATTTGCCTTAAGTCATTGTCAGAAATGTGATGCATTCAATAATTCTTCTTTTTCTAGATACAATGAAGACCTTGAGCTGGACGATGCTGTACACACTGCTATATTGACCCTTAAGGAGAGCTTCGAAGGTCAGATGAGCAGCGACAACATAGAGATTGGTATCTGCAATGCAAAGGGTTTCCGTAGACTTACTCCTGCAGAAGTTCAAGATTATTTGGCAAATATTGCATAATTTATAGTATCACTAAGTTTAGTAAACTTCTCATGGAATAGGTACTGTTAAAATTTCTTATACTTTTTCATTGTTACTATCTGCAACTATATTTTTATTTTTAAGTGTTCCTTATTTCAGTAGAGCACTTCAGTAATTCTGACATTATCATTATGCATTAACTACTGTAGATTAAATATACAAAGGAAAACACAAGTGTTTCATACTGTCTTAATAACATTATTCCGATGCAAGAATTTTCATAAAAGAATAAAAAGTTACTATAACTTGAATATTTTAATTTTTCCTTTTTGAAAAAGTAATTATTATTACAATCAAAACTAAGCACTACACCCACAAGGGTCATACCATAAACTAAGTAATATTACACAACATTTTGCCCCTTGGATATAGAAGGTATCAGTAAACCTTGGAATGTACAACGAACTCGATAAAATTAAGTTCGAATGTCAGTCATTGCATAAACTCATATATGATAGCAAAAGGTACGTTAATGCTAACTACAAGGTTGGGACCTTTGTGTCAATCCAAATGATGAATGAAAAGCAGTGAAGAGGAGAAATCATGTCATTGGTGATCATGTCGTCTGATAATAATATCTTTATTTACTACTAGTACATGTACATGGTATACAGCCCTAGCTGACATCAATGACATACACTATATAGTAAGCCGCTCATTATGGAGCATTTCGGGCAAATTAGGTCAGTTTTGTCCCAGGATGCGACCCACACCAGTTGACTAACACCCAGGTACCCATTTTACACTGATGGGTGAACAGAGACAGTAGGTGTATTATGGAAACACGGCCCTAATGTTTTCCAGCCGTACCAAAGGAGATTCAAACTCCGTAACCGAGCCATCGTGCAATAATACATGTGCAAGAGTAGAAGAGGTGATGTATTTGCCAGTTCTCTATGACACTGAAAGTAGCTATTAAGGATTCTTTACTATATTGGTACCTATTCGTGTTGGATAGCAGAAATGATCCAGAGTCCAACAGGAACAGACTACTATTGAAGCATCTACTTCCAACATCACAAATAAAAAAGAACAGGCCAGTACATATGAACAACTCTGGTACATACCTGTATGATACTGTTAGAACTCGACCACCTGCTGCGTGTTACTCCCCTCTAGGAAGGTTCCCTGATATTGATGAAGGACTCTTGATCTAGGTAACTGGATCTGTGTTCCAGGTTCCTGAATTAAACCTGAGTACCTTCCATAACCCCCCCCCCCTTCCTACAGGCGCTGTGTAATCCTACGGGTTTACCACTTCCCTTTGATTATGGTAATAATGCTGTTACTCAACAATTAGATGATGTGACATCTTTATCTTTATCACTAACGGGTTTTAAAATGCCATAATATTTTATTTCTACAAGTACATAATACAACATTATACAGTCCTAGCTGATGTGAATGACATACAATATAGAAAATCCCTTGTTATGCAGAGCATTTCGGGCAAATTAGGTTAATTTTGTCCCCAGGAAGCGACCCACACCCAGGTACCTATTTTCTGCTAGGTGAATAGGGACAGCAGGTGTCTTAAGGAAACGCCCCCAGTGTATCCACCCATACTGGGGATCAAACTACGGACCTGAATGTGTGACCCGAGCGCACAACCAACCAAGTTCAAAGGAGGGGCTCTTAATGTATGGAATTATCATGGAGTACTAGATCCTTAAGGGTGATACAGTGTCTGGGGGAATGGAAGGCATTCATGCTTAATTCAAAGAATTGGATACTGGATGATATAATCAAATGAAGTGTTAAACACTCAAGGGAGTTGCCTTGAAGTGATGAGGGCTCTAGATTCAAGTAATTTGAGATATCTTCCCTTTTCCCCTATGAATTAAATATGATTTTCTCCCATTCCTAAGGCACTGTATGGCCCTAATGGGTATAGTGCTTGCCAAGTGAAATAATTCTTATTCAGTCATTATTTCAACTCATTCTTCAGAGTTTCCACCCGAACAAAATAGAACTGAATCTCTTCTGATTCGTGTTACACGGCTACCTATATGGAAGTCAAAAATTCTTTTTCTTATTATAGTGAAAACTGCATTCAACAGGCTTTCATACAACTGAAACTGGTGTTCCAAGGAATTATAACAATCCTACACTTCTTAAATGTAATAACCTCATGTCAGTGCTTTCCAATGATTGTCACGTGAATGTAAGAATATCTAAAATACTTATCACAATTTTCGTTTTTGCATGCTTGTTTTAAATTTGAGAATGACCTGATTATGTGATGCAATATGGTGTGAAATCTACCGAATATGATGGAAGTTATGAAGGATGACTTCTGGATATGATATAACCAGCAAGCTTAGAGAGTGAATTTTACAGTGTTTTGGTTATTGGAGGTTTGAAACCTATTGATTGCACGAGTCATTAAGGTTGCATAGTAATCTTTTCGCCAGCAGACAAGAATCTTTTTTCCTTAAAATAGAGATTAAAGAAGACTTACCATATAGAGAAGGGGACAGCTTTACGGCTCTTCACTTTACGGTGGTTCACTAATGTGGACATTTCAGAACTAAAGTAACATTTAAAAGACTTATCATTATTATTATAATCAAGGGGGAAGCACTAAACCCATAGGATTATACAATGCCTGTGGGGGGGATGTGGAAGGTATTCAGGTTTAATTCAGGGAACTGGAGCACAGATCCAATACCATAGATCAAGAACCCATGACCAGCATCAAGGAACCTTCCTTGACGGGAAACGACTTATCAGAGAACATAAGCCAAACCTCACGAACGTTAGAAAAATAGAGTGGACGATAAGATCTAAACTCAAGAACACTTATGGTGACTATTGCAGCGCTGTATAGCCCTTGTGGCTTAGCGCTTCTTTTTGATTATAATAATAATAATTATGGTGACTTCAAGTAACTTCTTCTTTTAGGTTACATTTATTGTCGACGTTCCTGTTCAGGGTAGGAATACACTGACGAGCATTTAGATTTCTGGAAACTCATGAAACTACTTTGATGGTGCTCTGGAGCTAAGATACTTTGTACATACATGGAAGATACTTGAGTGCCTAGTTCTAAATCTATGCATCATAACATTTTGTGAGGTACAGGAGAGTAAAACAGACCCAATGAAATGTAGGGGGCACCACAGGCACTAAGAACACGCAACATCTGATCCAAGACTTAACCTGGTACCAGCAGATACCAGAAACATGCCAGAATAAGAGTAGAATTTAAGAGGAAATGGAATCACTATCAATCCAAGGAAGTACATATCTTCTCTTCCTTCGATGCAAAAAGTGCCTCCCATTCCCTAGGCACTAAGACCTCTATATATTTAGTATTCCTCCCCCCTCAAAAAAAAAAAAAAAAAAAAAAATAAATCGACAAGTGCCAGATTAACCAGACTGTGGGGGCCAGTAGGCAGCAACAGCCTAATTGAAGCTGACAAATCAACAGGGAAGCCTGGCCCCAGGTCCCGCTACTTGAGTAGATAAATTAAACTGGTCAGAGATATATCACAGGTATAAGAACACCACTGCGTATATCCCTCCCTCACCACCATTACAAATTGACTCTTGGATATACTTGAGGGTAAGAGTTCAGCTGTCTGGTATTTACCTCTGTGACATAACTAGTTATTACCTCGAGGGAGCAAGAAAAGTTTTTCCAGCAGAGCGGCATAAGCCTTTGTTCTGAGGGGGCGGAGCAAACACTTGTTTAAAAATGTAACATTAACCGCCTTCTGACCTCTTGTTACAATGCAAAATATTTCTCGTTTTCTTGAGATCAATACTTTCTTCAAGAGTAGTGATGATGGCGGAGGACTGTTTGTGCCACCACTCTTCCTTCAACCCTTCTCAAGGAAGGTTCCTTGGTGCTGGTGAGGGGCTCTTGATCTAGGGAATTGGATCATATGCATCAGTGCATATGATTGCATCGTATTAAGTTCATCATACAACAAAAACCTCTGAAATTTGAGCCCAAAATGCTTTATCTACGCAAAATTATAAAGCAAAACCACTTAGTACTGATAATTTTTTTGAACAATACGGCATGGCCATGGGGTTTCCCCTTCATGTAGACAGAGTTTCAAAGCCAAGCATTTCACTGGCAATCTTTCCAGCATCACTCGCCTTAGATATGTTAACATCCCTTCCTGAATGCAACTTACAAGCAAGAAGAGAGTGAACTGAAAGGAGATGGACTAAGAGAATGATCCCATCATCTCTCAGATGTTCTCTACACGAAACATTATTATTATTATTATTATATTATTATTATTATTATAAAAAAGAAGCACTAAGCCACACGAAACTACAAAGCTTTAAAATTCAGAGTATTTAGGAAGTCTTCCTTCTGCTCTACTTCCTACGATATCAGTGTAACAGGAAGTTCCTCTAACTAAATTCCCCCTGAAGGGAAGTTCCTTAATGCTGGTGAGGGGCTCTTGACCTGGGGAATTGGATCTGTGCTCTAGTTCCCTGAATTGAGCCTGAATATCTTCCCTCCCCCCCCCCACATGCGCTGTATAATCCTAAGTGTTTAGCGCTCCCCATAATTATAATAATAATCCTCTAAATAGACACATACAACGTTCTGAATACTTTCTAGACTACGTTTTACTCAGCAGGAACTTCAAGGCTCTGTACATATCTGATCAAAGTACATCAATTTAACCTCTATTATAGGCCCTTCTGGACGAAACTAATAAAATTTCACGGCCAGAGTAGAAAGAGATACAGGCGAGGTGGAAGCTTGAGCCCAGAACAAAGTTCAGATAGCCAAAATAAGATGTCTTGAAAGTTAATACATGGATTTAATAAGGAAGTTTGTAAAATCAAGGCTTGATAAATCTCCTGGAGAGCGAAACGTTGCCACAAAATGCCATATTAGTTGCACTTGTGTCCTTTTACCTAATATGTCGGTAATTCTACCAACATTATTACAAGGAAGTTCCCATTATGATCTCGAATACAGACTCCATGACGAGGTATCAATGAATATTTTTGTGTCAATAAACACCAATGAATGTCAAGAGAGAGTGCAATAATAAGATATTCACACGTGTGTCCAAGTTTTCCTCCAAAAAATTAAATCCCTGTAACAAACCTAGTCCATCCAAAAACAAACTGATCACAACCAAGAGACTAAATACTTCTTGGATAACTAATAACAATCTCAGATCAAATGACCAGAAACATAAATACGAAAAATATAGAATACAAAGTATACATCAACACTTATCATGTTTATAAAGAAATCTAAAGTGTATTATACCACAAGGTGCAAAGGAATAAAGAACGATATCAAAAATATCTGGAAGAACTCATCCTGGACTCACGCATAATAACCAGGACTAAAGAAATTATACATTTGCCTGACCTAATGAACTTCCCGTTCATATTGCTGATAAATAAATGGCCAGAATAATCCCAAATTGCCTACCTATGTTATTTATGCTTGAGAATCTACAACAAATCACCTGAAACCCATTGTTACCCAAGAGAAATCAGCAATTACAATAATGACGCCTTTCAGATTTCTGACAATATCCCCTCTTTCTCTACCCTCAATTACAAACATTTACTAGTACCTTGTGTTATGTATAGATAGAACACTTACTACGTACTTCATCCCAGCACTAACTTTCTTGAGACAATACAAAAAACTAACACTACTGATACATGTGTTCGAGTCGAACTATCCAGGAACTCCATGCAAATACAAGACCTTAAATTTGGAACTTCCTGTCAAAAAATGCAAAGAGTTAACAATTTCCCATCTGCTTCAAGGAAACTTAAAGAGGACCTTCATGTGACCTAAATTTTGCTTAAATTAATTATTCTAAAACCCAGCTTTTTCAACAGCAAATCTGTTTATCCAAATATCTCCAGAGTGCACATTTTGACAAATATTCTGTTTTCCAATATGGAAGCATCTTTCACATGCGCTAAGCTAGTGGAAAATTGACTTTACAGATAACGAACACTACGAGAAAACATACAATGGTTGGATTAACTTTCCAATCTTAATTTAATCACTCGGAAGCTAACATCTTGAGTCCCCCCCCCCCTAGTTAGTCTCCTCATACACAAATATAACATCCCGCTGCTCTGGACGACACATCTGACTGCATATACAAGTCTAACTACAGCGTCGTCACGGTACACTCCCGTCCCGTTATGTACACGAACACCCTGGACAAGCAGCCTATTGCAAAAGTATGTATATGATACTTCGTACTCTTCGTCCCACACATACGTATTCACATCTTTATTAGGGCGTCTCAACGTAGAATGAGATGCCATCAAATAGGGTATATGTGTCAGGTGCTAGAAAGATAAAGGCAAGATATTAAAGAGTAGGACTAGACGCATAAACCCATCGATATACAAATATCGTGAACAAACAATACAAAACAACCACAGGGGATGAGAGTAAGACACATGTGCAACATCTGGGTATCTTTATTGTAGACGTTTCGCCATCCAGTGGCTTTATCAATACAAATTCTAGGACATAACTTGAAGACAGTAGAACTATGTACAGAAGATGAGGTAATCAGTCCCTCAACCTAGGAGTAGGTGCGAACAGCACCATAGTCGTGGAGATTCTGAAGCAGAAGAAAGAATCCTGCTTCAGAATCTCCACGACTATGGTGCTGTTCGCACCTACTCCTAGGTTGAGGGACTGATTACCTCATCTTCTGTACATAGTTCTACTGTCTTCAAGTTATGTCCTAGAATTTGTATTGATAAAGCCACTGGATGGCGAAACGTCTACAATAAAGATACCCAGATGTTGCACATGTGTCTTACTCTCATCTTGTCGGTATTATATACCATTCGTACACAACCACAGGGGAAGTTGAATGGTAGCTCTAGGCCTTTCGTGTTGCCATCAACAAATCAGGAACTTGTTGTAGAGAAGAGAAAGGCCAAACAAATATGATCACAGGGAATGCCTTAGCAGATTCTTCAAAACATATGGCGGTCTTCAACTCCAAAACTGAGGGACTGATTACCACGTCTTTTGTATATAAAAACATAAGAATGGAGGAAAACTGCAGAAGGCCTACTGGCCCATACAAGGTAGGTACTTATCAAAACCACCCATTCCCTAAGCTACCCAAGAATTTACTCCTATACCCACGACATATATTTGTCTAGTCTCTTTTTAAAGTTACCCAGGATCCTAGCTACGACTACGCTACTCGGAAGCCTGTTGTTCCACGCATCAACAACTTTTTGAAAACTAGTACTTACCTATATCCTTTCTAAATCTAAATTTATCTATCTTAACTCCGCTATTTCTGGCTCTTACCCGATTCGTTATCCTCAGTATTTTGTTAATATCGCCTTTGCTTATACCCATCATCCACTTACAAACTTCGATGATATCTCCCCTCATTCTACGTCTCTCAAGAGTGAAGATTCAAGGATCTAATTCTATCTTCATACGGGAGATTCTTTATAGAATGAATCATTTTAGTCATTCTTCTCTGTATGTTCTCCAATGAATTTTTATCCATCTTGTAGTGAGACCAAAACTGAGCGCCATAATTCAAGTGATACCTCACTAGTGATGTACAGAGCTGTAAAATAACTTCTGGACTCATGTTACTTATACTTCTTGAAATAAATCCTAGTAATCTGTTAGCCTTATTGCACACACACTTAGGCACTGTTGTCTTGGCTTTAGAGTTCTGCTTACCATGACTTCCAAGTTCTTCTCACACTCTGTATGATAAAGCTTTAATTCACATAGTTTATAACTTCGAGGGTTATTTTCATTCCCAAGGACTAGGACTGTTCACTTATCCACACTGAACTTCATCTGCCACTTTTCAGACCAAGACATTAATTTGTCCAAATCCTCTTGGAGTTCACTGGTATCCTCCTCAGAATGAGTCATGTTGATAAGACACATGTACAACACTTATGTTATCTATATTCCGAAGCATTTCGCCTACATAGTAGGCTTCTTCAGTTGAATACAGAGGAGTTCGCAGAAGCAGTAGAGATGTGAAGACGAGGTGGTCAGTCCCTCAGCCTGGAGAAGAGTTTTGTCCCATAGTCTGGTACTTTATACCATTCATGAACTAACGAGATACGATAAATTAAACACACAAGCAACACTTCAGCATCCTCATTCCTCAATAAAGATACCAAAATGTTGCACATGTGTCTAATTAACCAACTTATCGGTTCTCTAAGCAATATATCTACACTAACGAGATATATTCATCCCTCCAGTACAGCCTAACATCCTAGTCTTCTCTGGACACCTCCTCTCCCTTTCCACGTTGTCAAATATTATCATTTACCGAGGTCCCAGACGCTTCTCTCGTGCTGAAAATGTCACCGGCCGTTCCAGAGTAATTTTCTACTTCTGTGCCCACGAAAATCAGCAGCCACGTCGCTCAAGGCTTCCACCAGCAGCGTCTGCTCTCTCCCGGGATGAAATAAAATTTGCAAGGAGCTATTACTTATCTATAATGCCAAACCCAGTGTTTTGCTCCAGTGGAAGGCTTCGAACCTGCTACAATATTCCATCTAAATGTCACAGCTCAGAGTAAACACAGATAAATGTCGAGAGTGGAACACACGTATAATAAAAAACAATTGAAGAATATGAGAAAAATATAATAATAATAATAATAATAATAATAATAATAATTATTATTATTATTAGCATTATTATATTCAGGGGAGCGTCAAGTGACCTTCCTTCAGCTGGCTGAAAAAAAAGTTAAGAAAATAATAAAAACAGTGATAGTAATACTAATAATGATAATTGAAAATAATAATACAATAATTTAATAAACATAATAACATAATAATTGCTTTTATTAATATTAATAGTAATAAATAATAATAAGAGTATTTGCCTTTTTAATTATCGAAAACCTATATAATAATTATAGATAATAATTGACCTATGACAATACAACATATGGTCGATCTTTTATACAATAAGCTACTGCATAATACATTAACATCACACTTTAATTTATACATCATCTGAGCAGCAGCGGAATTACATGTTAATGTATTTAGAAACTGTATTTAGATAATTTAGAGATTTATTTAGAATTAGGACTATACCAGTTTTTTCCCTCCGGGTTGTTAACACTAAGAACTGTTTAACTTGCTAAGTTTAAAGCCTATCGGAAAAAGATAATTTAATCTGTAAAAGAGGGATTTAAGGAGACACTCTGTGTATATATACACACATATACACAGCTAAGGGTGTGTATATATAAACCTGCTTGAGATTATACACAAAGAAATACAACACTATATATATAATGTCGCGCCGAATAAGTAAAACTTGCGATTTTGGCTTAAATAGCAACGATATTCTTGCCGAATAAGACGAGTGAAAATTTGAGTATTCAATAATTTCGCAAAAATCATTCTGAACCTAACGAGAAAACTCTATTTCATTGTGTTTATTATTAATTTATTGAAAATTTATCTAAAATATATTTAGTTGGATTAGGTTAAATTAAATAAGCAGGTTAGGTAAGTTTTCTAAGGTTCTTTGGTACAAAATTATTAATTTTTACATTAACATCAAGGAACGTATAAGAGAAATTTTTTAGAAAGGACTTAATTTTAAAAGAGTTCTTGCTAATTGACCAGTTTTACCTATTCGGCACCACATAGAGGGGAATGTATGAGAGTATGGTTACACCAATGCTCTTATATGGATGTGAAGTATGGGCGGTGACTGTTGTAACAAGGAGAAGGCTGGAGGCAGTGGAGATATCTTGTCTGAGGGCAATGTGTGGTGTGAATATAATGAAGAGAATTCAAAGTTTGGAAATGAGTAGAAGGTGCGGGATTACCAAAACTATTATCCAGGGGGCTGAGGAGGGGTTGTTGAGGAGGTTCAGACATGTAGAAAGAATGGAACAAAATAGAATGACTTCGAGAGCGTATAAATCTGTGGTGGAGGGAAGGTGGGTTAGGGGTCGGCCTAGGAAAGGTTGGAGGGAGGGGGTAAAGGAGGTTTTGTGTGCGAGGGGCTTGGACTTCCAGCAGGCATGCGTGAGGGTGTTTGATAGGAGTGAATGGAGACAAATGGTTTTTAATACTTGACGTGCTGTTGGAGTGTGAGCAAAGTAACATTTATGAAGGGGTTCAGGGAAACGGGCAGGCCGGACTTGAGTCCTGGAGATGGGAAGTACAGTGCCTGCACTCTGAAGGAGGAGTGTTAATGTTGCAGTTTTATAACTGTAGTGTAAAGCACCCTTCTGGCAAGACAGTGATGGAGTGAATGATGGTGAAAGTTTTTCTTTTTCAGGCCACTATGCCATGGTGGGAGATGACTGATGTGTTAATAATACACACACACACACATATATATATATATATATATATATATATATATATATATATATATATATATATATATATATATATATATATATATATATATATATGTCGTGCCGAATATGTAAAACTGGTCAGTTAGCAAGAACTCATTTAAAATTAAGTCCTTTCTGAAATTTTCTCTTATACGTTTAAAGATATATTTTCTTCATTAATGTTGATGTAAAAATTTTTAATTTTGCACCAAAAGAATCTTAGAAAACTTACCTAACCTTATTATAACAAGCGCAATTTATTTTAGCCTAACCCAACTAAATATATTTTAGATTTGTTTACAATAATTTAATACTAAAAAAACACAGTGAAATATATATTTTTCGTTAGGTTCAGAATGATTTTGGCGAAATTATTGCATACACAAATTTTCACTTGTCTTATATGGCAAGATGAGCGTTGCTATTTAAGCCAAGATGGCAAGTTCTGCCTATTCGGCACGACATATATATATATATATATATATATATATATATATATATATATGGTATCACCCTTCAAGCCTGGACAGATGGGAAGCAGGTGGTGTGGGACTATACATGTGCATCTACCTTGGCTGATACCTATCTCCAATACACCAGGGAGGAAGGAGGGGCAGCTGCCAGCTTTAGGGAGTCCCAAAAGTCTAGAAAATATGGAGAACTTGCCCATCATTATATGTTTGTTCCCATAGGCTCAGAGACCCTTGGCTCATGGGGAAAGAGTGCATCTAATTTCCTTAAGGAGTTGGGAAAAAGACTCATCAGGGTAACTAGGGATCCCAGGGCAGCTAGTTTTCTGTTCCAGCGGCTCAGTGCGGCTGTTCAAAGGGGTAATGCATGCTGCATTTTGGGCACACGCCCCAGCTCTGAGGAGCTGGATGAGATTTTCGCCTTATAATCGGTGATACACACGTAACAACATGTACCGTATATGCCACCTTTATATCAACAATGTATCTCTTAAATCTTCTGTGCCATATTATGTAATAAAATATTCCTATTGGTAAAAAAAAAAAAAAATAGTTCAAAAGATGGGGTGGTAGGGGAAGTGGAATATTCAAATGGCTTCAGGAAGAAATCCAAATATTCTTCCTTGAAGCCTTTTTATCCACTTCTCCGAGGCTATGGGTCCCACAATTTACACCAGAGGTGGACCCCATCCTATATATATAAAAAAAAAATAAAAAAAAAAAAAAAAAAAATATATATATATATATATATATATATATCCGGTGGGTATTATTTACACAGATATACACTTTGTGTATATCCTCGCATAGTATTACGTACTCACTTGCTCAGCTATCAAAACTTTGAGGCCCAGTCCCTGGACCCATTATGTACCTGTGTAATCTTTTGGCTACCGCCCACAGGATGGGTATAGGGTGCATAATAAACATATTAAACTAACTATTACGTACTCTGAGACACATACAGCTCAGTGTATATATCCATGCTTGGTTTTATATACTCTGAGAAATATAGAGGTCAGAGTGTGTATATCCCCGGCTGGGTACTGCAGGGAGCTCCCTGGCTGCTGGCATCGGGGGGGGGGGGGGGAGGGGCGTGGTTCTTGCTTCTCATTGGTTGTTCACTCCCGCCTCAGCCATTTTACTTACTTATCCCGAGTCTCATTGGCCAGTGGCTAATATTTTTTTTTGGCAGTGATTAATTTTCGACTTTTGGGAGTGTGTGACTGGTGGTTAATATTATTATGTTGTATTGCTAAAAATATTCACGGGGAAGCGCTAAACCGTACGGACCACAGTATCTCGTGAGGCAGGCAAGGAGGATCGGAGAGAGAATCAGGTTTAATTCTTTGGATCAAGAGCTCTCTCGTGTGTCAAGGAGCTTCCCCTGAGAGGCTTTTGGATCAAGAGCCCCTTACTGGCGTCAAGGAATTTCCCCTGAGGGGCTCTTGTTCAAGATCAAGACCCCTGTCAGTGGCATCAAGAAACTTCCCCTGAGGGGCTCTTGTTCTGCATCAAGGCTCCTGTCACTGGCATCAAGGAACTTCCCCTGAGGGGCTCTGGTTTCCCACAACCAACAAACACGAAGGAAAGAATTCCAGGAATGCAATTGGGTTTAATAGACTAAAGAAAATTTATCAGTTACTTATTCGTTATTATTGTACTGAGCTAGTTTAATCGTAGATTAGTTACCGAGATCAATGATTTAAGCAGCATATATACACAGAGACGTGTCTCTCAAGTGAATATACGTGCGGGTATATTTTAACCCCTCTAGAGGAGATTAAATTATCCCAGACTATACATAACCGCACATGGGAGAGAGAAGCTTACAATAAAGTTTCGGGTTATTTGTGTATTGTCCAGTCACGGTATTATACGTTTTGATCCTTATTCTAGTCTAGTGGTCAACAGGTGACATGCAGCCTTAATGGCCCTCGTGTACTCAATAGGCTTTAAGAGGCCCGTCAGTTTCCCTGTCTCCTGTCATTTTAATTTTTTCACTATAATCTACCTTGTCCATAATTACTATCGCATTTACTTCGTCTACTTTCGTAAGGCGAAGTCCAGGATCTTCCCTTAATTCATGGTATAACTTAACAAATCTTTGAGGACAACTGTGTTGTAGAGGTCTGAGCTGTGCTCAGACCTCTACAACTGAATGAAGTGCAAAATAGTCTAAAAGTTCATTATCCAGGACACCAGAATGACCCGAGATCCAGCATGAGACGATGTTTTTATGCTTGCTGGAGAGGTGACATAGCAAGCGTTGAATGTGAAACACGACAGAAAGGGAGGAATCAACACTCTGAAGATCTTGCAAAGCACTTCAAGAAACAAAGGCTACAATTAAAGAAGAAGTAGGACGAAAAGCAATGTGGATGATGACTGAAGAATTATGTATAATTTTGCTGTGAAAGTACTAGTGAGATCCAGTAAGTGTCCCTGTATTACACTGTCCGGAAAACAAATATCTGCATATTCCAAACATCAATGTACTCAGCAGTTGAATGTGAGTGTAACTGAAAATGATCAAGAAAAAGGAAGCATATGTCCATAGCAGTGATAAGAGACTTTGGAAAGGAGAGGGAGGAGGAGCACACTTAAATCCTTGGTACTTCCGAAGGTGGAGCAGAAAAGAAATTAACAGGGTAAACAGAGAAGAGGGCAAACCGAGAAAACTAGACTTGGAAAGCGATAATTAAAGTACATACGAAGGGAGGACAACAATGGAAAGTGTCGACTTTACTGTAATTCTCAAAGTCGCAGTGTCTAGAAAGTCAGAGAACTGAATCAGATAATATAGTAAGTGAAAAGTTCACTAGACTGTACGTATAGGGTTTTTGACCGGGGACGAGTGAAAGGCACCAAGACAGTCGCTGATGAACACTATCAAGCTTGGTGAGGACAGCTGTCAAAGCGGGTGAATATACCTCATCCTCAAGTTTAGATAGATCCATAGCCTTGTAAAGACGAAGTAGTCGCATGTCGCTCGTAGGTAAAAATAGGACCATATTTTAAGTAAGTACAGTCTCCTAAAACTTGTTTTTAAGACAATAATGTATAATTTCCACAACAAACTAGTCAGAGTGAAGGCCAAGAAGTTTACAGTTTGACTGACCGGGATACGGGAAACAAACACATTAACAATACGAAACGTGAACAGGGCGTCGAGACCTGGAAGAGACCTGGAAGAGACCTGGAAATCTGTGATGTAGTCCATTGAGAAGCACATCCGACTGTGTTCTGTAAAGAGGCGTAAATTTACTGATCCTGTGTGCCAGTTTACTTGGAGTTTACCTGGAGAGAGTTTCGGGGGTCAACGCCCCCGCGGCCCGGTCTCCTGTCAATCTCCTGATAATCCATATACGAAAAGGCTCAAATTCCCCGACTTAGTATTGAAGTTGGACAGTAACTAATAGAAATAGGGTTGTGCTAAGAACGCGCCCTTGTGGAGCACCTGACTGATGAAAGCTGAAGGTAAATTATAATTATTGATGTGGACAATAAGTTATCTATCTACCGTGAAGACACTGAGAAAAAATGAGAGATGGTCTCATTTATCACGAGAATGAACCCAAGATAAAATTTTAATTCCGCCAAGTCATATCGTAAGGTAAGGGGAAAAACGCCGTCTCAACACACCAACTGTTGGCAAAGGTACTGCGATTGTGTCAAGTGGAATTAGAGAACCAACAGAAGAACGCTCTCTTCTGTGTCCAAACTGACGTGAGGTTATACAACTAATCTCCCGTTAATCATGCTTTCAGTTAATTTGCAAATGGAGCTAATAAAAGGTTTGGTCTATAATAGGAAGGATCGGCCCGAAATACCTGGTTTTTAAAGAGGAAGGTTTATAGCAGGCTTCCACTGTATGGGTGGCCCGGTGGCCTGGTGGCTAAAGCTCCCGCTTCACGCACGGAGGGCCCGGGTTCGATTCCCGGCGGGTGGAAACATTCGACACGTTTCCTTACACCTGTTATCCTGTTCACCTAGCAGCAAATAGGTACCTGGGTGTTAGTCGACTGGTGTGGGTCGCATCCTGGGGGACAAGATTAAGGACCCCAATGGAAATAAGTTAGACAGTCCTCGATGACGCACTGACTTTCTTGGGTTATCCTGGGTGGCTAACCCTCCGAGGTTAAAAATCCGAACGAAATCTTATCTTATCTTATCACTCTTGTGGACAAGACGAGATTGAAGAGGGATAAAGAGCGTAAATACATTATTATAATCAAAACCAGGCGCTAAACCCACTACGTAAATACGTGACAACATGAATATAATCGGGCCCGGCTGCCGTAGGCTGACAATTTGACAATGATTATGCAAGTTCATGAACGGTAAATGGAACACTATATGGTTCGATAAATATTGTAAATAGCAGAAGCAGTGGGGTGGTAAAGATAATGTGATCAGTCCATCAACCTTGCAGTAGTTCTGAGGTGGTCAGTCCCTCAGCCTTGAGAAATGTTCAGTTCTATAGTATTGATCAAAGATAGTAAATTTAGAGCTGAAAACTTCAAGACTGACAGCCTGATCACGGCAACTTCACCTCTCCACTGAGTATTTGTTTCATCTATGCACAAAGTCTAAAAAAAAGTAGATTCCCGGAGGAATTAACAGTGCAGGTCAGGAGATCGGTGTGCAAAGGAGATCGTACTAAGCTTGCAAATTTATCTGAATCCGCTAATTCCGACCTAGTGATGTCATTGACTGGAACTGGTTCAGAAGAGTTCTTCCCTCTAACTTTTCACACTTTTTTCCATACTGCACTCTTAGGAGTTACAGCATTTAAAGCGGAGACACAGCAAGCACGCCAGCAAGCAGGGTCAGCTGCTCGTTTCACAACTCAGTCATTAACTTGCTCGTTAGAAATCTATGTAGCGGGCAGTAGTACGAATAATCGATACCTTCCCTAGGAGGCACATTGGACCTGGATGGCCCTAGCACAGTGTGGATAGCTATCCCAGTAGCTGAAAAAATAAATACAATAACTCATCAATAGAGGAGGCATCAGTAATGAAAGAATTAACAGAAGTTCAACATATAAAGTCCAATTTGCACGTTCTAGCTGTCACTTAGAAAGCCGATAAAGACGAGCGTAAGAATGGGAAGCAAGAATGACAGGAACGTGGTAGCTATCTCGAAGATGATTTACTCTTGTCCAAAGTCTAGCGTCACAGACGTTGAGCACTACATGAAGGAGTATGAGTTCGATGGTCTAACCGGATCGAAGTCTCAGCGTTTAGAACATATGAAGGTAAAGAGGGTAAAAGAACATTCAAACAGA
The DNA here is from genome assembly GCF_038502225.1 of Cherax quadricarinatus. NCBI lineage: Eukaryota > Metazoa > Arthropoda > Malacostraca > Decapoda > Parastacidae > Cherax > Cherax quadricarinatus. The sequence continues at coordinate 25,750,267 of NC_091341.1, forward strand.
TTACCAAGAGAGTCACAGTGGGATCCAAGTAAATGAAATGAAAAGAATTAAAGTCTCTTAAAAGAAGCACTGATTAAAGAGCGTCAGAAGAGACTGGAATGAGAAATATACAGAACAGATCGTATACAAATTTTCTAAATAAAAACGGGCTTCGGTACAATGGAATGGAATCTGGATAAACAATTTGCTATAGGGAATATCGGAGTGCACTATTAAGCGGACTTTCATTTTAAGAGACATGAGAGTAATGAGAGAGAGACTGTCAGACACTGCAGCATTATGGGATCTTGATACAAAGAATTCTTCACCACTTGTCCAACCTTTGGAAGACCTACTTCGACTAGTGGATGGTACCACTATGACCCCACCTCTTCCTACTTCACCTCACCTGACTTCAGTATATAAGCCACTTCTACGGCCCTGTGCTGTAAAATAATATAACCAGAGATATGGAAGCTACCAACCTGGCGAAGTTTAGTTTCTCGGAGAGAAATTAATACAGGAGAAAACTGGGAAGACAGCAGGCGGGGCTTTACCAGAGTTTCCTCGCCACCTTAAATATCTCAGCATCTCAATGTAAAATAGACATCGTTCAGACAAACAAAACTATTAATTTTTTTTACACAAGGACATAAAAAAGGAGGAACACTGCAGCATGATATTGGCAGATACTAGGCGGGTCTTTTTGAAACTTAAACCCACTAACAAGAATATTTGCCCAACTCATTTTCAATTCAACCCAACTAATAAGCTTTGATGACCCTATTAATTCATGTGTAAGTCCCACTCAGGCTTCGGTGATAGCGGGTAAGAGTTTGATAAAGACTTAGAGTCTGAAGTACATAATCGGATTATTAAGCTGTTAGTAAGCAAGAATAGAGGGACGGAAGGAATCCTAAACAGTAGATGCAGCAGACTGTCTTACAATAGGCTTGGGGAGGTGGGAAAGATTTTTCAATCGCTAGACCGAATTTAAGATACCCTGAGTCATGATCAGAGTTTACAAAGGAATCAACATATGCAGAACAGTGGGTATCCTGTAAGCTGAAAGGGCTTCTATTGTCTCCTCATCTGAAGGGGCAGGAAAGGTCACATAAGAGGTGCAAGATGAACATCAAAATGGTATACAATACCGACAGGTTGTTAGGTAAGACACATATGCAACAGTTAGACAACTTTATTCCGAAACGTTTCGCCTACACAGTAGGCTTCTTCAGTCGAATACAGAAAGTATTCTACTGTTCCTGCCTACTTTCTGTATTCGACTGAAGAAGCCTACTGTGTAGGCGAAACGTTTCGGAATAAAGTTGTCTAACTGTTGCATATGTGTCTTACCTAACAAGAGGTGCAAGAGATGGTACTGTAGGAGTGGAAGAGGGTCAATTGTTACAGGTAATAATAGGAGACTAAGAAATTTATATCTTCGAAACATTCACGACAGAAGTTTGTAAAGGACCCAGGACATTCATTGGGAATTGGGGAGGAAGGAATTGTAGACACTTCCTGAGTGGCAGGAGACACATGATGGATTTACCGAGGAAGAACGGGAAGTAAGCGATGTGCTGGAATCTTGGGAAATCGAAGAAGACTTAGGAGTAGAAAAAGATGACCTCCGTCTTTATCACCTGAGGAGCAGAGAGAGGAAAATGTGAAGGCTGAGTGGCATTTGATACTGAAATAGTAACTTTAGAGAGAAATCCTTCAAATTCGCTGCGTACAAAAGTTGAAAGAGAGGACCCTGGATGAGATGGAAGTAGGGAAGCTATGCGAACATACAATATTCTAGGCAGAAGACCAGTTCGACAAACATGGCAATACGAAACCACTCTTTTCTTAGGAAAGATGCTCCCCATCGCATTATAAACATAAGTAGAGCAATCTCCACATAAAAGATAAAATTTAGCTTAGTATGCAACAGCTGGGAAATGGTAGGTAATGAAGTTCGAATCAAGGAAGGGAAGAACAGGGGCAATTCCTGACATCAAGAGCCACTCTCCAACTCTTTGGTTCAAGAACCCCCTCACCAGCATCAAGGTCCCTCCCCTCTAAAGTATACTTTAAACAGTCTTAAGTTGACCGTCGCTGTTGACCATTAAGATACATGTGCAACAGTTGGGTATCGCTATTGATAAAAAGTTTCGCCTACACAACAGGCTTCTTCAAACAGATACGGAACAGTAGTAGTGAAACAAAGATATAACTGAAGTGGTCAGTCCTTCAGCCTGGAGAAGAGTTCTGCTCTATGGTCGGTATGTTATGCCATTTTCAACAATGTTGACCATGTATGTTGAACATGCAATAACATTCATCTATGATATAAAAGGCACAATGGACACAATCCAATTGCCTTTTACTCTCGTCCACCGAGGAAAACACTGCCAGTTGAGATTGCACTATACTGGAAAGCTCTGAGGACGGAGTCCACTGACTGAAGATCAGCTAGGAAACCTTGATGATAATCCATTATCTGACGATTGCAGTAGAACCAGGTTGTAATAATTTACGTAGAATTACCGACAATATGTCAAACTTGACAACGCTCCTGGAGAGCGAGACGTTGCCACGATAGAATGTTACATTAGTAGCACATATGGAACCAGGTTAAATGGTAACATAAGAACATAAGAAAGAAGGAACACTGCAACAGGCCTACTGGCCTATGCGAGGCAGGTCTAATTCTCCCACCGGCTTAAGCTCACTGACCTAGTGAGGTCCGACACATCACTTAAGGGAGGAGAACGACATCCGGCCTAATAGCTTTTGGTCGTTAGGTCCAACTCGCACCCACCCACTCATGTATTTATCCAACCTATTTTTAAAACTACACGTCTTAGCTTCTATGACGGTACTCTGGAGTTTGTTCCACTCATCCACAACCCTATTACCAAACAAATGCTTTCCTACATCCTTTCTGAATCTGAATTTTTCCAACTTAAAGACACACACACTTACTTAAAGACATTGCTGCGAGTCCTGTCTATGTTAGATATTTTTAGCACGATATTTACAACCCCTTCATTAATTCTTGTTTTCCATTTATACACCTCAGTCACACTTCGAGTTTTTCCAGCCTATAGCAATTTCCTTACTAGTTACACAATATGTGTTCCTGGTTTCACAACTTAGAGGAGATGCGTTCGTCTGGGACAGATTTGATCACATGTTTGCTATAGTAGTCAACACGGGTTTTTACTGACATGTTTTTATTTAAGACAAAACTGTATTCACGAAATTCTTAAAAACCACTGCAATTTTTTTTTAGTATGTAAATTTTAGTAACTTGCTTAATTTCAGTGTCGTTAATCTAACAATTTAAAGAAAAAACCATAGTGGTATTGTTAGGTAAGACACATATGCAACAGTTAGACAACTTTATTCCGAAACGTTTCGCCTACACAGTAGGCTTCTTCAGTCGAATACAGAAAGTAGGCAGGAACAGTAGAGATGTAAAGACGATGTAATCAGTCCATCACCCTTGAAGTCGTAGAATTTTGAGGTTGTCAGTCCCTCAGCCTGGAGAAGTTCAGTTCCATAGTCAGGAACTATCTGAAGATCAAGCGACAGTGCGGAGACTTAAATACTGTCGGAAGGAGAGGTGCAGGGTAGTAGTAGAAGTGAGAATGTAGCCACTGAGAGGTCAGGTCCCTCTCAGATCCAACACTTCTCACTTGAAAAGCTTGTCCAAGGTGTTTTCTGTACCAAGATGCCATGTGTTGCAGTGTCTGACAAGATGAACATCAAAATGTGATATTGGCGATTGTCGTAGTACTGATGATTGTTGTTGTTGGCGATTGTTACATAGTGGTGATTGTGGAATTACTTTACATGATAGTTGTTGCTACTCTGGCAATCTAGTGTTGTAGTGATTTATCTACTTATAATGTGTTAGTCGGTACGGTATACATATGTCGTGCCGAATAGGTAAAACTTGCAGTTTTGGCTTAAATAGCAACGCTCTTCTTGCCGATTAAGGCAAGTGAAAATTTGTTTATGCAATAATTTCGCAAAAATTCTTCTGAACCTAACGAAAAAAATATTTTTCATTGTGTTTGTTTATTATCAAATTACTGTAAACTTATCTAAAATATATTTACTTGGATTAAGCTAAATTATATTGTGCTTGTTAAAATAAGGTTAGGTAAGTTTTCTAAGATTTTTTAAATGTATAAGAGAAAATTTTAGATAGGAATATATATACATTATATATATATATATATACATTATATATATATATATATATATATATATATATATATATATATATATATATATATATATATATATATATATATATATATATCTTGCCGAATAGGCAGAACTTGCCATCTTGGCTTAAATAGCAACGCTCATCTTGCCATATAGGACAAGAGAAAATTTGTGTATGCAATAATTTCGCCAAAATCATTCTGAACCTAACGAAAAAAATTGATTTCACTGTGTTTGTTTAGTATTAAATAATTGTAAACAAATCTAAAATATATTTAGTTGGGTTAGGCTAAAATAAATTGCTCTTGTTATTATAAGGTTAGGTAAGTTCTCTAAGATTCTTTTGGTGCAAAATAGAAAATTGTTACATTAACATTAATGAAAAAAATATATCTTTAAACGTATAAGAGAAAATTTTAGAAAGGACTTAATTTTAAATGAGTTCTTGCTAATTAACCAGTTTTACATATTCGGCACGACATATATATATATATATATATATATATATATATATATATATATATATATATATATATATATATATATATATATATATATATATATATATATATATATATATGCCACCTTTATATCAACAATGTATCTCTTAAATCTTCTGTGCCATATTATGTAATAAAATATTCCTATTGGTAAAAAAAAAATAGTTTAAAAGATGGGGTGGTAGGGGAAGTGGAATATTCAAATGGCTTCAGGAAGAAATCCAAATATTCTTCCTTGAAGCCTTTTTATCCACTTCTCCGAGGCTATGGGTCCCACAATTTACACCAGAGGTGGACCCCATCCTATATATATATATATATATATATATATATATATATATATATATATATATATACATATACATATACATATACATATACATATATATATATATATATATATATATATATATATATATATATATATATATATATATATATATATATATATATATATATATATATATATATATATATATATATATATATATATATATATATATATATATATATATATATATATATATAATACGCGTAGGTAAAATAAGAGAAGTAATTTGCCGTGTTGGGAGTCTTGAAGACACACCTTTTATCGAAAACCAATCAAATCTCTTAAAATTTTCTTACAGGCTCTGCCGTTGACCAATCGTGGGTGATCATGTGGCTCTCAGCCTCAATAAAACTGGCTGCTGTCCTCTCTCATGTCTCAGTCTTCAGTGATTCTCTCGGCTGCAGGACTGATCTCCACTTTACCATCCCTCGACTCAAAGAGGTTGGTTGTGCACGTTATCTTAAAGCACATAAAAAGAAGCTTTGTGAATATATCAGGACTGAGGAATGACATAATATGTTGTCTGGGACAATTGGCAAGTAACCCAAAGTTTGGTGGGGGAACTGCGGGTAACGTTTCTCTTTTAGTCTATTCTCGCTATCAAGACTCGACTCGATGGTGGTTTAGGCAGGAAAGTCTTCTAAGGTTCCCCCATCATATTCTTAGTTAACTGAAGAATATCAAGAATGTTAGGAATAATGTTCTTCCCTGGGATGGCCCATATATAACCTTGTACGTGTAAAATGTATTATTTCTAATTTCCACATAAATCAAAGCTTTCTTCGTTTGTAATATTCTCTGGACGAGTCTCTGATGTGCTAAATACACAGAGCTATGTCTTTCACTTCATGGAGTACCAGCTGTTGAAGTTCGTCCAAAGGTTTGATTCGTGTCAGGTACTTCGTAAACAACTCAGAACCTGGCGAAGGAAAGGTTCTTTCCTAGACTGATACTGTGGTGTTTAACCTTGTTCCAAAGGTTCAACAGGCTTAAATGACCTGTAGCCTCAGTTTTTCCCGGGTTCATCTTCATCTTGTGACACTAAATGGTTGAACACAAAAGATATACGGAAAAAAACGACAATCATTTTAAAGTCTTAAAATGATTTAACTGTATGTATGAATGTGTTTGGAAAGATTAAGAAAAAGGTGGGTAAAAATATTCTCCTGAGGGACCTCGGCTACACTAGTGGCCGACTTTCTATGTTGACAAACTTATTTGGGTTCTAGGTTGTAAAAATGGTACAACGTTGCCATCTATTTCGACGTACACGAAGATGATCGTCGGTAGAGCTAAAATCTGCCAGAAATCCCCCTTTTTTTTCCATCTTCATCTAATGGGTAATCAGAAACAGCCACCGTTGGGAAGTAATGAATGAATAGACAGAGCCATGTCCGTGTTAGGTATATTAGGTTAAAAACAGTTATGTCCGTGGAAAGTACACGAGGATCTCACAGTCATGCCCTTGGAAAGGACAAGAGGAACACACACAGCCATGTCCTTGGGAAGTACAGGAGGATACAACAGGGTCATGTCCTTGGAAGGTACAGAAGGAACTGAGATATATCTGTTGAAAGAGACCACCGAAATAAGAGGAAAAAAACTTACCTTGAATATTTTAAATCACATATATTTCGCCAAAATTTATCACTAGTAGCGACACTGTGTTCAAATCTCAGTAAAATGCAGCTGAAATTATAAATCGGCAAGCGCACATATAGTTCTTGAGGCCGCCATTGCATATTTTAAGTAGACTGTTGCCGAGTCGTTGACAACATTTCTCATTCCCATTTCCACAGAGGAGCATAATGCGGGACCGACGCAAGTGCCAGCCAACGGTAATGAGCGAACGCACCAAGTTTGTGCATTTATGGGTGGGTGGCATGTCCCTCCGTGGCATCGCTGGATCATTTGGCGTCAGCGTGTCCACAGTGTACCGCTGGATTCACCGCTGGCTGCAAGAGGGTCATGTCAACACAAGACGCAGCCAACACACTCCTCGCCAAGAAAATGCGACGTGCAATGTAGCTCCCGCAAGATTCATACAGTTTCGTACAAATTTTCTACACTACAAGCCACTAGCAATCGGTTGCCAACCAGATACTGTTTCACAATGCAGCCACTGGAATGAAAGCGACCCCTATTGTGCCTCTTATTCAGACTGTTGGAAGATCCGTGAATGTGTACACAACAATAGCGAAGAATATTTGAAAACTCAACAACAAAATGTTTATCACTGAGAAGTTAACACCCTTTCTCAAGCTTGTGTTTTTATTGACTACACTGCACCATTTTTATCTATCCATGACAAAATATCGCCCGAGGGAACCCTGGATATTATCTCCCACTTAAGTTCTTTATTACACACAATAAATACAACGGTAATTTATGCATTAGTGACTAATGAGTAAACTGTTGTATTTTTAATGAAAATTATGGCGAATAACCGTTTTCACAGGAACTATGAAAACAAAGAAACGTATCTCCAGGATGCTGAGTAGCAACATCTTGTGATGCACAGGAATAACATCTTGAGATGCAGAGAAACATCTTCAAGACGCTGAGGAATAAATAACCCGCTGATGCTGAGGAACCACACACGCTCAAGACTCTCAGGCGTCAAATCCTCAAGACGCTGAAGAATTAAACTTAAAATCCTCGAACTTAGAGAATCTGTCATTAACACGAGCTATACTCTGATTATTATAACTGTCCACTATTGTATCTTCGCAGCTAAGATACTCGCTACTCGCTCGCGTGATGCTTCTCATGTGTTCGTGTCTGTATCAATATTTAGAGAAAATAAAAGAATGATTATATTTTGTTTTTTTTATAATCATTTTTCCATATGACGTAGACTATAAACAAAATCTTATCGACCCTTTAAGTAAAGTGTCTGATACATGAACTTCGTAATGGTGTTTCATGCCGTCGTATAAGGCGCATGAGAGCAAGACTGTAATGCGTGTAATTTAGATTTTTTCAAAATATACCTAATGTCAGAATCATGTCCTATGTATATATTACAGTCGTCTTATATTTGAACACATAGGAGCTATAACAATTGTTACAATCATCCTTCATAAATCCATACGCCGACACGTCAACTCCCAAGTATCTGAAAACATTCACTTCTTCCATACTACTACTCCCCAATTTGATATCCAATTTTTCTTTATCTAAATCATTTGATACCCTCATCACCTTACTCTTTTCTATGTTCACTTTCAACTTTCTACCTTTACACACATTCTCAAACTCATCCACTAACCTTTGCAATTTTTCTTTAGAATCTCCCATAATATATATATATATATATAAACTAAAAGGCTTTCAGTGCTTTCTATTCTCGTAATAAATTAATTAATTTTTTCAGGGAATGTTTGTCATGGTGTTTGCTGGACTCATTCTGAGTGTATCAGCACTCGGTCTTGAGATTTTGACTTCAAGTATTCAAGGCAATTGAAGATACAATAACAATATAGTTTTTCGATTATTTTACACCAGGTCATTTGAACCATCTCTGATGCTCTGTTAAAATTATATAGCCTGCACGCTAATTTGTTTTTAATATATCATCATTACAAATATTTTTCCCTACCGTTTGATTCAGGCTACATCATAATCTTTTTTGCTATGTTATTCTGGACAATATCTCAGAATTGTTTCTTCGGATCCACAGTCCCTATAGTTCACAACCCTGAATCGAAAGCCTTGTTAGGTTTGAAGGCCGTTGACTACACCAGGGTCATTAAGGCTGAGCGTCTTTGATAAACTATCAAGGATCTTACACTATTACATAGGAAAACTTAAGCCGTATATACTTAGAAACACCTCTCAACGTATATACCTGGTTTTCTTTCTGCCGTTATTTTTTTTGGGTAACTATGAGAGATCCTAACAACATACAAAATAAAAAATCATTTAAATATGATCAGGAGATTTCAACGCGAATCAAGTAGGAATCCACGAGTGAATTCTTTTTTGGTAACTATGAAAGTTCCTAATAACATACAAAATAAAAAATCATGTAAATATGATCAGGAGATTTCAACGCGAATCAAGTAGGAATCCACGAGTGAATTCTTTTTTGGTAACTATGAAAGTTCCTAATAACATACAAAATAAAAAATCATTTAAATATGATTGGGAGATTTCAACGCGAATCAAGTAGGGATCCACGAGTGAATTCTTTTCTGGCAACTATGAGAGATCCTAATAACATACAAAATAAAAAATCATACGTAAATATGATTGGGAGATTTCAACGCGAATCAAGTAGGAATCCACGAGTGAATTCTTTTTTTGGGTAACTATGAGAGATCCTGGAAATAAAAGGTATAAAATACCGACACAATGGAAATATAAACACAAATGCAGTATAATGTGATCCTTTATTGACAACGTTTCACCCACACAGTGGGCTTTTTCAAGTCATACACGGATCTACCTGGGGTTGGAAGGTACGAGAGTATTTATAGTCATGTTCAGAATGTTGAGGTCAGGTGGAGAATGCTGCATCTGATGATCTACCGGGTGGGGTTATAGAGTCTTGGGTAGCTTGGCAGGGGTATTGGACAAGTTGTGAGTAGACCTTCTGCAGTGTTCTATGTTCTTATGTGGGATAGCGATGAAGAAGTTTCTTGGCGAGTGGTTCAGCTATGTTATAGAAGCCATTGTTCTGGTTGAAATTGTTGGTTGTAGAGATGAGCGATGATTCCAGGATTCTTCTGTATTGAGTGTTGTCTTCTGTGGCTATAAGTCTTGAGTTTCTGTAGTTAATTAAATGGTTGTGTGAATTGCGATGTTGTACACAGGCATTCCTTGTATCGTCAGTCCTGCTTGCATATTGGTGTTCTGAGATACGTGTTTGGAGGTCTCTTGATGTTTCGCCCACATATAATTTGTTGCAGTCATTACAAGGGATTATGTATACCCCTGCAGAGGATGGAGGCTTGTCCTGTCTACTACTGGTGATGTCCTTGATGGTCGTGGTTGTGGAGGTAGATACTTGGAATGATGTTTTGGTAAAGATGTTGGAAACATGTTTGGCAATGGAGTTGGTTGGGAGGACTATGTATCTCTTCTCGGCAGTGTCTTCTCTGGGTGTGTTGAAGATGTTTAATGCCCGCCGTCTGCAGTCTCTGATGAAGTGACGAGGATAGTGGAGTTTAGAAAATACTTGTTCAATTATAGTGCATTCTTCCTCAAGGAACTCATTGCTGCAGATTCTGAGTGCACGTAGGAAGAAACCTATAATTACACCACGTTTGGTTTTGGTGTCGTGGTGAGAGTAGAAGTGGAGAAGATCGTTTTGGTTGGTGGGTTTTCGATAGACTTTAAAACGAAGTTCGTGGTCAGCTTTGCAGAGCAGAACATCAAGGAAAGGAAGAGTGTTGTCGACTTCTTCTTCAAGTGTGAACTGGATTGAAGGCTCGACCTGGTTGAGCTTGTCTTGGAGAGCTTGAACGTTGAAGCGTTTAGGAGTTATGAGGAGAATGTCGTCAACATAACGGAGCCAGGTGACAGACGAAGGAATAAAGGTGGAGAAACGTTCGGCTTCTAGATGTTCCATGTATAGGTTCGCCAGGACTGCACTGAGTGGCGAACCCATGGGTAGTCCAAAAGTCTGCTGAAAGAGGTGATTTTCGAAAGAGAAACACGTAAAGCCAACACATAGTTCAACAAGGTCGATGAAATCGCTGGCTGGAATGGGAAGATCAAGTGAATCGTCAATTTTCCTGCGCAAGAGATCGATGGCTTGTGTAGTAGGTACTTTGGTGAATAGGGAAGTCACGTCAAGGCTGGAAAGTTTCTTGTTCCTGATGTTGATGTTGCGAATGCGATTGAGAAGATCACCCGAGTGTTTGAGATGTGCTGGACTGATAGTGCCCAAGAGTTTAGAGAGGTGTTTTGCGAGAATTCCTGAGAGCTGGTGGGGAGCACTGCCTATTCCCGAGGATATGGGCCTCAGTGAGATACCAGGCTTGTGAGTCTTTGGCAGGCCGTACATTCTGGCAGGTCTGGGGTTGCTGGGCATGGTGTGCAGAAGTTTCTTCCCTTGTTCTGAGCCCCTCAGAATGCGGCGAGTCCTTTGAAGAAAAGTTTTAGTAAGGTTGTCCACTTGGTTAGTTGTGAGAGGTTTGTAGGTATCTGGGTCATTAAGTAGATTGAGCATTTTGTTCCTGTAATCGTCAGTGTTCATGATAACAACATCACCTCCTTTATCAGCGGTGGTGACCCTGATGGTCGTGTCTTCTGCTAAACCTCCCCAGTCATACCTCGACGTTACATCAATGCACTCAAAGGTTTAGCAGAAGACACGACCATCAGGGTCACCACCGCTGATAAAGGAGGTGGTGTTGTTATCATGAACACTGACGATTACAGGAACAAAATGCTCAATCTACTTAATGACCGCAGGAAAATTGACGATTCACTTGATCTTCCCATTCCAGCCAGCGATTTCATCGACCTTGTTGAACTATGTGTTGGCTTTACGTGTTTCTCTTTCGAAAATCACCTCTTTCAGCAGACTTTTGGACTACCCATGGGTTCGCCACTCAGTGCAGTCCTGGCGAACCTATACATGGAACATCTAGAAGCCGAACGTTTCTCCACCTTTATTCCTTCGTCTGTCACCTGGCTCCGTTATGTTGACGACATTCTCCTCATAACTCCTAAACGCTTCAACGTTCAAGCTCTCCAAGACAAGCTCAACCAGGTCGAGCCTTCAATCCAGTTCACACTTGAAGAAGAAGTCGACAACACTCTTCCTTTCCTTGATGTTCTGCTCTGCAAAGCTGACCACGAACTTCGTTTTAAAGTCTATCGAAAACCCACCAACCAAAACGATCTTCTCCACTTCTACTCTCACCACGACACCAAAACCAAACGTGGTGTAATTATAGGCTTCTTCCTACGTGCACTCAGAATCTGCAGCAATGAGTTCCTTGAGGAAGAATGCACTATAATTGAACAAGTATTTTCTAAACTCCACTATCCTCGTCACTTCATCAGAGACTGCAGACAGCGGGCATTAAACATCTTCAACACACCCAGAGAAGACACTGCCGAGAAGAGATACATAGTCCTCCCAACCAACTCCATTGCCAAACATGTTTCCAACATCTTTACCAAAACATCATTCCAAGTATCTACCTCCACAACCACGACCATCAAGGACATCACCAGTAGTAGACAGGACAAGCCTCCATCCTCTGCAGGGGTATACATAATCCCTTGTAATGACTGCAACAAATTATATGTGGGCGAAACATCAAGAGACCTCCAAACACGTATCTCAGAACACCAATATGCAAGCAGGACTGACGATACAAGGAATGCCTGTGTACAACATCGCAATTCACACAACCATTTAATTAACTACAGAAACTCAAGACTTATAGCCACAGAAGACAACACTCAATACAGAAGAATCCTGGAATCACCGCTTATCTCTATAACCAACAATTTCAACCAGAACAATGGCTTCTATAACATAGCTGAACCACTCGCCAAGAAACTTCTTCATCGCTATCCCACATAAGAACATAGAACACTGCAGAAGGTCTACTCACAACTTGTCCAATACCCCTGCCAAGCTACCCAAGACTCTATAACCCCACCCGGTAGATCATCAGATGCAGCATTCTCCACCTGACCTCAACATTCTCCACCTGACCTCAACATTCTGAACATGACTATAAATACTCTCGTACCTTCCAACCCCAGGTAGATCCGTGTATGACTTGAAAAAGCCCACTGTGTGGGTGAAACGTTGTCAATAAAGGATCACATTATACTGCATTTGTGTTTATATTTCCATGAGAGATCCTAATAACATACAAAATAAAAATCGTATAAATATGATCGAGAGATTTCAACGCGAATCAAGTAAGAATCCACAAGTGAATTCTTTTTTTGGCAACTATGAGAGATCCTTTTAACATACAAAATAAAAAATCATATACGTAAATATGATTGGGAGATTTCAACGCAAATCAAGTAGGAATCCACGAGTGAATTCTTTTTTGGTAACTATGAGAGATCCTAATAACATACAAATTAAAAAAAATCATATAAATATGATTGGGAGATTTCAACGCGAATCAAGCATTAGGATATATTTATTAGAACCTTTCGGTTCTGGGGTTCTATGGTTCTAGTATCGAAACATTGATATAGATCCTAGTTCTTGCTCACTTCTTCAACCAGTTATCAGTTTTAGTTACCAAGGTTAATACCATGTTATGATTGAGAGAGAGAGAGAGAGAGAGAGAGAGAGAGAGAGAGTATCTGTCTTCATGCCAGGGACTAGAAAATAGGGTGAGAAAGACATAAATCACTATCATTGCCAAGTAACAGACTCCACCTCAGTTATCCGCTCATTAAACCAGGTGGCTTCCACTAAACACTCATAGTCAAGCAGACATAAAATGATCGCGCACTTTGCGATTAAAACAGGACACTGGGCAGATGAGTCTTATAGACCATAAGGTCATTTAAGATGATCGAAACCACTCTGAAACAGCCCATGGCAAGTCACAGCTACTACAACAACTGAATTATATCTGTAAATTAGGAGAAGTCTGCCTTATGGTCCTAATAATTCGTACGAGTGCTTATATCACACAAGATTAATTATATATATATATATATATATATATATTTATTTATATATATATATATATATATATATATATATATATATATATATATATATATATATTATATATTATATGTCGTGCCGAATAGGCAGAACTTGCGATCTTGGTTTAAATAGCAATGCTCATCTTGCCATATAGGACAAGTGAAAATTTGTGTATGCAATAATTTCGCCAAAATCATTCTGAACCTAACGAAAAATATATATTTCACTGTGTTTGTTTAGTATTAAATTATTGTAAAAGTATCTAAAATATATTTAGTTGGGTTAGGCTAAAATAAATTATTCTTGTTATAATAAGGTTAGGTAAGTTTTCTAAGATTCTTTTGCTGCAAAATTTAAATTTTTTACAATAACATTAATGAAAAAAATATATCTTTAAACGTATAAGAGAAAATTTTAGAAAGGACTTAATTTTAAATGAGTTCTTGCTAATTGACCAGTTTTACATATTCGGCACGACATTATATATATATATATATATATATATATATATATATATATATATATATATATATATATATATATGATATAGGATGCAAAAACCTCTTTAAAAATTATTTGTATTACTCTAAATTTATCAATGCAAAAATTCCTAATCAATAATTATTAATAATATCTAAATAAAATCTTATCTCATGTGGAAGCTTATCTTATCTTCAGCACAACGTCCGTAATCTGGAAAATATCCGCAGGTGAAAACTGTTACAGTAGAGAGCTTAATCTTCAGGTATGAGTCACACGCAAATTGTGATCACACTGACACTAACTGACACAGTGTGTCACACTGACACATTCAGTGAGGGTCGACACTTAGTGTCAACCCTCATTGAATGATTCCTCTGAACGAGGCATGTGGACACACTAGGTTCCATCTGTCATCAAAGGAAAACCTCTTGGAAATTATATCATAGTTACACAGTTTCTTAAGGCATCTTGTTATTTATCATAAAATATTTATGTAGAAGTATGGAAATAATGATAATCTGCAAATATGCAAACTATCGTGTACGTAATTATTGACAGTCGAATTCTCACTCCCTCATTTACAAGGGAAGGTGCCTTATGGCCCAAAAAATGTATTGAATGTATATATGAAAGAAAGGTTCATGTCCCATGTATCTTGTTTACGAGATAGGTTTTAATAAATAATAAAAAAAATCAATGTAGGCAATGGAACAGTTCACAAGTAACCCGTATCTAGGACAGTTTCAGTCTTTTAAGTATCTCTTATTTGTGTATTGTAAGATATTCTGGGGACATGAATAAACAAAAAGGTTAGTATTGCAACGAGAAAAAACAGAGAATACTTACTGCTGTTATGGACGGTATCCACATTTGCAAAGGCGGTGCATGGCAACCCTTCAACATATCTGCAGTGCCCTGGACAACCTTTGGTGCATGGCAACCTTCCCCACATCTGCAGTGCCCTGGACAACCTTTGGTGCATGGCAACCTTCAACATATCTGCAGTGCCCTGGACAACCTTTGGTGCATGGCAACCTTCAACATATCTGCAATGCCCCGGGCAACCTTTGGTGCATGGCAACCTTCCCCACATCTGCAGTGCCCTGGACAATCTTTGGTGCACGACAACCTTCAACATTTACCCTCATTTACTGCTGCTACATCAATTAGGACCACGAATCTTCCCACAACTGGCAAGATCTCTGTAACAGCGTCAGGAAGATGGGGCACTGCCTGACGCAGCTAATATATTACATAGATCTTGAACCAACCTCAGTATCTAAGCAATGGAAATGTTTTCAGGTGAGAGAATCTTTAAACACAGAGTGTCGCAGGTAATCTCGTCAGCAAGATGAGTGGGCAGGATTGGAACATGTTCGTCGACAACCTTACAAACTATGGATATAATTATAACCTTAATTTTTAAAGAGGTGGACTGGTAAGCCAGCGAAAGTCTTAAGTCAGGTGACCAAAAACTCCAGTTGCGGATCATAATATGACTCAGATCAGCGTCAGGAAACACTTGTCGAGTTTCCTGACGAATCTTATCTAACCTATGTATGGCAACTGTTCTAATGAAGATATTTTTGCAGTCATTTAGTACGCCACGGTAGCGTGCTGCTACATCCTGGTGTCCGCCTCCTCGTAGGCGCCTAGTCATAGTTTGTCTGCATTTAATTGTACACTAGATCGGACGTTTGTTTCCTAGATTAAGAGTACTGTTCCATGATATTCTATGAGTGAAGCATATGTGCCGAGGAACGTAAAGAATTAAGTTTTATTTACGTCGGCTTTCATGAAAACACTCCAGTTTTGAAGCACAATCTTTCCTTCCTGACTGAACTCTTGCAGTAATGCCAGTTTCTCATTTGTCCCGCGTTCTTCCTTCCAGGGAAACAGGTTTTTAGATATCCAACAAGGCATCAACGCGCTCGACAAAGTCGCTGAAAGTGTTTGTAATGCAGTTTTTTTTAGCATAACCACCAAAAAGTGTCGTACTTCTCTGGACGAACCATATTGGCTGTTGCTGATCCATCAACAATGATGAGATCCAAGTAAATGGTCCGTAAGTTTCCATTTTCCTCACATCGGTGGAAAGCAAATCTTCAAGGTAATGCATAACATTAGATTTGGTCTTACAGAGTTCCGTTTCATAGGTAAATATAGATGACTGCAGGTAAAGACTATCTTCTGTCCGGGAATAACGACACTAAGGAGTACCTGGTTGACAGCAGCGCGGGGAGTCAGTGCGAGAGACAATGATGAAGCAGGAAGAAATAGAAGACCTAATTATGTTGTAATGATCTGGCTACTACACTGTTGCCAATGATGTGTGATGGTCACAAATTGATCATCACAGACTGATGGTCACAGACTGATGGGGTTTAAATAAAATTCTTTAAGGTACACATTTGAGGGGTCAATAAGCCCCCACGTAGACGGCACAAACACTTAATATCTTAAAGGCATAGCAAAAGAGAAAGACAAGTAGTCTGTTAACTCTTATCACAATTTTTAAAGTAACCTGTTCTTTACGATTTCCCTGAATGTCACTGTCAGATTGTTGAACAACGTATATATAGCAGTGCCATGATAGGCCCTTTGGGAAGTTGATGAACTAAGATTAAGCTCTATGTAACCCAAAGCATTGGTTGTGAAAACACAAAATTATGATTGACGCAAATGCTGCGTTACACCTGAAACACCAAGAACACGGACATGGAACACTGATATTCCTAGCTTGTCTAGAATAAATACGACGACCTAGAAACGGCAGTGGTGGGATTTCCTGATTCTCGGTGTGTCCTGTGCTTTAAAATTATTTTATTTACTGCTATTAGTATAATTAATATTATTATGTCCATTATTAATTATCTTTACGGCATGACTAACATGTTCTTGTCGACTTGAATTTGACAAAGTTCATCCCGGGTGTCCGAGTCAAGAACCAGAGTGGTTCCTACTCTTCCTTAAGTATCTTGTGATCTATAAACACATCTACAAAAAGCTAAGCTCTTGTCACAGAGTGAACGATCCTTCTGAAATTATGCAGATATCTGCCAGACTATTTGTGAAAATTGTCAATAAATCTGCTCGGCAGGAATGACCCCTCATATACACATTGTCAGATTTATTATTCATGAAGACTGTGCTACGGTACAGAGGCTGAAACAATCCTCAGTCTATAAATTAGAAATAAAACAGGGTGACGTTTCGGTCAGTCTATCTCGCGACTGATAAAGGACTGAAACCAGAGGCCATGTCAGGTCACTGGTAGACGACGAAAATATAACTGAGGTCGGGTCAAAGCGGGTTTTTGTGATCATAAGAGAGGAAAACATCAACAAATACTTAGACACTTATGCAACATATGGGAATCTTTATTAAGGAAACGATTCGCCACACAGTGGCTTCATCAGTCCAATACAAAGCAGAGAGAAGTAAGGAGAGGAGGAATTTGAGGTAATCAGTCCCTCATCTATTCCAGGCTGAGGGACTGATTACCTCAACTCCTTCTCTCCTTACCCCTCACTGCTTTGTATTGGACTGAAGAAGCCACTGTTGCATGTCGGTTTTGAAAACCATTTATCACATCAACAAACACAGTCGACAGTTAGAGACATATACAGTGTATACCTGGAGTATACCTGGAGTATGCCTGGAGTATACCTGGCGTATACCTGGAAGGAGTTTTAGGGGGTCAACGCCCCCGCGGCCCGGTTTGAGACCAGGCCTCGTGGTGGATCAAGGTCCGATCAACCAGGCTGTTATGTATACGAAGGTTAGAAAACCTTCGGTGCTGGTGTCATATACAAGTAAAAATGAACTATGAAATGTAATTCCGATAGTCATTAAAATGTAAATATAACAAGAGATGTAAGGAAGCATTATTAATTATTTTTTGTAGTTCATATATGATAAGAATCATAAATAACAAACCAGTTTTTTCTATAATGTTAAATTTAACATAGCATCTCGCTCAATTATTAACCTGTTTAACAACATTTTGTATGTGACGTCATACAATGAAATGCCAGCAATGGTTGGCTAGGTTATAAAATGGGTGACCGGAGCAGCGCCTGCCTCAGTAATCTCCAACACAGCGTATTGCTAGCAGGTCGTCCTCTCAGCGAATTGCTAACAGGTCGTCCTCTTAGCGTAACTGCTCACAAGTCGTCATCTCAGCGTAACTGCTCACAAGTCGTCATCTCAGCGTAACTGCTCACAGGTCGTCCTTTCAGCGTATTGGTCACAGGTCGTCGTCTGGCCTTCCAGGACGTCCTCAACTGCACTAACAAGTGTCCACTAAGCTGTATGGGTGAGATATTAGCAATATAATGGGTGTTATATTTGACTATAGTTTCATGTTTATGTAACGTTTATTTTGTTAACTTGCCGAAAAATGTTGTGTCACAGTTTACGACGGTGGTCTTACATTTTTCCTTTTTGATGGTGTTAATCGATATTTTAACTAGCTTCTTGCATCATTGTATGATTCTCACGTTTTTCTATCCACATGGTGTTTTTTTATTTACAATATTTGTTAGTACGTCTATTTGTAATTACGAAGATAGTCTCATCTTGTAAACAGTAATGTGATTAGTACCTGACCTTGTCCTGTTTCTCACTTTCATTTGCTTTGACCTTAGGTCAAGTTTTCTTCACTTTCATGTTCTCTGAAGATTTGATAATGATCTACAAAGAAGCAAAAAGTTTAAAAGTTCGAGGATAACAAAAGCCTCAACGAAACTGGCTTCAGATTTGCATTAAAAGCTCATGCCGCACTCTGTACTATTCCTTTTGCAAGCACTGGGTTTACAGGATATGGAAATACCTCTGAGGTAGAGGAAATTGGGCTTATAGGATACGGGGATGTGTGATGGAATATTAATATATAAGATGATTAAAATCACATCAATCTAGTATTAAGATAAAGATAAAAATACAATTTTACACTTAAAAATGAAGTCCATTTTCCCTGGTTGGTTTAAGTCATCATTTTGGTTTATAAATAAAACCTTTTAAGGTTAGATAATCAAATATATATTTTTTCTAAAAACTAAATTCAAAATAACTTCTATATAATAGAGGAAATAGACTTCCAATGCTGTGTAACCGAGGCATCAAAACTTTTGGTTTAAAATGGCGGTCAAATGACTCGATGATAAAATCACATCGTATGTGAGACTTAACTCTTGACGGGGTTGACAAGTAAACCTGCGGAAGGCTTCGGTCAAGTCACCAAAAGTTCCACTGAGCAGATCATACAATGACTAAAACCTGCTGCAAGGGAAAAGTTAAATTTATTTCCCCCTGATTCAGTAAATTACCCTCTCTCTCTCTCTCTCTCTCTCCCCCTCTCTCTCCCTCTCTCTCTCTCTCTCTCTCTCTCTCTCTCTCTGAACATCCATATCTTTCATCCAGACAGGAGAATGGATCGTCGAAGTGGATACAGACAAACAACTGTAAGTGACCGGAAAAGAATCATATGGATGTGGATAAGAGGGATGTCCACTCGCGTCATTGCCAGAGAGAGTGGAACAAGTGCCACTACTGTTCAGAGATGGATCAATCGATTTCAGGAGAACGGGCATATCAACAGATGCTCAGGAGTAAAGTCTCGTGCAGTTAAAGGCTTGACTCTCCTTCCTGACCCATCAACAGACCCACAAACATTAAAACCTGAAGTTTTAGCATCGAATTCTCCAACGCCTGGACCTTCGGTGGCGCTAATATCGAACAGTGCGGCCTTGTTTGCACCTTCACCGTATACAATTCCGCATTTACATAAACAAAACACAAATCCCGGAATTGTACCTTCTTACAATGACAGAACTGCAGCTGTCTCCAAAGATGAACTTTCACTCATCTATAATGACAAACTGAATCTCCTGCGGCTGTTACACAGAAACGAGTCAGTGTTCTTAAAAATATCTGAATATATCTAAAGATATTTTTGAGTTGTAATAACAGTGAAGTATTTATTACGACTCTGAAGAGCCTCTGATGTGACTTAAAAAACTCATAACCCTTATCACTTTATTTGTATCCCTTTAAACGCCCATCATCAATAATGAAAAGAATTATCTTGAATTTCTATTTATAAATAAAAATAGTAATTATCCATATAGTGTGTGTATATACGTATGTATATATAGCATATATAATGGAAATAATAATAATAATAATAATAATGTAATGCAAATTATTATTACTACCCCTTACCGATAATAATAATGAATCACTTTACGATGACAGACGTAAAAGAATCACATGAATTTAAAATTTAAAAATCAACAAATTGGCAAATTTTATTCATGATTTTTGTTAATAGCCACAATTCCGTACAAAATATAGAGTATAATTTCATTCAATTACACGATTTTAAACCCAAAATCTAAGGTATGTTGGTATGTTTGTATTTATCCAGTTGTATAATGAGATGATGGAGCACATATGTCTACTTAATTATAATGATGTGACATTGTGGCAGTTCAGAGCTTATCTGACCTGTGATATCCACACGCTGCTGGCAAGACATTGAATGAATGATGGTGAAATATGTTTCTTTTTTTCTTCTGGGTCTCCGTGCCATGGTGGGAGACGTCTGGTTATCTGAAAAAAAAATTATATATATATTCAAGGAAAAAACGTTAAACCTGTGTGGGTTTGCAGTTCATGGGGAATGTAAGACAATGAGGTTTGATCCAGGGAAGAAGAGGGAGGCTCCAATTCCTTGGCGCAAGATCCATTCACCAGCATTGAAGGACCCCACTCAATGTAAATAATAATAATAATAATAATATAATAATAATAGTGATACAAATTATAATTTCGGATAAGTTAGTGAAACAGAAAATTTAAATATCTGCGATAACACTGTTAGAATCCAGAGGATAACACATGATAGCTCATCTGAAATAAACATCATGTAACAGCACATAGTTACTAGCCCGACACACAGTAACACATGTAACAGCACATAGTTACTAGCCCAGCACACAGTAACACATGTAACAGCACATAGTTACTAGCCCAGCACACAGTAACACATGTAACAGCACATAGTTACTAGCCCAGCACACAGTAACACATGTAACAGCACATAGTTACTAGCCCAGCACACAGTAACACATGTAACAGCACATAGTTACTACCCCAGCACACAGTAACACATGTAACAGCACATAGTTACTAGCCCGACACACAGTAACACATGTAACAGCACATAGTTACTAGCCCAGCACACAGTAACACATGTAACAGCACATAGTTACTAGCCCAGCACACAGTAACACATGTAACAGCACATAGTTACTAGCCCAGCACACAGTAACACATGTAACAGCACATAGTTACTAGCCCAGCACACAGTAACACATGTAACAGCGCATAGTTACTAGCCCAGCACACAGTAACACATGTAACAGCACATAGTTACTAGCCCAGCACACAGTAACACATGTAACCGCACATAGTTACTAGCCCAGCACACAGTAACGCATGTAACAGCACATAGTTACTAGCCCAGCACACAGTAACGCATGTAACAGCACACAGTTACTAGCCCAGCACACAGTAACACATGTAACAGCACATGTTACTAGCCCAGCACACAGTAACACATGTAACAGCACATAGTTACTAGCCCAGCACACAGTAACACATGTAACAGCACATAGTTACTAGCTGGACACACAGTAACACATGTAACAGCACATAGTTACTAGCCCGACACACAGTAACACATGTAACAGCACATAGTTACTAGCCCAGCACACAGTAACACATGTAACAGCAAACAGTTACTAGCCCAGCACACAGTAACACATGTAACAGCACATAGTTACTAGTCCGACACACAGTAACGCATGTAACAGCACATAGTTACTAGCCCAGCACACAGTAACACATGTAACAGCACATAGTTACTAGCCCGACACAGAGTAACACATGTAACAGCACATAGTTACTAGCCCGACACACAGTAACACATGTAACAGCACATAGTTACTAGCCCAGCACACAGTAACACATGTAACAGCACATAGTTACTACCCCAGCACACAGTAACACATGTAACAGCACAAAGTTACTAGTAACAGCACAGAGTTACTAGCCCAGCACACAGTAACACATGTAACAGCACAGAGTTACTAGCCCAGCACACAGTAACACATGTAACAGCACATAGTTACTAGCCCAGCACACAGTAACACATGTAACAGCACATAGTTACTAGCCCAGCACACAGTAACACATGTAACAGCACATAGTTACTAGCCCAGCACACAGTAACACATGTAACAGCACATAGTTACTAGCCCGACACACAGTAACACATGTAACAGCACATAGTTACTAGCCCAGCACACAGTAACACATGTAACAGCACATAGTTACTAGCCCGACACACAGTAACACATGTAACAGCACATAGTTACTAGCCCAGCACACAGTAACACATGTAACAGCACATAGTTACTAGCTCAGCACACAGTAACACATGTAACAGCACATAGTTACTAGCCCAGCACCCAGTAACACATGTAACAGCACATAGTTACTAGCCCAGCACACAGTAACACATGCAACAGCACATAGTTACTAGCCCAGCACACAGTAACACATGCAACAGCACATAGTTACTAGCCCAGCACACAGTAACACATGTAACAGCACATAGTTACTAGCCCAGCACCCAGTAACACATGTAACAGCACATAGCTACTAGCCCAGCACCCAGTAACACATGTAACAGCACATAGCTACTAGCCCAGCACATAGTTACTAGCCCAGCACCCAGTAACACATGTAACAGCACATAGTTACTAGCCCAGCACACAGTAACACATGTAACAGCACATGGCTACTAGCCCAGCACCCAGTAACACATGTAACAGCACACAGCTACTAGTCTAGCACCCAGTAACACATGTAATGCTATAACGGGATGCTAATAAAAAGAAAATTTAAGAAACTGAAGAACAAGTAACTCTGCTGGACGTTCCTTATTCCAGGGAGAAGACTTGTTTCTGAAGGTATACAGACACTATACTGTGGCCAGCACCATGGTGTTGGAACACTGTGGCCAGCACCATGATGTTGGATCACCGTGGCCAGCACCATGGTGTTGGATCACTGTAGTCAGCACCATGGTGTTGGATCACCGTGGCCAGCACCATGGTGTTGGATCACCGTGGCCAGCACCATGGTGTTGGATCACCGTGGTCAGCACCATGGTGTTGGATCACTGTGGTCAGCACCATGGTGTTGGATCACCGTGGCCAGCACCATGGTGTTGGATCACCGTGGCCAGCACCATGATGTTGGATCACCGTAGTCAGCACCATGGTGTTGGATCACTGTAGTCAGCACCCTGGTGTTGGATCACCGTAGTCAGCACCATGGTGTTGGATCACCGTGACCAGCACCATGATGTTGGATCACCGTAGTCAGCACCATGGTGTTGGATCACCGTAGTCAGCACCATGGTGTTGGATCACCGTAGTCAGCACCATGGTGTTGGATCACCGTGGCCAGCACCATGGTGTTGGATCACCGTGGCCAGCACCATGGTGTTGGATCACCGTGGCCAGCACCATGGTGTTGGATCACCGTGGCCAGCACCATGGTGTTGGATCACCGTGGCCAGCACCATGGTGTTGGATCACCGTGGCCAGCACCATGGTGTTGGATCACCGTGGCCAGCACCATGGTGTTGGATCACCGTGGCCAGCACCATGGTGTTGGATCACCGTGGCCAGCACCATGGTGTTGGATCACCGTGGCCAGCACCATGGTGTTGAATCACCGTGGCCAGCACCATGGTGTTGGATCACCGTGGCCAGCACCATGGTGTTGGATCACTGTGGCCAGCACCATGGTGATGGAACACTGTGGCCAGCACCATGGTGATGGAACACTGTGGCCAGCACCATGGTGATGGAACACTGTGGCCAGCACCATGGTGTTGGATCACTGTGGCCAGCACCATGGTGTTGGATCACTGTGGCCAGCACCATGGTGTTGGATCACTGTGGCCAGCACCATGGTGTTGGATCACTGTGGCCAGCACCATGGTGTTGGATCACTGTGGCCAGCACCATGGTGTTGGATCACTGTAGCCAGCACCATGGTGTTGGATCACTGTGGCCAGCACCATGGTGTTGGATCACTGTGGCCAGCACCATGGTGTTGGATCACTGTGGCCAGCACCATGGTGTTGGATCACTGTGGCCAGCACCATGGTGTTGGATCACTGTGGCCAGCACCATGGTGTTGGATCACTGTGGCCAGCACCATGGTGTTGGATCACTGTGGCCAGCACCATGGTGTTGGATCACTGTGGCCAGCACCATGGTGTTGGATCACTGTGGCCAGCACCATGGTGATGGATCACTGTGGCCAGCACCATGGTGATGGATCACTGTGGCCAGCACCATGGTGTTGGATCACTGTGGCCAGCACCATGGTGTTGGATCACTGTGGCCAGCACCATGGTGTTGGATCACTGTGGCCAGCACCATGGTGTTGGATCACTGTGGCCAGCACCATGGTGTTGGATCACTGTGGCCAGCACCATGGTGTTGGATCACTGTGGCCAGCACCATGGTGTTGGATCACTGTGGCCAGCACCATGGTGTTGGATCATTGTGGCCAGCACCATGGTGTTGGATCACTGTGGCCAGCACCATGGTGTTGGATCACTGTGGCCAGCACCATGGCGTTGGATCACTGTGGCCAGCACCATGGCGTTGGATCACTGTGGCCAGCACCATGGCGTTGGATCACTGTGGCCAGCACCATGGTGTTGGATCACTGTGGCCAGCACCATGGTGTTGGATCACTGTGGCCAGCACCATGGTGTTGGATCACTGTGGCCAGCACCATGGTGTTGGATCACTGTGGCCAGCACCATGGTGATGGAACACTGTGGCCAGCACCATGGTGTTGGATCACTGTGGCCAGCACCATGGTGTTGGATCACTGTGTTGTAAGGACTGGACAACACAGTGAAAGCGCTCAGGTCTACAGTGTTGTCTCAGACTTCACAATGTTGATGTAAGGCGCTGAATGATAGTTCACCTAATGATCTATTTGTCTTAAAAAACGCAAATGACGTTTAGTTCTACTACTGTACGTAACAATACAGCTATGACAAATATATTTGTAGACAACAAGGAACCATAATTGAAGAGGAATAGAAACTTTAAACTTAAAGGGACGTTATTTTGTGCATTTAGCTTTGACTATTAGCATAACTATTGCCTAAATAGTATGTTAATAGTTTTGCTAGTATAATTTATAATGAAAGGCTGCTTTTATTCGTGAATGTTTTGGGGAAATAAAACTGAGCTTTTTACAGTAATTCTTGTAGTGACTTTTATAACTGTCTGCGTATGTAAGAATCTATGAAAAATATGTCCAAAAATCATTCAATAAAGAATTTTATGAAACATTTCCAAATAGCTGATATTATTTACTTATAAGCAAATATATATAGTCCGTAAATTTTATAAATTTGTGTGCCGCAGGTTTTGTTGTAGTCGAATGCTGAGACTGAATGATGTCAGGTGTGACCTCACTAGTGCTGATGGTTGCTGTCTCCCAGGTTGTAGGACAGCTGTCTCCAGCACCTGGTAAGACGGAGAGAGAGCCATTCTTAGACCATTCCTTATTAATTAATACTCGAGAGTATATGCTCTTGTTAAGCGAGTGTTTAATGTCAATAGAAAGAGTAAAACTATGATTAAAGGGGAACGAAATGACCCGCTCTGTATCACTCAGAAGCGACATTTCTTTACTGGTGACATTCTTCGTCTTGTGTTTTATATTTACAAAGGTGAGGTTAGTCACACTGATAAGCTATAGATGTTGTCCTTGTGACAGATGACCCTGAGTTGCTGACACTAGCAACAGGGGCAGTAAATGAAGTGTTGTCAGCAGTGTCTGGTCCTCAGTGCTCCCTCCTGCTGCTCACTGATGGTGCCACATCCTCCATTGCTGTCTTCCAGGTGGGAGTTTATGGAAAACACTACCGTTAAAATCTTAAATTGTAAGCTGATTTATTTTATATGTATCTGAAACAAAATTTATGTATATTAATTCCCTGGAAGTGCTGATCTCTGGAGTCATACAGTACTTGAGGAATGAGAGGAAATGAGCCTTGTTGCAAGTCTCATTTCCTCTCAGCATGACCAGCGAGGACAGACGTGTAATTATAGAATTGTTTCAGGCGATACAGCAGCTCCACATACCAGGTGGAGTGGTAGTAGTGGAAGGTGTATTGAACGACCACACTCATAACCTAACACACGGGAACATCTGCAACACGATTGTCCAAGCTAGACAGGTATGTTGCTGAAATTTCAGCGTCCTAAATAGTTATGAAGATGGGTCGCCTTAATATCTTTTCCTCTCTAGTCTCCCTGACACTATACCTTCCATCTCTTACTCTTCATAATGTTTAATCACTCCCCACAACACCATAGTTTCAATCTCTTACCCTTCACAATACTTCCTCTACTCCACAACATCATACCTCCCCTCTATTACCCTTCACTCCCTCTAATCTTCCCAACATTATCACTAAATCATCCTCACCAACATCGTACCTCTCCTCTCTTATCTAACAACATCCTACCACTCACATGCTCGAAATGAAAGTTTGACACATTTAAACCATTGTAACACGTAGATAAACCTTGTTAAACTCAGAGTTACCAAAAACTGCGTTAAAGTTAATTAGTAGAAAGTTACCAGGAAGCGCATTACGTCCTTCAATGTAAATTATTTTCATTAAAGATACCCAAGTGTTCCAGAACTGTCTTATTCACCAACTTGTCGGTATTTTATACCACCAATATAACGACACCAGCAGTAATATATTACAACAGCTACGGCAGGTGTCGTGGTGCGTGACGGTGATGATAGTGAGTGACAACACAGTTTTTCTTAACACCTTCGCTGAGTGTTCCCTCAAGGTCCGCCTCCTGGTGTGGTCGACGAGGCTCCTCGCCGTCACCAGACTGCCCCTCCAACAGCTGCACCAACTCCACAAGACCTTCTCCATGACCAACTCCATGCTGCTTATTGTCGACAACAACTTCAGGAAATTAAAGTAGTAATCTAGAGTGCGATAACGTAGATCTTTATATTTAGAAAGAAGAATTGTAATATATATATATATATATATATAATATATATATATATATATATATATATATATATATATATATATATATATATGTAGTGCCGAATATGTAAAACAGGACAATTAACCAGAATTTATTTAAAATTAAATCCTTTCTGAAATTTTCTCTTATACGTTTAAAGATATATTTTTTTCATTAATGTTAATGTAATTTTTTTTAATTTTGCACCAAAAGAATCTTAGAAAACTTACCTAACCTTATTATAACAAGAGCAATTTATTTTAGCCTAACCCAACTAAATATATTTTAAATTAGTTTACAATAATTTAATACTAAACAAACCCAATGAAATATATTTTTTTCGTTATCTTCAGAATGATTTTGGCGAAATTATTGCATACACAAATTTTCGCTTGTCTTATATGGCAAGATGAGCGTTGCTATTTAAGCCAAGATCGCAAGTTCTGCCTATTCGGCACGACATTATATATATATATATATATATATATATATATATATATATATATATATATATATATATATATATATATATATATATATATATATATATATATCGAGAGAGTATATGAAAATATAAACCATAGATCACCTTACTCTATATGGAGTACATAGATTTTAAAACCATTACAGATGCGACGTATACATCTACCTTCCATACAGCTCACACAACACACGAACAGTGAGGGTTGCTTCCTGGACCCTGGAAAACCGTCTCAGTATGAGAAGCAACTTTCAACTCTTTCCCGAGAAGTTCTCTAGGTAAGGATAACTCACTGTTCTAGGCTTATGTTTTGTCTTTAAATCTTAGTGAATTACTCTCGATAGCATAACACATTCACCTTAGCTCGGAGTGGGGGGGGGGGCTGGTGTGTATATTAAAAAGTCCAGTTCTTGGGAGGAAACACTTTCAATGGAATAATAACCAATTTATCAATGAGTTGAAATTTTAAATAACTAGAGAAAAATAAATTAAGTGGTAATTATTATAAAACAAATATCACAGTTTAGCACCTCAGTAGTCACTAACACTTTATTGAAACATCTAAAACAATAATTCTACTCTCCATAAAATTTTCAAAAACATCATTTAAAACCATAAAAAATCTATACGAAGCAATCAAGTGTACCATGGTAAAGCATGCACATATCATGCCTCCCAAAACTGTTTTAAGCATTGTCGTAAAGGCTACTACTTGGTCTTCAGGTTTACACACGGTCCGTCCCTCAGAGCGGCAATGCTGGACTCCTCTTTCAGCATCGCTTATATGAAGGAGGATCCTCGGGCTCCCGGAGGGAAGGTACTCTGGTTCAAGGGTCTTCTTGTTCAGCTCTTGGATTACATTGCTCACAGTATCAACTTCACGTAAGTTATCTTAATTATTATTACTGTTATTATTAAAATTATTATGATTATTAAAATCATTATTATTATTATTATTATTAATACTTTCACTGTGTCATATCACATCAGGAAGATGGATTTATTCTGGTTTAAGTACCATGTCAATTATTCTTTCTTCATTTAGTTATTTTACATATTTTTGTATGTTGTACAGGCACGTCTTAGTTACTATCATCTATATAAAAAATAGATTTATTGATAAACCATACCACGGGCGGGGATAGAACCCACGATCAGAGAGTCATAAAACTCCAGACCGGCGCGCTAGCCGTCGTGTCATTACGATTTCGTGAGTCATATTTATTGATGTTTAATACACCTGTTAATCTCATAAATATAATGTTTAATCTTCGCATCTGTAATAGTGATAAAATATTATTTTATTTTGACTTCCCCACCAGGTACAGCTTCGTGACCCCGGCTGACGGGAGTAGTGGAAACATCAATAGTGATGGCAGATGGTCCGGCATCGTAGGCATGGTGATGAGGGAGGTCAGTCTTGCACACGTTCAGTATGCCCACTGTTGTTACATTCAAGGAAATGCTATAACTTTTGTGATTTGGGTCATAAGCTCTTCACCAGGATCATGGCATCTGGAATAGCTGTAATAATTCTTTTTTGGATTTATTGTCCTCAGGAGGCGGACCTGTCAGGCTGCCCCTTAACAGTAACAGCCAGCAGAAGTCAGGTGTTGGACATGACGATGCCGGTGATGTGGAGTTATCTGACTTTTGTAGGCTCGCTAGGAAGACCAGAGATAGACCCTTGGGGTTTCGTGCTGCCTTTCACCCCCGTGTTGTGGCTGATAGTCTTCGTCTCTATGTTCATCATGATGGCTACAATGCTCGCTTTATCTTCGTTTCCTTCCATTATGAGTCCAGGCAGAAAAACATGGCTGGATAAATCACTTAACTTCCTGAAGATACTCCTTCAACAGGGTAACTTTACTTACAAATTCCATTTGTTTTAAATTGATAGATTTCAAATATGACAAAGGTGTTTTTGATATCAGGATTATTATTTTGTTGAGGAAGTACTGTACACTAAGAAGTCATATAACGCCTTAGGGAACCGAGGTAATTAGGTTTGATTCGAGGAAAAGCAGATTATTATGTAAGCGTTATGGTAGTTGTACTTCAATTGTCTAGGTCAGTAAAATTAACAATTTTGGAAGGTTAACTTAAGTGTAAGTTACTCTGAAGTTAAAGATGATAAACTGTGTTAAATGTTAAATATTTTATAGTTACCGAGCAATTGATTTATTTTCTATACCCATTTAATGAAAAAAAATTCTTTCTTCCACACTTTACGTTTCTCGTGACCTCGAATGGCAACATTTTAAGAACTTTATCCAACTTGCTTTAATAAATGAGTTTACTTATCCCTTTATGTGTAAGGGTAAAGTCATTATAAAAGAGTAAACCAAGGAAATAACTTTTCCTATAGAGAATATAGTAATATTTTTCATTACTTAAGTGAAACTTTTAACTTCTTTCAGATTTCAGAATGGTTGGATTGTGGTGGTGGGAGCGAGTGTTGTGGCTCGTGTGGTTGTTGGTTAACCTCTTACTGTCACGGAGCTACTGTGGTAACCTCATGTCATACCTGGCAGTCAGGTACATACCAAAACATTTCCCAACATTGCAAGACTTTCTGGATGATCCATCAGCAAAGTTAATCTGGCAGCGAGACTCATCCACCGAAGAGTACATCCGCGTGAGTTACTTTGTGTTATTATTATATTTATGGATGAGCGCTAAATTCACAAGAGCTATACAACGGTAATCAACATAATTCCTAGACAGGGAAAGGAACATCCCAAGTTACATGAGAAGTTTTCCGCTCGATGCGCTACCCTAGATTGATGCCTCCGGAGGTATAAGTTTCTAATGCGGTTAAATACCAGCAGTGAAGGTTTGAAGCCAATCAGAAGAGGCATTCACGAGTTTGCAGGGGAACTAATATCACATTTTTTTTCAATAAAACAGGCAAGTTGACACATATACAGCTCAAAAAAAAAAAAAATCGAATCTTTCATCATCAAGATACACAAACTGTGAAAGTTTATAGCATTTTATATTTATAAAGAGAAAAACATCCAGATGACTTGATTAAGCTCAACACAACAAAATGTTATAATCAAAATATTTGCTCTGTACCTGTGTCTATTCCTCAGTAACCGAAGATGAACGAAAATACAAATAAAAATCTTAGAATTACTTACACATGTGTTCTGTTACGAATTATCACTCTGAAGTTTACATTTTCTTTTTCAGTCCAGGAGTAACACTCTGCTGGATGAGTTGGCAGACCTGGAGAACAAAGGTCGTGTAGTTCGTAAGTCAGTGACCGAACTGGAAAACAGTATTGAACAGCTAGTGAAGCCTGGAACACACTTGCTTCTCTTCTTCGATGAATTCTTGTTTGATTTCCTAGGGGATGAGTTCTCTAAATCAGGTTAATAATTTCTATGACCACCGATCTGTAACGAACTAATGTTTACTCTAAGACTTTTTTTTTCTTGCTATTCAAGTGTTTTTACAACTATATTTAAGACGCATTCGAAATTTGTAAAAAAAAAAAAATATTCTGTGTTGTCTCACGTACAGGACAATGCGATTATTACTTCCTGAACGTAAAGTTCAAACCCAGTATGGGTGCAATGACGGTCTCGAAAAACAACCCACTACTACAGCCCATTAACGAGAAGTACAATAATCATTATTCCTGAGATGTGTTTCCTTAACTCTAACTGTAATTGTAAGTAGTTAGACATAGCTAACTACTTAAGAGCACTTACACGCATACACACACTTACTTGTACATATTTGTAATATCTTATTAAATGTTAATGTACCTGACGGTACTTAAGAATTATAAATGTGATATGTGCTTTCAGCACAATAATATTGAACTCGAGAGATTGATTTTATTTTGATTGCTGTAATTTAATTTAATTTGATAATATACCTCTAGACTTAATAAATTTATTAAATTTTAATTTCTCTAGTTAGTAGCCTACCAGTTGTAATCCTAAAGCACTATTGAACCATACTGAATTTTAATGGATAATTGGACAAGGATACTGACTACTTGTTACGAAAACCCAGTAACAGGCTGGATGCTAGAAGGGCAGTCCTTTCTAGTATTCACTGGAGATCTCTAAGCTTTTAGAATCGCGTTTTTTGTAACACTATATATGTCCAATGCATGTTCCAGCTGCCCCTGGTAGATGTCTCGATCTCTGTCGTTTTAGATCCCATTTCTAGTTGTCAAATATTCAGCCAGTGGCGAAATGTTTTTTTTAATGTCCTTTCCGCACTGCTTCTCTTGTAATTTAGCTTTTGTTTTGCAACTTTTGTTTTTCGTGTTAAATATTTTCATAATTTCACTTAACCTCTTGGACAACATTCACTTATATTGTTGTATTTTTTAATTAGACGATGAAAGATGTGTCATCTGTCAACTGGTGTGTGTGTGTGTGTGTGTGTGTGTGTGTGTGTGTGTGTGTGTGTGTGTGTGTGTGTGTGTGTGTGTGTGTGTGTGTGTTGGTGTTTAAACATATGTGTATTTACATATACATATGACATGTGCTTCTATACACATGTGCATATGTTTGCGTTTATTATGTGACATAATCATGCGACATAACAATAGGTTAGTAATCATTTGCCGATTAATTAATTATCAATGCTTAAATCCACAGAGTCCTAACAATAACAGAGTTTGGACTCTACGATCACTGGGTAAATGCTGCTAACCCAAACAACAATGCTTGTCACAATTCTCCAACCAAGCTATCTGTCAGCACGATCCTCTCACTAGGCAACCTCTGGGTAAGAATCACAGCAGGAAAACGTTTTATGGAACTAAAATATGGGACCTTATGGTTTGTAGATTCGAGGCAATGCTAACATCTCGCCTTTTCGTAAACAATAACATTTCTATCTTGCAGGGTATTTTCGTGGTTGTCTCCGGTGGAGTTATCGTTGCGTTAGTTACGTTTGGGCTTGAAATTCTCAGTGATAGATATCTGCAGTCGTCGAAGATGTCAATAGATGTTGGAACTCCAGCATGATGTCAAGAGGCAGCCAGTGTCTTGTTTATCGATAAAGAAAGTGAGCATTTCTTGACGTAATGTTTGTCAGAAGGTGAATCGTTAAGATAGTGAGAAACTGTTGGCATGTCGGAGTAATGTGTCACACTGGAATTAAGTTGAACATCCCTTGTAGTGTCTCAGGACACAAGAGACTCCAACAAGTATATAACAAGTATCATCCTAAAACTGAAGACCCGAGGCTGCAGGATTATAAGGAAAATCCCATCTAGACACCCACTCGTAAATCTTTCTACAAGGATATCGTCATATTTCACGTATTGATTTTGCTATAAAATTAAAAACATGTTTGTGCTTGATGACTCACTTTCATTTATGCAAAAAAATTTATATATATATATATATATATATATATATATATATATATATATATATATATATATATATATATATATATATATATATATATATATATATATATATATATATATATATATATATATATATATATTTATATATATATATTTATATATATATATATATATATATATATTTATATAATATATTTATATATATATATATATATGTTTATATATGTATATATTTATATATATATATATGTATATATATTTCTATATGTATATATATATATATATGTCTATATATATATGTATATATATATATATATATATATATATATATATTTATATATATATATATATATATATCAACATAATTTTCAGTGATTATAGATTTGTAACGTTAATAATTATAACGACAATATGCAATACCATGTATATTTTTTCACCTCCCTTGTTTGTGTTATTATTAAGGAAAATTTTCAATATTTGTATTAGTAATATCATCATCTTGAGACAGTATATGACAGTATGATAATTATCATCCTCTTGTGCCATAATATGATACTAATCATCGTCTTCGTGACTCTAAATTCAAAATATGATTATATAATTCCTATGGATTAAAAATACAAGATATAACAGTCCTTGACTTGAGAGACACACACACACACACACACACACACACACACACACACACACACACACACACACACACACACACACACACACACACACACACACACACACACACACGTATGATAGCACAAATTCACCAATCACAAAGATTCTTCAGAGCTCAGCCAATCATCCTCCGTGAAGATGGCTTGAGGCTAGACTGACGTCGTCGATCCAACACAACTAAGGCGTGGTCAACAAACTGTAGTTAAGACCTGGGACGGGTCTCATGATTGCTTAGTATCCTCTCACAAGTCCAACAATAACAACACATCTCGTCTCCCCTCTGAAGCTCTTCGGTAAGCACTAAGTTGAACTTGTTTCCATGTCTGAATATGATAATGGTATACAATACCAGTTAGGTATCTTTATTCCGAAACGTATCGCCTGCACAGTAGGCTTCTTCAGCCGAGTACAGAGGAGTCAGTAAAAACAGTAAAGACTGATTACATCGTTTTTACATTACTGCTTCTGCTGCTTCCTCTGTACTCGACTTAAGAAGCCTACTGTGAAGGCGATACTTTTCGGAATAAACACATCTGGCTGCTGCACATGTGTCTTACTTAACATTTTGTTTCCAAGGTTCAAGTTGTATGAGTAACGTATCTTGAGCGATCTATTTACAACACTGGGACAAAATTTGGGAGTGACTCACTTGTCTCTTGTTAATATCATTAGAATCAATCCTATACACTTCCCAGGTTTGTATTTAGGGCAAAATTCCTTCGTATGTTTTACTTAATATTCACTACTAACCTATCAACTGGAAGTGAACATCTGACGATGTTACATTCCTTCACGAATCGTTAACAAAACACTGTCAGCGTTACACGAATTTGTGAGCCAGATGTATTTTGTTTTTGTGACGGTACCGTGGCTTTAATTCTTCATATATACTATGGCGTATCAGTGTCGGGGGAATATACAATTTCAAATAGACGAAGAGCGTTCAAAGTTATATATAAAGTATCCTGGATATCCTGGGTAGCTAACCCTCCGGGGTTAAAAATCCGAAGAAAATCTTATCTCTCTTATCTTATCCATCCACCGTTCATGGTTACACTGAAGGCTTGTTTTGAGCAGCACCTTAACTCTTCACTCTGCTTGTTGGTTACCTTGCTACATTAGCACAGTCCAACAGTTTCATGTACAGACTATGAAAATTTGGCTGCAGTATTTCTTTGCATGTTTCTATTATATTTGATAGCGTGAAAAACTGTTTGAGGTCCTTTTGCTCATCCTCATATATCCCCAGTGCGCTACCTATAAAAAAATCACAATATTCTTACATGTTACTCTCATCTCAGTCACTAGTAATTCATCTTTTGGCCACTTTGTGCAATTTTCCTACACTTAAAATATCCCAGCTGGGGAAAGCAAGATTACAGCTCTAATATGCAATATCAAACTGACTCATCGGGTGTGAATCTGAAGCCGTGTGTTTTGTCCCATACAGGACCATGGAGCGACTACAACTATGCAAAAAGACCTCTCTGGCTGATCGCGAAATATTTGTAAAGATGTGGAGGAGAGGCAAGTCAGCCCGAGCCATTGCTAGAGAGAGAGGTATCAGTGTTTCCACAGTGTGTAGATGGATAAACCGCTGGAAAAACGAAGGGCATTTGAACACTAAGATCTACGGGGAAATTCTTCTCTCAAAAGTGCACAAGAAAGAGGAGGATTTCAGGCGAAGAATTGTGCCACCGCTGCCATATTTACCAACACTGGACGTCAGTGTTCCTGCCCCTCTGGGATGGTGGCCACACACTCAGTTGTACCCATTCACTGACACTCAGGTTCACGGTCACCAGGATGACCAATATAAAAATTACTGGAATATTTTAAGAGTCAACATGCCACCGTTATGCAGACATCTTGGTGACAACTATGCTCTCACTCGACACTCTTCCTTCCCCACAATTGCCTGAAACAAACACATTCTGTTCGATCATTTTACCAATAACTTTAACCTGTCTTTAGACAAACAGCCCACATTAACGAGACAAACTCAAACTCTGAAATCGGGAAAAGAATAATGTATAGTCTTTGGATTTACTTACCTTAGCTAATTCTCATTCTTACATAATTAAGATGAATATATGCTAACACAACGTCCTTCACAGGAATTAAAGCTGTTAATGGCTTATCAAACTGGTAAATATCATGAATTTTACACAGCTTGCGATCTTGACTTATAAATCATCGATTGTTTTGCCCGTTTAATAGAGCGCAAATTATTATATTTTGTTCAAGTCTAATATTTCTCATAACACATTAAATAGCATGCGAGATATTTTAGTATTACATTAGTTAATATCTTTTAAATTTTGACTAAAATATTCTAAAAACTTCATATATATTATATAGTGAATACATAAGAATTAGGTACCGCTTCTAGAACCGACTCCCCGGGACTCACAGACTCAGAGAAGACAACAAAAGAGAAGAAAATATCTTGATATATCTCACTGTGGCTGTTTGAATATTGTCTTCCTCTATTTCAAAACATATATATATATATATATATGTTTAATAATTCTGTATACAATTTCCAAAAAATTAAAAAAGTTGGCCAGCGAGTCAGGGAATTTTCCTAAAGTTCATTTTCAATTATCTGAGACTTCTTAAAGTAACATATATGTTAAATATGAATAATCCTGAGAAATATATTTGAAACTTTCTGTATATAATAGAACTATAAAATGTGGCACTGACAATGACTTTTATTCCATCGTTGCCTATTGAGTTTATTACCATGTTGGAAGAATTGCTGGCAGGGTTCGAGTCCTCGACGGGTCATGAAGTGTCGCTTACTGTCGCTAGTATGCAGCAGTGCGATGGAAAGAGCCAGTGAGTTGTGGGTGAAGTGGCGAGTGTAAAGGAACGAATGATAGACGTCCTTGATCTGGATGTTGTGCATCTTACTGATATCTTAGTCTGCTAAGCCGGGGTCCTGACGTACTGGATTAAGACGCACGAATGTTCTCCCGTCTTCCAATAACGTATTCATTTTTCCGCTATAATCTACCTTGTGTATAAATACTAACGCATTTGCTTTGTCTGTTTCGTAAGGTGAAGTCCAAGATCATTCTTTCTGAGCAAAGTTCAGACCTCTACAACACCATTGTCCTCAAAGATTTGTTAAGTTACATCATGAATTAAGGAAACATCCTAGACTTCACCTTACAAAACAGACAAAGGAAATGCGATAATAATTATGGGCAAGGTAGATTATAGTGGAAAATTTAACATGTTATTAGAAGATGTAGGAACTTACGTGCCTCTTAAGCTTTCAACTAACTACTCCTCCCACCTAGATGAGTGGGAATATACGAATATGGTGCGTCACTGGGCACACACCTACCAACCCTCATATTGGTTGTTACTTGATATTATAATACATGACCTATAGATATAACATTGCTGACAAATGTACATTATCGAGGAAGCAGCAGTAAGATCCCTAGGGAAGCAAAGCCAAAAATATTGATCGTTCTTGACTTTATCCACACAGAGATGTAATGGCAGACATGACGACCTCATAATAGGCATACCACTTGTGGGGTCAAACTAGTGGAATTGTTCTGAAGTGAATGTGACGGCATGTCAGGAAGGAAAAAAATAAACCTATAAAACGAGATAGGCTCTTCACACATATGAGGCATATATGAGATATAAAACATTTTTTCCCCACTTGGCGTTAATAAATACAATCTTGTGTTTTGATCACCTGGGAAAAGTACACCAGGATTATTATGCATGATTACGTGTTAAACCCGTAAATGTCCTACAGAGAAATGTAATCGGGTCTGATCCGAGGAAGGGGAGACTAGCTCCAGTTCGTTGGATACAGAGCACTTCACTAGTATCAAAAACACAAACCTAGAAGGGTCTTGCGAGGCTACAAGGGGGAGAGGATACAACAGAGGGGACTGAATGCTGTTCATTGGGGAGGGGAGCTGGGTGGAAAGAGAATAGAAAAAATAATGGAATACCTCGCAGGAAAGTAATGAGAGGCAAACAAGAGATGATGGAGGACCTAGCAGAAATATACTGGGATGCTAAGATGATGTTTGTAAACAAGAGAAGAAAGAGAAAACAAAAGTATTCTATAGAACGATTATGGTTATAGAGAAGCGAGCACATATATAAAATATCAAAGTACATTAGAGCAGCTGACAATGCTATTTAAATGCTCTGATGGGGGAAAAATAATGATAACAGAATATTTGGAACTCCATCTGAAATCCTCTTCAGCAAATTGAGAATAACAGTTAAATTATTGTTTATACTGTAACAGGCTGTTGCTGCCTTGCAACCAGTCAGAAAAGATCCTATATCACAAGGACACACTCTGGCTAGCAATGTGGAGATACTAAGAAAAATTGTGAATTTCTCTGGCAATCAGCGAATTCAAATTTCTTTGACAATCAGTGAATTCAATTTTTTTTATTTCAGGAAATAGATTAGAATGTTCTGAAAAAAATCTAGCATTGTTATATGCATGATTCTCCAACAGGTAACTCAGCAGACAACAATTATTAGCTAAGTGGGGAGCAGCAGGTACAGCTAGATGTAGGAAAGATGGTCGGAGCTGTGCTACTGCAGGTGTTACTGGCCACTCTCGTCTTCCTAGCTGCTTCACAGCTGTCAAAACCTCACGGTATTTCAACAGTGATCTTGGACCACTCTCAGTCTACCCATTAAAATCCTTGAGGATGTTTAAATTTGTTAGCAATTTGTAATTTAAAAAATCTCTTTTGTTTATATGGAGAAGAGTAATTTGTGAATTACTGCATATTTATTCTGGATATTATACATATTTATTCTGGATATTATACATATTTATTCTGGATATTATGCATATTTATTCTGGATATTATACATATTTATTCTGGATGATAATATAATACATATTTATTAGATAATGTGGATAGACTAGCATTACTGAGAGGAGCTGTGACTGCTGTGCTGGAAGCAGCATCACAGCAGCACTGTTCTCTCATCCTCTTCACTGATGGTGCCACAATTCTTTCCTCAGTGCTCAAGGTTAGTTTCCAGCCCTTGTTTTATTACTTTTATTGTCCTCACTAGCATCAATACACTTCTTCAACCACGTTGATGCTGGTCAAGGCCTCTTCGTACATTTCATTTAAACTACTTTCATTTCATCTGATCAATTCTGAGTACTATTTCTCAGGCCTTGCATGAACTATATGAAGATTACCTTAGGTTAGGTAAGGTTTGTCAGGAAACAGGACAAGTGTTTCCTGTTGTTGTAGATTTGCTGGAATAATCGCCTGTCCCGGCGCTTTTCCAAGAGGTGGCCTGGCCTTGGCTCCCTATCGTTGGAGTGTCTCAGATCAATGTCTGCCATGGGAGGAGGTACAAGTACCTCCTCATCTTCTGGGACTAGCTGCCCCCAGGTCTAGCCCCATTTCCCGCCCCTACCAGGCTCAAAGGGAGGAGCTAGGTACCTTGGGCTGCCACAACCCCGTTCCCTCCACACTGGGCTGGAAGGTGTGGCAGCTGCATAGCAGCAAACGATGTCAGAAGGTACAAAAGCAGTAAGCACCACAGGATCCTTTTGGAGACACCCCAGCTTCGGGCATTAAGCCCGAGCGCTGGGGAAGCTCAAGAATGCCTCTTGCCGTGTGTGTTGCTGCTGTTACTACGCTTGTCCGCTGCAATCTGAAGTATTTCCTAACGCGGGTCTTAGTCATATATGACGATCAGCCACTGAAGGGCCAGTGGAAGGCCAGTGGCCACTGGAGGGCCAATGGAAGGCCTCGGTCAGATGGCCGAGGCTTTACACTGGCTTAACGGTCCATCCCATTAAAAATAATGGCTATGAGTATAATCATTAAGTAATATATATCTGAAGACTAGCATTTTCTCATTAACGTAAATATAATTAGTAATAACTGATAAACGATATACATGTTGAGCTTAATAAACATTTAAATATTCCATGAGGCATGTTATTGTAAATGTCATTTATATTATCATATTTTGGTACATTTGACCATTAAGTCGACAGCCAGGGGTTGTCAGGGGTTGTCAGGGGTTGTCAGGGGCTGTCAGGGGCTGTCAGGGGCTGTCAGGGGCTGTCAGGGGCTGTCAGGGGCTGTCAGGAGCTGTCAGGAGCTGTCAGGGGTTGGATGCTGGGACTGACAACAACGTATCCACGATATGATTCCATCAATTTCCTTTATATATACCGAGAGTTTTACATCCGCCGGTATATATACTCTGAGAGTTTACCTTCCCTTGTCTGACAGTTACAACTGTTCCAAAGATCGTTGCTAAGGATCTTCAGCAGTCGTAACACCTACAGCAGAGAGAAAACTGTTTTTCACTTTCAGGAAGAAAGTCAGCTGTGGTCTCCCTGGGGTGTCGCAGTGTTCCAGGTGGCAGATCACGACGTCCAGGACGATAACGTCACACAGACGCAGCTCCGTCAGATGGTCGCCCAGGCTAAGCGGGTACGTCACTTTCCCATTACTACTGAGGAGAATACATTTTCACATTACTTCTAAGAAGGGTACATTACAGTCACATTACTGAGGAGGGTACGTCACTGTCACATTACTGAGGTGGATACATCATTCTCACGTTCCTGCTGAGTAGTACACGTCACACTGATAATACTACATTGCCTGGATAACAACTTCCAGTTCGTTCTTTTTTCCGGTCTGAGTTACGGTTCCGAGTCTGTATCGTAAGAGCCGCCACACTGACC
This sequence comes from Cherax quadricarinatus, assembly GCF_038502225.1. Lineage (NCBI taxonomy): Eukaryota > Metazoa > Arthropoda > Malacostraca > Decapoda > Parastacidae > Cherax > Cherax quadricarinatus. Next base: position 25,790,857 of record NC_091341.1, read on the forward strand.
ACTAAGCTAAGGAAGTGACACTGCTTTCACAGCTTCGGCAGGTTTCGTGGTGCGTGACGGTGGTGGTGGTGAGTGACGACACTGCCTTCCTCGCCGCCTTCGTCGAGTACTCCCACAAGGATCGCTTCCTGGTGCCCACAACGAGGGTACTTGTTCTTACAAATAATTCCCATGTCAATGTTCCAAGTCTTAGTCGGGGTTTTTCCAAGCTGAACGCGTTGATCCTCGTCCTTAGCGACTCGCAGGAATACCTACAGTAAGAACCACGAAAAAAAATGTTATGTCTGTAAACTAGTAATGAAAATAGTCATGGAAATTATAGTAAGGCTTAATTACGATGTCAAATAATTTAAAAAATTAATCTCTGCTAAAATCTGCGTAACCAGATGTAGCAAAATATTAACTAAAATAGGTAAAATCTGCTAAAATTTCATCAGCAAAATACATTTGTAATGTTGGGATTGATTTTCATGGAGTCATACCACCAAAAATAATATAATTCATACTTGCATGACAAAAACAGATCATGCTGAACAAGTGACTGCCGTTCATTTTACCTCACTTCATACAGATGCAATATGTACATCCATCTGCCTTACGTTCCCCTGGGATCCTCAGCCTCCCAAGTGGCTTCCTGGACACCGCACAGAGGACTCCTTCTAACCTCCCATCTTCAGCTCTTCCCTGACAAGTTCTCCACGTATCCATTTCACTGCATTTAAACCTTTGCTTTGTTGATGAATAAAAAGGCACAATACAAGACTGTAGTGTGTCTTGTAAGACTGTAGTGTGTCTTTTAAGACTGTAGTGGGTCTTGTAAGACTGTAGTGTTTCTTGTAAGACTACCGTGACTGGAACAATACACAAATAACCTGCACATAGGAGAGACTTATGACATCGTTTCTGTCCGAATTATATCAAACTCGTCGAAGTCGAACTGAAATGCTGCAATAAGAATCTTTCTCCTACTGAGGATACCATTTAATACTCATCTTTTATAAGTCTCTCTCCTTTTGAAAAACACATTTAAAAATCTACAAAAGAACCTTTGATCTACTAATACGTAGTCTGGGAAATAGTTGTCATTGCGCACTGCATCATGTCACGGGACAGTCTACAAAAATATATCAACCCATACCACGGGCGGGGATAGAACCCGCGATCAGATCGCGGGTTCTATCCCCACCCGTGGTATGCTTTGTTTGCGATCGTGTCATAACGATTTCGTGAGTCATGATTCAAAAATATATCGTTCTCTTCCAGCTTGTTCAATCGGCCGAATCTGTTAGTTGCAACGGAGTCGTATCTCACACACGAACCTGTGATAGTTGACGACCTGAATGCACCAGGAGGGAAGAGACTGACATTCTCTAGTCCCATTGCTAATGTAATGCAAGTCCTCGCAGACACTACCAATTTTACGTGAGTTTTTAACATATGTCTGGTGTTTCTAGAGGAATGGACGTGTATGTGTGCGCGTTAGTGCATGCGTATATCATACGCTGATATGCTTGTGTAGGTACGCATTAGTGCTTGATTTGATCTCAGTACGTAGTGTGCATTTCATTAAAGTGTGAATATCTGTAAGTTGGTACTTGAGTTTTGGTCTTTATTTCAGTTTTATTGTACTGATCGTATATTCATTATAATTTTATTATCGCAATTATAATTTTAACAGGTACACGTTTGTGAGGCCTCGTGATGGTCTGTGGGGAGAGAGACAGAAGGATGGGTCCTGGTCTGGCATGATAGGTATGGTGAGCAGGGAGGTAGGTATAGTGAGTGATGGTGAGCAGGGAGGTAGTTGTAGTGAGTGTTGGTAATCAGGGAGGTAGTTGTAGTGAGTGATGGTGAACAGGGAGGTAGTTGTAGTGAGTGTTGGTGAGCAGGGAGGTAGTTGTAGTGAGTGATGGTGAACAGGGAGGTAGTTGTAGTGAGTGATGGTGAACAGGGAGGTAGTTGTAGTGAGTGTTGGTGAGCAGGGAGGTAGTTGTAGTGAGTGATGGTGAACAGGGAGGTAGTTGTAGTGAGTGATGGTGAACAGGGAGGTAGTTGTAGTGAGTGATGGTGAACAGGGAGGTAGTTGTAGTGAGTGATGGTGAACAGGGAGGTAGTTGTAGTGAGTGTTGGTGAGCAGGGAGGTAGTTGTAGTGAGTGTTGGTGAGGAGGGAGGTAGTTGTAGTGAGTGTTGGTGAGCAGGGAGGTAGTTGTAGCGAGTGTTGGTGAGCAGGGAGGTAGTTGTAGCGAGTGTTGGTGAGCAGGGAGGTAGTTGTAGCGAGTGTTGGTGAGCAGGGAGGTAGTTGTAGCGAGTGTTGGTGAGCAGGGAGGTAGTTGTAGTTAGTGATGGTGAGCAGGGAGGTAGTTGTAGTTAGTGATGGTGAGCAGGGAGGTAGTTGTAGTTAGTGATGGTGAGCAGGGAGGTAGTTGTAGCGAGTGTTGGTGAGCAGGGAGGTAGTTGTAGCGAGTGTTGGTGAGCAGGGAGGTAGTTGTAGCGAGTGTTGGTGAGCAGGGAGGTAGTTGTAGTTAGTGATGGTGAGCAGGGAGGAAGTTGTAGTGAGTGATGGTGAGCAGGGAGGAAGTTGTAGTGAGTGATGGTGAGCAGGGAGGTAGTTGTAGCGAGTGATGGTGAGCAGGGAGGTAGTTGTAGCGAGTGATGGTGAGCAGGGAGGTAGTTGAAGTGAGTGATGGTGAGCAGGGAGGTAGTTGAAGTGAGTGATGGTGAGCAGGGAGGTAGTTGAAGTGAGTGATGGTGAGCAGGGAGGTAGTTGAAGTGAGTGATGGTGAGCAGGGAGGTAGCTGTAGTGAGTGATGGTGAGCAGGGAGGTAGTTGTAGTGAGTGATGGTGAGCAGGGAGGTAATTGTAGTGAGTGATGGTGAGCAGGGAGGTAGTTGTAGTGAGTGATGGTGAGCAGGGAGGTAGTTGAAGTGAGTGTTGGTGAGCAGGGAGGTAGTTGTAGTGAGTGATGGTGAGCAGGGAGGTAGTTGTCGTGAGTGTTGGTGAGGGACGTAGGTGTAATGAGACAGTGGAGACAAGTCCTGGTCTAGTATGGTGATCTTGTATGGTGTGTATGGTGATCTAGTACAACAATAGCTTTGTTCTTGTCGCGGTGATCCACATTTTGCATAAAATACTTCACCACAATGTTTCTCTCACACAGTCGGCTTTATCAAGACAGTAGAGAATACAGGAGCAAAAGCAGCGTATAAGAAGGTACTGACAGAGGATGGATGATTTGTTAATGGGGGTTATTAAGGTGTCATGGTATCCTTCTCACCATTCCACAAGAACACTTTAATCCCGAAAATACAGATTAAGGCAGCTAACGAATTTAGAGAATACACAGGATAAAATAAATTGATATAATAACCTTATATAAAGACCATCAAAATTTTGAATTGGAAGATATGAGTGACTGGACGCTTAGCACTGCTAAAGTGATTTTGTTTAAACAAATGCAATAATTTTTTAGTTTTCTGACTTCAGAATATAAGAGACTAATTGTTTGAAAAAGAAATATTGTGAAGAAGTTAAAGATTTTTAATCTTGTAGGAGGTGGAAGTTGGTCTTGGCCCCTTCACCGTCAGTGCTTCCAGGGCTGAGGTCGTGGATTTCGCCAGTCCTTTAGGGATAGATTATGGAAAGATCCTGGGAGGTCGGGGACGGCCGGAGTTTGACCCTTGGGGCTTCGTGCTTCCCTTGTCACCGCTGGTGTGGGCAGCCACTTTGCTGATGCTACTGCTGCTGCCTGTGTCTGTGTATCTCCTCTCTTCGTGTTTCTTCGTGAAGATTCCAGGAAAATGGATGGAAGACACATTCATCTGTATCAGAATATTTTTACAGCAATGTATGCAACAGAGCACTGAGTTAGTAATACTGAACTTAACAAGCCAACCATATATAACTTTCAAAATACTTGCTCAGGGAAACTGTAGAAACAAACCCAGATCAACCTAACCATGTTTTTCAACAGCTATTCCAGCGCCGATACACTGGTGGTGGGAGCTGATAGTGTGGTCTAGCTGGATGATGGTGACGTTGGTGCTGACTCAGAGCTACGCTGGAAACCTCATGTCCCTCCTGGCAGTGAAACACATCCCGGAACCCATCCAGTCTCTCAAGGACATTGTGAAGGACCATTCTGTGATATTGATCGTCAAAAGCAACTCTACCAGAGCCACTTATATTCTTGTAAATCATTAATTATACTTTTTGGAGAAAGAAATATTTACACTCGCATTTCTTCAGAATGTGATCGAGAGATAACGAAAGCACTAGGAATACTTTTGCCAATCACTGTGCTTAAATTACACACTATTAAATCACTTGTTTCATGTGATTTTTTATAATTCTCACAGAGTGCAGAGACTGGCATACTACGTGACATCGCTGATCTTGAGAAAAAGAGCCGCATTATGTACAGTGTGACGAAAGAGTTTGCTGATAGTATCGACAGGCTGGTGAGGAGAGGAAGTCACTTACTGGTGTTAGAGGAGATACTAGTGAGAGCTGTGATGGCCCATGACTTCTCACTTACAGGTTTCTACTTCGTTACGCCTCTGTTATTGTTATGATCAGGAAACCCTTATCATTACCAACTTTGATCACTTAAATACATGTATATATAAAATTCAATTTACAGAAGACTGATGTGATTAAATGCTTCCTCTTGGACATTAGTTTAAGAAATATTGTTTATATACAATTTACTCATATCTTTAATGAGGGAATGACATAATTCATCATGTATTTTTTCTGTTTATGTAAATAAATTAATTATTTGCTTATATTTAACCTGCACAAACGATTTCAATTAAATTATATTGAACAGTGATTTATAATTCACACACACACACATATATATATATATATAATATATATATATATATTATATATATATATATATATATATATATATATATATATATATATATATATATGCAATAAGATCACAGTAATCAGTTGATTTCAAATTATGCAAAACAACCACTCTGAAAGAATAGAGAAATTCCAAGCGCTTTCGTGACTGCTCACATTATCAAGGAACTTGATAATGTGAGTAGTCACGAAAGCGCTTGGAATTTCTCTATTCTTTCAGAGTGGTTGTTTTGCATATATATATATATATATATATATATATATATATATATATATATATATATATATATATATATATATATATATATATATGATAAGTCTGTTGACTAAGAAATTCAGAAGCAAACAAATTAAATTTAATATGTTTTAGTGAAAATGGGAAGAAATGTTTATAGATTAAATTTTTTTCTCACCAAACCTGATTATTTGACTACAAGAATCATCACTTTCATCTTAAGGCAAATGCGCTTATGTAGGTCAGTTCCATGATTACATGAGCTACGAGACTGATGAATCCCCTATAAATATTACCTTAATACTGGCGATAGCCTTTTGATCCAAGGAACTGGATCAAAAAAACTGATTAAACAAATCACTACCCAGGCACGGTAACATCCACACAAGAATATAGCTACCAATCTATAATAATGAACATTCTACAGGTCGGTGTGATTTCTACGTGGCTCGCTTCGAGTTCCTGTCGCTGATGTACACACTGGTGTGTCCCAGGGGACATCCTCTCCTACCTGTCTTCAGCAACAGGTATAACAATTCATGTATTTTTGCTCTAGATATGAAATGAAAATAGGTAAACAGATACTCTCAAATTTCGAAATCTTATATTTTCACTGGGAGGCTTATATTGCAATCATTCTAAAAATACCTGTCATTATATATATATATATATATATATATATATATATATATATATATATATATATATATATATATATAATGTATATATATGTATATATATTATTGTGACCACGAACAAATGGTATTGATCAATAACACTGCGACTAGCCAAGAATTTGAACCCATGCTGCTTTGGCCCGCCTCATGCCGAAGCAGCATGGGTTCGAATCCTTGGCTAGTCGCAGTGTTGATGATATAATATTATATATTATTCATATATATATATATATATATATATATATATATATATATATATATATATATATATATATATATATATATATATATATATATATATATATGCAAACAATCGCAGACAGGCGATCTTAACTATGCAGGACAAGCCACAGGGGGGGGGGGGGAATATTTTTAGCTCAAGTACTTTCACACTTCTGAGTGCGTCATCAGGAGCTGTGCAATGTTGCAAGGGAGGAACCAAAGCAGGGAGAGAGGTCTCAGAATAGCGTAGGTGTCACCGTCCACGGTTACCCTTAGACTGGGTTAGTGGTCGGTGCCAACCCCTCCTGACTATCAATCATCCCCCTTCCCCCCATATGGGGTAGGAGGGTTTCTGAGATGTCAAGTATGAAATTATAAGAAATAAAAAGCCATCCCTAAGCTTTTTCTAATTTCATACCTGACATTTCAGAAACCCTCCTACCCCATATGGGGAGAAGAGGGGTGACAGTAGGGTGGGGTTGTCACCGACCACTAACCCAGTCTAAGGGTAAACATGGACGGTGACACCTACGCTACTTCGAGACCTCTCTCCCTGCTTTGGTTGCTCCCTTGCAACATTGCACAGCTCCTGATGACGCACTGAGAAGTGTGAAAGTACTTGAGCTAAAGATTTCCACCCCCCCGTGGCTTCTCCTGCACACACACACACACACACACACACACATATATATATATATATATATATATATATATATATATATATATATATATATATATATATATATATATATATAGTGTGTGTGTGTGCATTTATACTCACCAGAGTGACAAGGATCGTCGAGGCTGGACTCTTCAACCAATGGACGAAAAGTATAAGTGCCAATTACACATCGTGTATCAACCTACCGTCCAAGGTGCTCGTCAAGGCCTCGCTCTCCCTCACTAACACCTGGGTAATATTCATCTTTGTGTTTTCTGGTAACAATCGTAAAGAAGAAAAGTCACAATTCCATGACTAGAAAAATACACATATAACTCGCACTTACGAGATCGGAACTTGTGACGACGTTTTAGTCCGTCTTGGACCATTAACTAAATAATTTGTGAAATAACTGGGGGTAAAGGCAGAAATTTTTGTAATAAAGAGACACTGCCTAAATAAAGTGTCCCATAATTACAATTTATATTTCTATCACATTAATTTATTTGCATGTCTATATACCATCATAATTTTGTCAATAATTATAATTATTAGCTTCTATTAAGCAAATAACTAATTTGCAAACTACTATTTAGCAAGATATTAACAAGAACCTCACTAATTGTCAAGATACTATTACAAACCACTTAAAAATATGTGATAAGATATTGTGGTCCTTATGCAAAATCTGCTTTCAGGGCATTTTCCTTGTGTTGTCGTGTGGCCATGCTGTTGGTCTGCTTGTCTTGTGCGCTGAAGTCCTGTATGATCGTGCGCTCAAGCATCGAACTCCTGAAGTATCATGCACCGAAACTCAGGGGTTTTGCGAGATCATGCAGTGAAAACCACTGCTCCTTCAAGTTTTTGTACTGAAGCATCGAGCTCCTGTAGTATGATGCACCGAGACGCAGAGCTCTTGCAGGATCATGCAGTGAAATATCGACGGCTGCTATAGGATCATGCGCTCCTGCGCTCCACTGATGCGAGAATGTACTTGATAGATGTTTTTTCCTCTACATTAAGCCACGTTTAACATTACATTACCTAACCAAACGTCTCAATAAATCTCCTAAAAGTTCACATGTGTCTTCTTCACGTTTCACACGTGTTGGCACCTGATACATATCTTACCTAGACCTCAATATACTATCTACTGTATTTAATAAAATCCTCATACCTTTCTTTTCATTCCTATTCATCTTAAGTGTGGTACAATATGAAAATAAACAACAAAATTGAACTTATATATCGTGGAAATGATTTGCCCTGAGGTACGCGAAAAAAAAAAAAAGGTGAGAGACAAAGATTTAGCAGAAGAGTTAAGAATATTTTGTGAACGACTATTGCGATCACAGATTGTAGTCCAAAGGCCTGTAGCACCTGGTCGTAACTAATTCAGCAAAACAAGGGAATCGGCAGGCCAGAGCAAGGGAAAGGCAAAGACAGCAGGAGGTAGATTTCTTTACCCATGTATTCCGTCACTAATATTTACACTATGTACACTGAGTGATCACGACCAGTGTTTGTTGGAGTCTGCTACCCAGCCAGGTTGACCAGAGTGATGTCACCTCGGCTGAAGTAGCCGGCTTTTCACGTGATTGCCGGGTTGAACTGGACAATAAGCACAGCAATGGGGCCCCAGAACTGCTACACTCTGAACTGCCAGTTCACTGGTCGCGCGGGTATAACAAATGGTTCTGTGACGAGCGTCACACAACCATTTGTTATGCCCTCGAAGCACCCCACAACGACATAGAAGAAAAAATTAAAACCGAGCCGAACTGACGCAAAGACTCACAAAATAGGGAGAGGAAAAACTAAAAGATGACAGGAAATATTCAGAGAACTGAATAAAGGATTCAAAGATATCTTTATTGAAGAATCAAGGAGATACATAAAAAGAGGGAGAGAGAGAGGGAGAGAGAGAGGGAGACAGAGAGGAGGAGGGAAGGGAGAAAGAGGTGAATGGGAATGAAGACGTGAAATAATTTGTATGAATAACCTGTAATGAATGTAGACAAGATGAAAATCTGACTCAGACAGAATATCACCTCTGGTAATACAAGAAGCAGCTGAGGAGTTGTGTAACCTTACAAGAATACGCCAGAAAAATTATTGAAGGACCCAGACATGCACATTCAAGATCACTTACACATACAAATTCATACACTAATTAAAATTCTTCAGGTATACCCAGTACACAAAGCCGGAATACGTGAATTTTAATTTATCATTTGTAAGATTTATCCAGATACATTAAATGAAACATTAACTAGTTATCACTTGTAAAACTCAGAGCTTAATGTAGACACTGTCTTAAATAATGTAGACACTGGTTTAAATAATGTAGACACTGGCTTAAATAAACATCTACGTTGTGATGAATGGTTTGAAAACCGACAAGTTGAAGATACACTTATGCAACATATGGGAATCTTTATTGAGGAAACGTTTCACCACACAGTGGCTTCATCAGTCCAATACAAAGCAGAAAGGTGTAAGGAGAGGAGGAGTTGAGGTAATCAATCCCTCAGCCTGGAGTCAATGTGTTCAGTCCATCAATCTGAACACATCGACTCCAGGCTGAGGGACTGATTACCTCAGCTCCTCCTCTCCTTACACCTTTCTGCTCTGCATTGGACTGATGAAGCCACTGTGTGGCGAAACGTTTCCTCAATAAAGATTCCCATATGTTGCATAAGTGTATCAATCTTCAACATCTACTTCACCTGAGATAAACTTAATATATTCGGGAGGAATAAAGACAGGATGATTCTGCTGTGAGAATAATTAATGCTGCATCTATGTGTTAAGGGTGATCAGATACACAGACGAGGAAGAAATGAAGTCACAGGCGCTTCCCGCAGCCGTCACCTCTGCGCAGGCAACACCTCTGCGCAGGCAACACTTCATGTGTGGGTATATATAAACAAGACAGACATGCTCGCTTGTGTGTGGTTACGTAGCACCTCTCCTGCTGGACCAACCTTCTCCAACACTCTGCTGACTTATACGTGTAAGATTTTCCTTCTGGTTGGTTTTATTAACTGGTTTTAAAGCCTATCGACTACCCAAGGGTCTAAACACCTGTTCACCACTAGACAAAAATATTTTAACACACTAAATTTGGAGTGAACTCTAAGTGTATACATACTGAGATAATGGTTAGGTTAGGTAAGATTGGTCAGGAACAGGACAAGTGTTTCCTGACGCATGTCTTAGTCATACGATGACCCGCCACTGGAGGTTCTGGTCATCCGACCGAGGCCTTCCGCTGGCTTACAAGTCCTTCCACTTAAAAATTAAGATAACAGATAAAGTCCCCTCCAGGTGTACAGTATATGCAATAAGTCTCTCAGTTCACTCATATCAAAAATATTCTCAAAATGATATATAAAAAGAGTGTTCTTTGGTTTTTCGAGAAGTATTTTATACCATTGTTTTGCTTTAATAAGTACGGTCGAAAAAAGGTAAGTGTTGATGATAGTACTAACATCTAAACCGACGTATCTGGGCGCCTCTACAAAGACAGTGATTATGTATGAGTGATGGAGAAAGTGTTGAATGATGATGAAAGTATTTTTCTTATCGGGGATTTTCTTTCTTTCTGGGTCGCCCTGCCTCGGTGGGAGACGACCAGCGTGTTGAAAAAAAAAGATAACACTGCGACTAGCCGAAGATTCGAACCCACGTTATTACCTGGAGTTTACCTGGAGAGAGTTCCGGGGGTCAACGCCCCCGCGGCCCGGTCTGTGACCAGGCCTCCCTGGTGGATCAGAGCCTGATCCACCAGGCTGTCGTTATAGGAGAGATAAAATAACATGGGTTCAAATCCTCGGCTAGTCGCAGTGTTGTTATTGATTAAATACCACTCGTTCGTGGTCACATATATATATATATATATATATATATATATATATATATATATATATATATATATATATATATATATATATATATATATATATGTCGTGCCGAATAGGCAGAACTTGCGATCTTGGCTTAAATAGCAACGTTCATCTTGCCATATAGGACAAGTGAAAATTTGTGTATGCAATAATTTCGCCAAAATCATTCTGAACCTAACGAAAAAAATATATTTCACTGTGTTTGTTTAGTATTAAATTTTTGTAAACAAATCTAAAATATATTTAGTTGGGTTAGGCTAAAATAAATTGTTCTTGTTATAATAAGGTTAGGTAAGTTTTCTAAGATTCTTTTGGAGCAAAATTAAAATTTTTTCATTAACATTAATGAAAAAAATATATCTTTAAACGTATAAGAGAAAATTTTAGAAAGGACTTAATTTTAAATGAGTTCTTGCTAATTGACCAGTTTTACATATTCGGCACGACATATAAATTATATATATATATATATATATACAGATGATTGCTGATGTTATGAATGAAAAGAAGTTGGATGTCCTGGCCCTAAGCGAAACAAAGCTGAAGGGGGTAGGGGAGTTTCGGTGGGGGGAAATAAATGGGATTAAATCTGGAGTATCTGAGAGAGTTAGAGCAAAGGAAGGGGTAGCAGTAATGTTGAATGATCAGTTATGGAAGGAGAAAAGAGAATATGAATGTGTAAATTCAAGAATTATGTGGATTAAAGTAAAGGTTGGATGCGAGAAGTGGGTCATAATAAGCGTGTATGCACCTGGAGAAAACAGGAATGCAGAGGAGAGAGAGAGATTTTGGGAGATGTTAAGTGAATGTATAGGAGCTTTTGAACCAAGTGAGAGAGTAATTGTGGTAGGGGATCTGAATGCTAAAGTAGGAGAAACTTTTAGAGAGGGTGTGGTAGGTAAGTTTGGGGTGCCAGGTGTAAATGATAATGGGAGCCCTTTGATTGAACTTTGTATAGAAAGGGGTTTAGTTATAGGTAATACATATTTTAAGAAAAAGAGGATAAATAAGTATACAAGATATGATGTAGGGCGAAATGACAGTAGTTTGTTGGATTATGTATTGGTGTTAGAGTGTTGAGCAGAAGTTTGTTGTTACAGGAAAGTGGGTGCGGGAGGGAAGAAGAGCGATTGTTGGAATGATGACATGAAAAGAGTAGTAAGAGAGAGAAAGTTACCATATGAAAGGTTTTTACAAAGTAGAAGTGATGCAAGGAGGGAGGAGTATATGGAAAAAGAAAGGAGAGGTTAAGAGAGTGGTGAAAGAATGTAAAGAGAGAGCAAATGAGAGAGACAAATAAGTAGAGAAAGCCTAAGGAACGAGTGGATTTGTCAGTTAAAAATAGGAGAGGAGAGCTATTAAATGAAGTGTTAGAGGTAATGGGAAGATGGAGGGTATATTTTGTGGAATTGTTAAATGTTGATGAAGATAGGGAAGCTGTGATTTAGTGTATAGGGCAAGGAGGAATAACATCTTGTAGGAGTGAGGAAGAGTCAGTTGTTAGTGTGGGGAAGTTTGTGAGGCAGTAGGTAAAATGAAAGGGGGTAAGGCAGCTGGGATTGATGGGATAAAGATAGAATTGTTAAAAGCAGGTGGGGATATAGTTTTGGAGTGGTTGGTGCAATTATTTAATAAATGTATGGAAGAGGGTAAGGTACCTAGGGATTGGCAGAGAGCATGCATAGTTCCTTTGTATAAAGGCAAAGGGGATAAAAGAGAGTGCAAAAATTATAAGTGAGTAAGTGTGTTGAGTATTCCTGGTAAAGTGTATGGTAAAGTTATTATTGAAAGAATTAAGAGTAAGAGAGAGATCAGGATAGCAGATGAACAAAGAGGCTTTAGGAAGGGTAGGGGGTGTGTGGACCAGGTGTTTACAGTGAAACATATAGGTGAACAGTATTTAGATAAGGCTAAAATGGTTTGTGGCATTTATGGATTTGCAAAAGAAGAATAATAGAGTGAATAGGGGGCAATGTGGCAGATGTTTCGACTATATGGAATAGGAGGTAGGTTACTGAGGTTACTGAAAACAGTGAATAGTTTTTACGAGGATAGTGAGGCTCAGGTTAGAGTATGTAGGAGAGGGAGATTATTTCCCAGTAAAAGTAGACCTTAGACAAGGATGTGTGTGATGTCATCATGGTTGTTCAATATATTTACATATGGTGTTGTAAAAAAGTGAATGATCAGATGTTGACAAGAGGTGTAGGATTAAGTGATAAAGAATCAAACACAAAATGGGAGTTGTCATAGTTCCTTTTTTGCTGATAACACTGTGCGTTTTGAAGATTCTAAAGAGAAGCTCCAGAATTTGGTGAACGAGTTAGGAAGCGTAAGTAAAAGAAGGAAATTAAAAGTGAATATAGAAGAGTAATGTGTTGACGATAACATAAAAAATAGGTAACGACAGACTGGATATGAGAATGGAGGGACAGAGTATGAAGGAGGTGAATGTATTCAGATATCTGGGAGTGGACGTGTCAGCAGAGGGGATATGAAAAATGAGGTAAATCATAGAACTGATAAGGCGAGAAAGGTGAGTGGTGCACTGTGGAGTCTGTGGAGATAAAGAACATTATCTACGTAAGCAAACAGGGGAATGCACGAGAGTATAGTTATACCAACGTTCTTATATGGGTGTGAAGAATTGGTGGTGAATGTTGCAACAAGGAGAAGGCAGTGCAGATGTCATGTCTGAGGGCAACGCGTTGTGTGAATATAATGCACAGAATCCGTAGCTTGGAAATTAGGAGGAGATTCTGGATTACCAAATTATTATCCAGAGGGCAGAGGAAGGGTTGTTGAGGTGGATCGGACATGTAGAGAGGGAGAAACGAAATAGAATGACTACGAGAGAGTATATATCTGTAGTGGAGAGATGACGTGGTAAGGGTCGGCCTAGGAAAGGCAGGAGGGAGGGGGGTCAACTTCCAGCAAGCATGCGTGAGCATGTTAGATAGGAGTGAATGGAGACATGTGGTTTTTAAGACTTGACGTGCTGTTGGAGTGTTAAGAAGGCAACTTTTATGAAGGGATTCAAGGAAATCGGCAGGACCGAGTTGAGTCCTGGAGATGGGAAGTACAGTGCCTGCATTCTGAAAGAGGGATGTTAAATGTTGCAGTTTTTTAACTGTAGTGTTAGCGCACCTCTGGCAAGACAGTGATGGAGTGAGTGGTGATGAAAGTTTTTCTTTTCAGGGCCACCCTGCCTTGGTGGGAAGTAGTCACGAAATCGCTTGGAATTTCTCTATTCTTTCACAGTGGTTGTTTTGCATATTCTGAAATCACCTGTTTACTAGAGAATCCCCTGAATAATGGTTACATATGGTCCTGTATCAAGAATGCAGTGACTGCATTCCTGACACAACAGAAGTAAATCTGCTCATTACAAGCAGAACTACGACCTAATCCTTCAGTAAATCTTGTTAATAAATCTTGTTGTTGGCTGCTGTCTGTATCAGGAAAGATCGTGGGCACCAGAGAGGCACCTACAGGCATGAAGCTACTTCAGGTGTTGCTGGTGCTGGTGTTGCTGTTCCTCGTCTTGGCTCTGTCTCTCCCACCATCCAAAATACATCAAACTACCGGTCAGTTAAAAACATTTAAACTCACACTCACTTTTTTTTGTTAATGCTAAAATACTGGATGAAGTATAACATTACACGTGTCACTGTTCATTTGATTTCCGATTATATTTTAATCATCTGATCTATTTGTGAAGAAATTTTTTCTGATATTTATTCTACAGTGTCTCTAAAGTTGTTAAAATTGTGGTCCTTTTCTTATTCCTCGTACTGTCTCATGAACACGATAGATACACACACATGCGTACATGTATATATATATATATATATATACACACACACATATATATATATATATATATATATATATATATATATATATATATATATATATATATATTTATATATATTTGTGACCACGAACGAGTGGTATTGATCAATAACAACACTGCACTAGCCAAGGACTCGAACCCATGCTGCTTTGGCCTGCCTCATGGTGGGCGAAAACACATGACGCCCTAATCCACTGGACCATACGATTAGGGTGTCATGTGTTTTTACCCACCATGAAGCAGGCCAAAGCAACATGGGTTCGAGTCCTTGGGTAGTGCAATGTTGTTATTCATTATATATATATATATATATATATATATATATATATATATATATATATATATATATATATATATATATTTATTAATTTTATTATTTTTTTATTATCACACTGGCCGATTCCCACCAAGGCAGGGTGGCCCGAAAAAGAAAAACTTTCACCATCATTCACTCCATCACTGTCTTGCCAGAAGGGTGCTTTACACTACAGTTTTTAAACTGCAACATTGACACCCCTCCTTCAGAGTGCAGGCACTGTACTTCCCATCTCCAGGACTCAAGTCCGGCCTGCCGGTTTCCCTGAACCCCTTCATAAATGTTACTTTGCTCACACTCCAACAGCACGTCAAGTATTAAAAACCATTTGTATCCATTCACTCCTATCAAAAACGCTCACGCATGCCCGCTGGAAGTCCAAGCCCCTCGCACACAAAACCTCCTTTACCCCCTCCCTCCAACCTTTCCTAGGCCGACCCCTACCCCGCCTTCCTTCCACTACAGACTGATACACTTTTGAAGTTATTCTGTTTCGCTCCATTCTCTCCACATGTCCGAACCACCTCAACAACCCTTCCTCAGCCCTCTGGACAACAGTTTTGGTAATCCCGCACCTCCTCCTAACTTCCAAACTTCGAATTCTCTGCATTATATTCACACCACACATTGCTCTCAGACATGACATCTCCACTGCCTCCAGCCTTCTCCTCGCTGCAACATTCATCACCCATGCTTCACACCCATATAAGAGCGTTGGTAAAACTATACTCTCATACATTCCCCTCTTTGCCTCCAAGGACAAAGTTCTTTGTCTCCACAGACTCCTAAGTGCACCACTCACCCTTTTCCACTCATCAATTCTATGATTCACCTCATCTTTCATAGACCCATCCGCTGACACGTCCACTCCCAAATATCTGAATACATTCACCTCCTCCATACTCTCTCCCTCCAATCTGATATCCAATCTTTCATCATCTAATCTTTTTGTTATCCTCATAACCTTACTCTTTCCTGTATTCACTTTTAATTTTCTTCTTTTGCATACCCTACCAAATTCATCCACCAATCTCTGCAACTTCTCTTCAGAATCTCCCAAGAGCACAGTGTCATCAGCAAAGAGCAACTGTGACAACTCCCACTTTATGTGTGATTCTTTATCTTTTATCTCCACGCCTCTTGTCAAGACCCTCGCATTTACTTCTCTTACAACCCCATCTATAAATATATTAAACAACCACGGTGACATCACACATCCTTGTCTAAGGCCTACTTTTACTGGGAAATAATTTCCCTCTTTCCTACATACTCTAACTTGAGCCTCACTATCCTCGTAAAAACTCTTCACTGCTTTCAGTAACCTACCTCCTACACCATACACCTGCAACATCTGCCACATTGCCCCCCTATCCACCCTGTCATACGCCTTTTCCAAATCCATAAATGTCGCAAAGACCTCTTTAGCCTTATCTAAATACTGTTCACTTATATGTTTCACTGTAAACACCTGGTCCACACACCCCCTACCTTTCCTAAAGCCTCCTTGTTCATCTACTATCCTATTCTCCGTCTTACTTTTAATTCTTTCAGTAATAACTCTACCATACACTTTACCAGGTATACTCAACAGACTTATCCCCCTATAATTTTTGCACTCTCTTTTGTCCCCTTTGCCTTTATACAACGGAACTATGCATGCTCTCTGCCAATCCCTAGGTACCTTACCCTCTTCCATACATTTATTAAATAATTGCACCAACCACTCCAAAACTATATCCCCACCTGCTTTTAACATTTCTATCTTTATCCCATCAATCCCGGCTGCCTTACCCCCTTTCATTTTACCTACTGCCTCACGAACTTCCCCCACACTCACAACTGGCTCTTCCTCACTCCTACAAGATGTTATTCCTCCTTGCCCTATACACGAAATCACAGCTTCCCTATCTTCATCAACATTTAACAATTCCTCAAAATATTCCCTCCATCTTCCCAATACCTCTAACTCTCCATTTAATAACTCTCCTCTCCTATTTTTAACTGACAAATCCATTTGTTCTCTAGGCTTCCTTAACTTGTTAATCTCACTCCAAAACTTTCTTATTTTCAAAAAAATTTGTTGATAACATCTCACCCACTCTCTTATTTGCTCTCTTTTTACGTTGCTTCACCACTCTCTTAACCTCTCTCTTTTTCTCCATATACTCTTCCCTCCTTGCATCACTTCTACTTTGTAAAAACTTCTCATATGCTAACTTTTTCTCCCTTACTACTCTCGTTACATCATCATTCCACCAATCGCTCCTCTTCCCTCCCGCACCCACTTTCCTGTAACCACAAACTTCTGCTGAACACTCTAACACTACATTTTTAAACCTACCCCATACCTCTTCGACCCCATTGCCTATGCTCTCATTAGCCCATCTATCCTCCAATAGCTGTTTATATCTTTCCCTAACTGCCTCCTCTTTTAGTTTATAAACCTTCACCTCTCTCTTCCCTGATGCTTCTATTCTCCTTGTATCCCATCTACCTTTTACTCTCAGTGTAGCTACAACTAGAAAGTGATCTGATATATCTGTGGCCCCTCTATGAACAT
The DNA here is from genome assembly GCF_038502225.1 of Cherax quadricarinatus. Lineage (NCBI taxonomy): Eukaryota > Metazoa > Arthropoda > Malacostraca > Decapoda > Parastacidae > Cherax > Cherax quadricarinatus. Next base: position 25,808,168 of record NC_091341.1, read on the forward strand.
GTACATCCTGAAGTCTACTCAACAGTCTTTTATCTACCAATACATAATCCAACAAACTACTGTCATTTCGCCCTACATCATATCTTGTATACTTATTTATCCTCTTTTTCTTAAAATATGTATTACCTATAACTAAACCCCTTTCTATACAAAGTTCAATCAAAGGGCTCCCATTATCATTTACACCTGGCACCCCAAACTTACCTACCACACCCTCTCTAAAAGTTTCTCCTACTTTAGCATTCAGGTCCCCTACCACAATTACTCTCTCACTTGGTTCAAAGGCTCCTATACATTCACTTAACATCTCCCAAAATCTCTCTCTCACCTCTGCATTCCTCTCTTCTCCAGGTGCATACACGCTTATTATGACCCACTTCTCGCATCCAACCTTTACTTTAATCCACATAATTCTTGCATTTACACATTCATATTCTCTTTTCTCCTTCCATAACTGATCATTCAACATTACTGCTACCTCTTCCTTTGCTCTAACTCTCTCAGATACTCCAGATTTAATCCCATTTATTTCCCCCCACCGAAACTCCCCTACCCCCTTCAGCTTTGTTTCGCTTAGGGCCAGGACATCCAACTTCTTTTCATTCATAACATCAGCAATCATCTGTTTCTTGTCATCTGCACTACATCCACGCACATTCAAGCATCCCAGTTTTATAAAGTTTTTCTTCTTCTCTTTTTTAGTAAATGTCTACAGGAGAAGGAGTTACTAGCCCATTGCTCCCGGCATTTTAGTCGCCTCATACGACACGCATGGCTTACGGAGGAAAGATTCTTTTCCACTTCCCCATGGACAATAGAAGAAATAAAGAAGAACAAGAGCTATGTAGAAAAAGGAGAAAAACCTAGATGTATGTATATATATATATGCATGTGCATGTCTGTGAAGTGTGACCAAAGTGTAAGTTGGAGTAGCAAGATATCCTTGTTATCTAGCGTGTTTGAGACAGAAAAAGACACCAGCAATCCTACCATCATGCAAAACAGTTACAGGTTTCTGTTTCACAGTCATCTGGCAGGACGGTAGTACTTCCCTGGGTGGTTGCTGTCTACCAACCTACTACCTATATATATATATATATATATATATATATATATATATATATATATATATATATGTCGTGCCGAATATGTAAAACTGGTCAATTAGCAAGAACTCATTTAAAATTAAGTCCTTTCTAAAATTTTCTCTTATACGTTTAAAGATTTATTTTTTTTCATTAATGTTAATGTAATAAATTTTAATTTTGCTCCAAAAGAATCTTGGAAAACTTACCTAACCTTATTATAACAAGAACAATTTATTTTAGCCTAACCCAACTAAATATATTTTAAATTTGTTTATAATAATTTAATACTAAACAAACACAGTGAAATATATTTTTTTCGTTAGGTTCAGAATGATTTTGGCGAAATTATTGCATACACAAATTTTCACTTGTCCTATATGGCAAGATGAGCGTTGCTATTTAAGCCAAGATCGCAAGTTCTGCCTATTCGGCACGACATTATATATATATATATATATATATATATATATATATATATATATATATATATATATATATATAATATACACATTATATATGTTTGTGTGTGTGGGCTATATTGAACTTCTATATATCGAGTTTAGACAAATGGCTTATAATACAAATGTGTGTGTGCATAAATTGTTGTTCTGAATCAACTCATTTTGTCCGGCAAACATTACAGACCACTTAGACACTTCTGAAACATTGACACTTGTAGCCTTTCAGGGGAGGATAGTGAAGGGCAGGGAGTTGTAACCTCTTGGTGAACGATAGGGAGTTGCAACCTCTTGGTGAACGATAGGGAGTTGCAACTTCTTGGTGAACGATAGGGAGTTGCAACCTCTTGGTGAACGATAGGGAGTTGCAACCTCTTGGTGAACGGTAGGGAGTTGCAACCTCTTGGTGAACGATAGGGAGTTGCAACCTCTTGGTGAACGATAGGGAGTTGCAACCTCTTGGTGAACGATAGGGAGTTGCAACCTCTTGGTGAACGATAGGGAGTTGCAACCTCTTGGTGAACGATATGGAGTTGTAACTTCTTGGTAAACGATAGGGAGATGTAACCTCTTGGTGAACGATAGGGAGATGTAACCTCTTGGTGAACGATAGGGAGTTTCAACCTCTTGGTGAACGATAGGGAGTTGCAACCTCTTGGTGAACGATAGGGAGTTGCAACCTCTTGGTGAACGATAGGGAGTTGCAACCTCTTGGTGAACGATAGGGAGTTGCAACCTCTTGGTGAACGATATGGAGTTGTAACTTCTTGGTAAACGATAGGGAGATGTAACCTCTTGGTGAACGATAGGGAGATGTAACCTCTTGGTGAACGATAGGGAGTTTCAACCTCTTGGTGAACGATAGGGAGTTGCAACCTCTTGGTGAACGATAGGGAGTTGCAACCTCTTGGTGAACGATAGGGAGTTGTAACCTCTTGGTGAACGATAGGGAGTTGCAATCTCTTGGTGAACGATAGGGAGTTGCAACCTCTTGGTGAACGATAGGGAGTTGCAACCTCTTGGTGAACGATAGGGAGTTTCAACCTCTTGGTGAACGATAGGGAGTTTCAACCTCTTGGTGAACGATAGGGAGTTTCAACCTCTTGGTGAACGATTGGGAGTTTCAACCTCTTGGTGAACGATAGGGAGTTGCAACCTCTTGGTGAACGATAGGGAGTTGCAACCTCTTGGTGAACGATAGGGAGTTTCAACCTCTTGGTGAACGATAGGGAGTTGTAACCTCTTGGTGAACGATAGGGAGTTGCAATCTCTTGGTGAACGATAGGGAGTTGCAACCTCTTGGTGAACGATAGGGAGTTGCAACCTCTTGGTGAACGATAGGGAGTTTCAACCTCTTGGTGAACGATAGGGAGTTTCAACCTCTTGGTGAACGATAGGGAGTTTCAACCTCTTGGTGAACGATAGGGAGTTTCAACCTCTTGGTGAACGATAGGGAGTTTCAACCTCTTGGTGAACGATAGGGAGTTTCAACCTCTTGGTGAACGATAGGGAGTTTCAACCTCTTGGTGAACGATAGGGAGTTGCAACCTCTTGGTGAACGATAGGGAGTTTCAACCTCTTGGTGAACGATAGGGAGTTGCAACCTCTTGGTGAACGATAGGGAGTTTCAACCTCTTGGTGAACGATAGGGAGTTTCAACCTCTTGGTGAACGATAGGGAGTTTCAACCTCTTGGTGAACGATAGGGAGTTTCAACCTCTTGGTGAACGATAGGGAGTTTCAACCTCTTGGTGAACGATTGGGAGTTTCAACCTCTTGGTGAACGATAGGGAGTGCCGCTAATCCTCCGGTTAATTTTTTAATGACAATTCCAAATGCTGACACATGATCATAATTAATTAAAGAGAGTTTACCGCTCCTTATAGCAGTAACAATCCACTAATTTTTCACACACTAGGTCTATAGATCCAGGCCTTAAATCATGGATAATCTATTTTAATATATAAGCCTCGTGCATCTCATTTGAAAATGTTCCCAAAACAAGGGGCTGCTTATTTATGGTAGATTAAACATTGAACATTGCATCTATTATAAACTGATAAACAACATTTATGGTATATACTGCCACTTGACTGTGACAATCACTACCCGTTGTGATGTAATACATAATAACGTTGAATGTCGATATTTATGATATCAGTTCCTGTTGGAGCAAGTAAGAGACTTATCAAGTGGTAAGTGAGCCACTTCCCCCGCTAAGTGCCAGGCAACACAGTGTATATACCTCGACAGGTGTATATCTCTCAGTGTATATACATAGAGACTTTTATCTCCATATGAGGGATTAAATTATTCATGACTGGCGATAAAGAGGTTACATATTTACTTAACTCTCACGTAGTCGAAAGCCTTTAAACCCAACGAGCCAATCAACCAGGCTGTGATGGATACGTAGGCCAGTGGAGAGCATAATAGGGTAAAAAGACTCTCAAAGCAGATTGCAGTTGCAGCACAGGAAAATATTAGACAAAACTCAAATATCTGAATAGATTTACCATTGAGCAAACACCGAGAATGGAAAGCTTTTAACAGCACCTTTCCTTGCACATATATTTTTCACCTCTGGGAAAGGAATAATGTTTTTCTTTCGCTGATGTATGTACACTTATATAATAAATAATTTTGTAGCAATACGTCAAGTTAAATGTTGGTGGTACAGTACTGCCTCAGTGTTGGTAATACTGCCTCAGTGTTGGTAATACTGCCTCAGTGTTGGTAATACTGCCTCATCAGTGTTAATACACCCTCAGTGTTGGTAATGCTGCCTCAGTGTTCGTAATGCTGCCTCAGTGTTCGTAATGCTGCCTCAGTGTTGGTAATGCTGCCTCAGCGTTGGTAATACTGCGTCAGTGTTGGTAATACAGCCTCAGTGTTGGTAATACTGCCTCTTTGTTGGTAATACTGCCTCAGTGTTGGTAATACTGCCTCAGTGTTGGTAATACACCCTCAGTATTGGTAATACTGCCTCAGTGTTCGTAATACTGCCTCATCAGTGTTGACAATACAGCCTCAGTGTTGGTAATACTGCCTCAGTGTTGGTAATACTGCCTCAGTGTTGGTAGTAACATCACTCTCTCAGCGAGGCCACTTGATATTATGGGCAACAAACGAAGCTCCTGGGGCAGCCCTATCGTGGAAGAGACTTCTGCAGTTATGAAAGTGGATACAAGTTCCCAGGAGATCGCCTACCTTTTAGCTGTGAGTGCACGTCATTTATCAGACTTTCTTCTAACAGTTTCATCTCTGCGACTGACACACGTCTCGACCCCCAGTCTCTTAAGAATTACAGTGGCTCTCCACCTCAGTACAAGAGGATTTGCAGTGAAATTTTAACTGATATCTGTACACTGCCTGAGCTAATCTGTCCTGCTCCATAGGATTTGATCAGCAGCTGGTTGCTGCTGATGAGATCCTCTCAAGGAAGGTTACTGAACACTTACAAACCACGGAACGGGTGGGGTTTAAACTCATGACTTATAAAAGCCTGTTGTTAGGTAAGACATATATGGAACAGTTAGGTATCTTTATTTCGAAACGTTTCGCCTACGCAGTAGGCTTCTTCAGTCGAGTACAGAAAAGCTGATAGAAGCAGAAGATACTTGAAGACGATGTAATCAGTCCATCACCCTTAAAGTTTTGAGGTGGTCAGTCCCTCAGTCTGGAGAAGAGCATTGTTCCAGGTTTATAAAAGCCTCTTGACTGAGTTACACCTGACCTCCCCTGTATAACTCCTACTGGTTTAGAGCTCAGGAAAAACCCCGGCACTAGAGCTCCACTCGCTGCCACTTTCCTCTTCAGTAATTAATGGAGAGTGCCTCTACTGGTATGTATCTTTGGCACCAAGGCAATTCTTAGCAGTAAAAATGTATGAGTGGAGTCAGGTTTAGATTTTATTACCTGGGTTTAATCCTACCTTGTTTTATTGTATATCAAGTGTATTAGTTGGTTTATATCTGAAGCAGAAAGTTTGCAAGATGTTAAACATTAAAAAGAACAGTAACAAGTCTAATATTCAACCTTCAAGATTGGGAAGGATGGGCAGGATGTGGCAGGATGGGCAGGATGGGCAGGATGTGGCAGGATGGGAAGGATGGGCAGGATGTGGCAGGATGGGCAGGATGTGGCAGTATGGGAAGGATGGGCAGGATGTAGCAGTATGGGCAGAATGTGGCAGTATGGGAAGGATGGGCAGGATGTGGCAGGATGGGCAGGATGTGGCAGTATGGGAAGGATGGGCAGGATGTGGCAGGATGGGCAGGATGTGGCAGTATGGGAAGGATGGGCAGGATGTAGCAGTATGGGCAGAATGTGGCAGTATGGGAAGGATGGGCAGGATGTGGATTGCTTTCAGAGAAGGAAAGTATATTCACCATCAACCTCTAGCATCTTTTTTCAGATAATAAATAATACTATGATCATCCCATATCATTCACCGTACTTCTATCTTCCCAAAACTCGATGTCAACCAGATTACCGGAAAGTCTTCACAGCTAATATTTTGCAAATATTCTCAATAATATTCTCAAAACTAGGAGGAGGAGGCCCATTGGTCGCTGTTTTGGAAGCCGCGTCACAACCACGTCATAACCACGTCACAGTCACGTCACAGTCAGGTCATAACCACGTCACAACCACGTCACAACCACTCTGCTCCTTCCTGTTGTTCACTGATGGTTCCATCTCGGCGGAATTTGTCTTCCAGGTAAACAAAAAATACTTTTTTCTCTCTTGTTCAAGTGTTCAGACGAACAGCTTTCTTCATCAATAAGTTTTGTAAGTTTTCAATTCTATTTATATATTAAGACATATTTTTTTTTATTTTTTTTAAACTTTTGAAAGTATTAGAAAGTTTAGAATGTTCTCGTATTGAACTTTGAACATTATTGGAAAGTTATCAAGTTAATAATACAATAGATGACTCGGGTGAAATATACTGTGCTAATTATTAGATAATTCAAATTGTTAAACATGTTTAGTGTCTCATTTACCATACACACATTACAACACATTAAAACATACACATACACTCTCATACACGCATCCCTTCTCGAGAACTTAATTTTTCTTAGAGTGCAGTAAGGTGTTTCGAAGCGTGCAAATATTCCATGTTTCAAATTTCAGGTTTTTGGCGAATTTCGGTTCTATTTAGGAGTGTTCGAGGTGGCTGTGCTCGGGCAGGACGCTAACGAAACGCAGACACGGCTTTCACGGGTGGTAGCGCAGGCTCGGTGGGTACGTTTTTCCTACGTTACTACTGAGAAGGCTAGAATAATAATAATAATCATAATAATAATTCGTGTTAAGCCCTAAAGACATGTGGGTCATTTAGCCTTCAACGACTGCCATGTTGACATCAACAGCTGCGGCAGGAGTCGTGGTGCGTGACGGTGGTGGTGGTGAGTGACAACGCAGACTTCCTCGCCACCTTCGCTGAGTGTTCCCTCAAGGGCCGCCTCCTGGTGTGGTCGACGAGGCTCCTCGCCGTCACCAGCCTGCCTCTCCTGCAGCTGCAGCAGCTCCTGAGCACCCACTGGACATTCTCCATGATGAATGCTGCTTTCCTCAACAAGGATGACATCAAAGGCTTCATCAGGTATACTGTTTGAAATGTGGAATGTTATTTTTTGCTGATATATAAACACAAAAGATCGTTTTGAATTACGATAGGTTCATGTAGGTCACTAATGCTACACTGGGAGACAAACTTCTAGGCATATATACACTGAAAGATAGAGTATACCAGTGAAAAACTCTGATTCCACTGAATTTACGCTGGGAGATATAAATCTCTAGATATATGTTCTGGAAGAGTATACCCCTCGCAATGCAAATATAACGAGAAGTATATATACACCGAGAGAAATACACCTCAGCATATATACACTAAAAAATAATTTAGATATATGCACCAGTGGGAGTATATAACCTGTATGCACCATCTTATTAAGTGTATATTCGTTTTCATATGGTGTTGGTATCGCAGATGGTCGTTGTACATCTATCAGCCATACACCGACACGGGAGTACAGACGCACAGAACTGCATCATGGACGCCTCGGAGAGGATTACAGCTGTATTCCACATTACCCTTATTCCCAGAGAAGTACATGAAGTTAGTAACATATGAGTGCATCATTTTGCATTTCTGCAACACTACATTCGGTCGTTGCATGTGTTACTTCTGTTTTTTGTTCTGCAAACGCTTCGCGTTCCCTCATTGCATGCTTGCCTCACCTTCGTTCTACATAACTATTAAGTTTATGGAAAACGTTAAGCCCGTATCAGCCAGTCATGTGTATTTTCCGACAATATCACACTTAGTCATTGTATGTATACATTCTCATTATTCAACAACAGTCTTACACTGCTATTTAACGTCACATAGTTACGTAACTTGCCAATACCAAACTAACTATAAATTGCCCTAGCAACCAACAAATGACTTAAGTTCTCGACTTTTCCCCACATGAGAAAGAAGAGAGTCACCCCGGTCCATACTGACGATAAACCAGAAGTTGGTAATATCCGAACACTAATATTAAGCGCTTCAGTAGGACTGGAAACCATATAAACTTCCGAACACTAATATTAAACGCTTCAATAGGATTCGAAACCTTACAAACTTTCTCTTACATTCAGTTTATGCTCTTTTTTTTTTCTTGCCTGGTTTTTTAAAAGCTTTTATTTATATTTATAATTTTTATTATTTATAATACAATTAGTAAAATTCTTCATATTATTTTAGAATATTATAAAATCAATGAGTTATTATAATTGTGTAACGGAAAAAATTCATTAAACCAATATTGTACGATTATTAATTATTATTATTATCATTACTGTTATTAATATTACTACTACAGTACCACTATTGGTACTAATAATAATTTTACTGCTACTACGAATAATAATTATTATTATTTTTACTAATACTACTTCTACTAATAATAATAATGTGGCTAAAGCGTTGGTCTGGAGTTTTATGACTCTCTGACCGCGGGTTCTATCCCCACCTGTGGTATGGTTTCTCTATATGTTATTTTTAAGTACCTAATAAGTATTATTATCATATAGGTAAATGTAATTATCAAAGAAAATAACATTGCAACTCCTCACCGAAATGATGTGAATATAAAAATCTTCTTTTGAAGTTATTTGTTCCTTAGATCTTGTCTAAGATTATGTACTCATAGCAGCTTTATTGGTGAATAAACTTGTCATTATCGTATTCTTTCTATTTTGCCTTCCAAATGGGGATTGATTTAAAAAAGAAATATTTGATAATTCTTAAAATAATTTGTAATGGCTTCGATAATATTCCGTGTTACCAACTTGGTGAGTTTTCTTGTATCGTTGTACAGGTTAAGATGTGTTATCCAACCTCAGCTTATTTGTTGGTTGAGAGGTGTTATCCAGCCTCAGCTTATCTTATTTGTTGGTTGAGAGGTGTTATCAAACCTCAGCTTATTTGTTGGTTGAGACGTGTTATCAAACCTCAGCTTATTTGTTGGTTGAGACGTGTTATCCAACCTCAGCTTATTTGTTGGTTGAGATGTGTTATCCAGCCTCAGCTTATTTGTTGGTTGAGAGGTGTTATCCAACCTCAGCTTATTTGTTGGTTGAGAGATGTTATCCAGCCTCAGCTTATTTGTTGGTTGAGAGGTGTTATCCAGCCTCAGCTTATTTGTTGGTTGAGAGGTGTTATCCAGCCTCAGCTTATTTGTTGGTTGAGAGGTGTTATCCAGCCTCAGCTTATTTGTTGGTTGAGAGGTGTTATCCAGCCTAAGCTTATTTGTTGGTTGAGAGGTGTTATCCAGCCTCAGCTTATTTGTTGGTTGAGAGGTGTTATTCAACCTCAGCTTATTTGGTGGTTGAGAGGTGTTATCCTACCTCAGCTTATTTGTTGGTTGAGAGGTGTTGTCCAGCCTCAGCTTATTTGTTGGTTGAGAGGTGTTATTCAACCTCAGCTTATTTGGTGGTTGAGAGGTGTTATCCAACCTCAGCTTATTTGTTGGTTGAGAGATGTTATCCAGCCTCAGCTTATTTGTTGGTTGAGAGGTGTTATCCAGCCTCAGCTTATTTGTTGGTTGAGAGGTGTTATCCAGCCTCAGCTTATTTGTTGGTTGAGAGGTGTTATCCAGCCTCAGCTTATTTGTTGGTTGAGAGGTGTTATCCAGCCTCAGCTTATTTGTTGGTTGAGAGGTGTTATCCAGCCTCAGCTTATTTGTTGGTTGAGAGGTGTTATCCAGCCTCAGCTTATTTGTTGGTTGAGAGGTGTTATCCAGCCTCAGCTTATTTGTTGGTTGAGAGGTGTTATCCAGCCACAGCTTATTTGTTGGTTGAGAGGTGTTATCCAGCCACAGCTTATTTGTTGGTTGAGAGGTGTTATCCAGCCTCAGCTTATTTGTTGGTTGAGAGGTGTTATCCAGCCTCAGCTTATTTGTTGGTTGAGAGGTGTTATCCAGCCTCAGCTTATTTGTTGGTTGAGAGGTGTTATCCAGCCTCAGCTTATTTGTTGGTTGAGAGGTATTATCCAGCTTCAGCTTATTTGTTGGTTGAGAGGTGTTATCCAACCTCAGCTTATTTGTTGGTTGAGAGGTGTTATCCAACCTCAGCTTATTTGTTGGTTGAGAGGTGTTATCCAACCTCAGCTTATTTGTTGGTTGAGAGGTGTTATCCAACCTCAGCTTATTTGTTGGTTGAGAGATGTTATCCAGCCTCAGCTTATTTGTTGGTTGAGAGGTGTTATCCAGCCTCAGCTTATTTGTTGGTTGAGAGGTGTTATCCAGCCTCAGCTTATTTGTTGGTTGAGAGGTGTTATCCAACCTCAGCTTATTTGTTGGTTGAGAGATGTTATCCAGCCTCAGCTTATTTGTTGGTTAAGAGGTGTTATCCAGCCTCAGCTTATTTGTTGGTCGAGAGGTGTTATCCAGCCTCAGCTTATTTGTTGGTTGAGAGGTGTTATCCAATGTCAGCTCATTTACAGGGTAACAGTTATCAACCTTGTCTGCTTTACAGGGTAACAGTTGCTATCAATCTCGACTCATTTACAGGTCTCAGCTCATTTACTAGTTAAGAGTTGTCATTCAGCTTCAGCCAGGCTTGAAGCCGAGGCCTGTCACAAGTGTACTGTTTCCCCTCACGTCAAGGGTACGACCCATTACAGTCTGCTAACCCATGGGTATATTGTTTTTGTTAGGTGAAAAGAGGCAACAGGGGAGCAGAGGCAACAGGGGAGCAGGGGCAACAGGAGAACAGGGGCAACAGGGTCAACAGGAGAACAGGGGCAACAGGAGAGCAGGGTCAACAGGAGAACAGGGTCAACAGGAGAACAGGGGCAACAGGAGAACAGGGCCAACAGGAGAACAGGGTCAACAGGAGAACAGGGGCAACAGGAGAACAGGGGCAACAGTAGAACAGGGTCAACAGGAGAACAGGGTCAACAGGAGAACAGGGGCAACAGGAGAACAGGGGCAACAGGAGAACAGGGGCAACAGGAGAACAGGGGCAACAGGAGAACAGGGGCAACAGGAGAACAGGGGCAACAGATGTAGGTAAACAATCTCATTTTTTTAATTATTAAACGTAGTTTTTTCTGCATATTATGCGTTACGTTTGCTTTTCTAACTGTCGGAACTTGGATAATATTGTAATAACAGGGCCTTTAGTTAGGGTGAAATCATCGATGATCAAATTCTCCTTTAAAGAATAAAGAGCCACAATACCATGGCTGGAACAGTATACCAAAAATATTCACTTAGGAGACGAACCTTATTACCACTCCTCTTTATTTCGTCGTGGACGACAGTGGAAGACAAGAAAGCTCTTTCCTAAGCTTTCCTAATCTCTATGTCAACGTCACTCCTAAACACAGATTATGTAACTCTGTATGATTAACATTTACCTGGCATGTTAATACATCCCAATAACTTGTCTATGGCAGCGATATTACCTTCATGATTTCTCTTTCAGTTTACGAGTTCTTGATTTCCGTGTTATGTCAAAAAGACGGGAACTCAACTGAGACCTTCAAGAAGTGAACAATATCTTAATTATCATAAAGCTCTGGTGCTGAGTGGAACGAGTCTGGGTGTAAATCCAGTTCTTAGAGAATGCATTATCTCACATACAGACCTGGGTTATTTTGCATGCGTGTTTATTTTCAAATATAGCTAATCAGTCTTCCAATCATTATTTTACACTTTACGTGAAGTGCCGAAGTGGGTGCGATATAGTTCCTCTGTTAGGGTACTTTTCACCGACCTGCTGTCAGTTCAGTGTATATTTCATGGTCATGGTGGCATTAACCTCACGTTTTAAATATATTAAAGATGTGACCTAACTGCGAATTTTGCATCGTAAGTATGTAAGCTAATATTTACTTCACAATTATCATGGACTAAGGAGAGAAAGCATATGGGGAGGCTACGATTCGTCCAGGACCACAGTGACTTGACAGAGTGGTTCATGCGGGTTCGAAACGTCGTCGTAATCTACCTCTCCAAAGTTCAAGTTATTTGTGACTTGTTCTAGTCATGATATAGTGATATTTTTATTCTCAACGTCTTACATTTTTTTGCATGTTCTCAGTGGCAAAATACTGCCTCAAAGAAAAACACCTCTTCTCTCTAGCTTCCACGGGACAGTGGTGAACGTAACAGCTCTTCCTTATACACCCCACTGGGTGGAAGAGACGGTCCGGGCAACTGACGGTACACTAACCAAGAAGTACACAGGTATGGACTACTTACTCCTGGCCACCATAGCCCACACTCTGAACTTCACTATCAACGTCCTTCCCACTGACAGCTGGGATGAGGTGTGTAGACACTCACCTGGCGTATTCATTGCATAAATACTTACACATTTAAATCTACTGTTTCTTACACCTTGAGAAAAATGTTAAGGATCCTCTGTATTGGTATTATATTTAATAATAATAGCAGCAACAATAGAAGATTTAATTCCTATTTAAGGGTGTCAAGTATTGTTTAGTGGTGGTGCACAGGTGGTATGCAGCCTTAATGACGTTAGTATAATGGACAGACTAAGACTAATATGCCAATTAACCCCTGGAATATATATAATGGCGAAAGGCAATACACCTTTAGTTACGTAAGGTTGACAAGCAATACACTTTTTTTCCGGAACCTATGTAATGGTATTTGAATGGTTATTTGAAGGTTGCGAGGCGGGTGGAGGAGCGTGTATCATACATGGCAACGGTGTTCCACAATGTGTTGCCACAGCGCCTCGAGAGGTACGATTTCTCCTTCACGTATGAATACGGGTCCCTGGACTTCTGCGCTGCTAAGCCGGCCTTAAAACCACAGTGGCAGTCTCTCTATTATCCTCTCTCTGACGGTGTCTGGCTCTCTCTCCTTGCAGCGGTCATCATCATGCCATTTGTATTCTATATGGTAAGAGTTAACATATGCATTTTATTTTTTATATTATTATTATTAATATTATGTTAACACGCTGGCTGTCTTCCACCGAGGCAGGGTGACCCGAAAATGACACACTTTTACCATCATTAATACTATCACTGTCTTGCCAGAAGTGCATATATTCGACAGTTTAAATGTGTAAACAGTAAATATCCCAAACGTCTCCCTAAGAGTGCAGGCACTGTACTATCCCACCTCTAGGACTCAAGTCTGGCTAACCGGTTTTCCTGAACCCCTTTACAAAATATTACCATGCTAACACTCCAACAGCTTATCAAGTCCCCCCCCCAAAAAAAAAAACATTAGTCTACTCCTATCTAGCTCACTCACACATGCCTGCTGTATGTCTAAGCCCCTTGCATACAAAACCTCCTTTATCCCCTCCCTCCATAACACACGGGTCCTTCGGAGATACGGAGAGGCGAGGTTTGGGGCGGGTGTAAAACCGAAGTCAAGGATGATACAGTAGGTTAATGTCCTTAAAGAAAAAAAAGTGCCTACATTGAGCGTGGGACTTTCAGCGAGGAGGTCAGTTAGAATGAGTGCATCAGGGATGTGTCCATGTAGGGAGTGAACCCTGCGTGTTCTTTGATAGCCTATTAATATATAGTTAACTATTAAAGCCACCAGTGCAGAGAGGCGCTGGTGGGTTTAAATAATTAATTTAAGGTTTTTACTTACGCAGGTTTTGCGGGGGTAAGTCTTTAGGTGATTTACGGTAAAAATATATAATAAATTTTGTACGATAAAGAAACTATTATAATATTTAGGTATTAATGCATAACCATGTTGGATATCCATATATTATCGTATTATTATTGAGTCTGTGTTTCTCTTTATATAGGTAAATGTGGTGGGATGTATGAGCACCGATAACAGCAAGACAAGTGTTGTAACTGTCTTCCAGTTAGTGATAACACCCTTGCTCTCTCAGCCCTTGACTAAAGAGCTCTCGAGCGCCACTTCGAATCGGCTGTTGCTGGTGACTTGGCTGGTGTTCGCTTTCCTCGTTGGCAACGTCTACAGAGGCAACCTGACAGCCGCTCTCACCCTGCCCAAGTACCCACCCAGAGTGGAAACCGTCGAACAGTTGGTTAAGACTTTCCCTCGGTATGGACTACTAAATCTCCGGATATTTTTATTTAGACTGCCAGAATTTATAATATTTAAGGCACCACAAGGAAATTTTGACAAAATTTTCTATTTAAAATTTCAGAATTACCATGCCGCCATTTGGAGACGAATTTATTAAATTCTTCAAACAGTCGAATTCGATTCTGTACAAGTCTCTTGCCGAACATATGACGATCGTTCCCACTGTCATAGATGGGTTGCAACAAGCCAAAGACAAAAAGTGAGTTAATAGAGGAAATTTATTCACAATGGACACAAAAAAATATTACAGTATATAAGGGAAATTTAATAGTAATTTACTCTTTTATCTGTGTGTGTGTGTGTGTGTGTGTGTGTGTGTGTGTGTGTCTCTGGGGACGATCATCTTCATTGTGTCTTGGGGTAATAATGTTAAGATTTACTCCACAGCGTGGTTGTCTCAGTGGGAATGTTTATAATATCTGGGAGAAGTTGGTCTACTTCACGACTCTGAGAGGAAAAATTATCTGTATTGTCTGGCGAATTTCTATTTCTCCCAGAGAAAGTCGCATCTTTGCTGCGACCAGCTGAAAGAAAAGAAAAAAAACATGGAAATGCTCACGAACGGCTCTCAGGACCTAGACTCTCTGCATGAGACGTTACTTGGGAGATCCCAAAGCCTAGTTTGGCAGAATCAAACTGGCTGCTTCAGTGCATTTATTTCCGACTGCCGCTTTGGCAACCAGATGGATAGAGGTATTATCAACAGCGAAGAGCTTGGGTCTCCAGTCCCTTTTTCAAAGCACATTATGATGCATCTAAAAAAAATGTTTTTTTTTTTTAACTCTTAAGATATCAGCTCAGCCAGACGGACGTTGTTATCATAGAAGGAATGATCTCTGTAGCTGCACCAACAAGCACTGGTTTAACAATCTTTTTGACATGCGGCATGTAATGAAAATTCCTTAATGAACATTTAATTCTTGAAAAATAGGGTCATCAGTAGAATTGTTATTGGTAATATTAGCCTTTCTAAGTGGGTGCTATTCCCTTATTATCTGAACTGCGGCAGCGTCTCTGTGGGTGATTGTATCATATGGATAACACTTATTAATTTCCTGAGATGGAAAAGAATTTAAGAAGAGTATAGTATAATAAAAAAGAAGCGCTAAACCACAAGGGCTATACAGCTAAGAAGAGTATAATAAAATAAATAAAAACATGAGTGGTTCGGTCTAATTCATACATAGCGCTTATTTTCAAAAATGTTTTTTTCATCAGAACATCTAAGCCAGTGGCACTGTTTGCAGGGAGGCACATGTGGGTGGGCGCCGATACATGGAGCAAATGATAGCTAGCTACTTCAGCCAGGCAGACGGCACCACTGATCTGTACGTGGGCAGGGAGAGCATCCTGCCTGGGATATCAGCTTGGCCCATCCCACACGATGCTCCCTACACACAACAGATTAATCGTCTCATGATGGCCGTTGTTGAGGTATGTTGAAGACATTTGATGAAGAATTTTTTTTTTTCAAGGATAAATATAGCTTTAGGTAACTTTTCGGCCTATCGTGGACCATTATCAAGTCAAGATTGAGAGAAAAAAGTTGTAGTGATTTGATAAAGATCCAGAATAGACGTAAAGGTCAAATGAAAATTATTCTTTTCAATTTGTGTTGTGACTTATTTTGCTGTGCCTTTCTCCATGTCTCTTTCTTCCTTTCTCCATTCCCCTCTTTCTGCTACTCACCAAACATTTTTTTTCCTCTTTTTTCCTTCAGTGTGTTACTTTCTTCTATCATTTCAACGCAGTTTGTTAGCTAAATAACTGCAAAGAATAGTTAATTCTACTGGACATTTCCCTGATGCACTGACTGACTCAGCATCATCAGTAACAACTCTCTGACCAGAGATATTTTGCACCCAGTTTCAGTACTCGCATTTTTCACTACCTTCTGTAAGAGAATTTGGATTAAACTGCAAAAAATATTGTCCTCATTGATATATAATTAAATTTTAACACAGCTAAATATAAAAAGGAAATAAATGCAGAATCACCGACATTGTGTCGGTAATTCTAGGTAACGGCTTGACAAAACTGGAGAGCGAAACGTTGCCACAGCAAAACGTCACATTACTTGTATAAACATAAATGTATATAGTAGCCAGATATTTAAAAAATGTAAATTACGAATGCTACTGCGTATATAGTTTTCATTAGCGATGGATCACGTATATGTTTGCTCTAACAGGCTGGCTTGTATGAGAAATGGAATCAAGATATGCTGACAGCAGCCAGAAAGAAGAGTCGCATGAAGCAGAGCGAACAAGAGAAGGAAGATGATTCACAGCAGCAAGTAACGTCGCTTGGAGACCAGGATACACAGTCTGACAACAGGATCGGTGCCCTGAACCTAGTTCACATGCAAGCTCCTTTTATATTGCTGTTGTTGGGGTTTGTTATTGGTAGTATTTTGTTTATTACTGAGGTAACTGCCGGTCTTTGTCACTAGCATATATGCTAGAATTAGGAGATTTTTTCTAAGCACATGTGTTACGTGTGGCAGTAAGCTCATGCTGTGTTTATCCAGGATATCCACTAGCTACTTTCTTTTCTCACATATCCGGCGTTTGTATGTTCAGCAGACGGTGTTTCGTTGTTCTTTAACTCGGCAGAATAGCCGTACCTACATTAGTGTTGCACCTCTTGCTCGGAGTTTCTTGAAAATGCTCATCCTTTATGCTTAAATTAGATCTAGTAGCCTCTGTTTTCCAAGAGAAGAGAGATTATGGATTTTGAGTATTTACAAGGTTCGTTTCTTAATGAAGATATGAGAGAGAGAGAGATAGAAATAGAGAGAGAAAGAAGGAGAAAGTAGAAAGTTAACCAATCAAATTAAAAATTTTGCCTGAAGGTGACCTAAACTAAATTCAACATAGTATATGTACGTTATTATACAAATTATTATGAAAGGATTTATAAATCAATCTTCACACAAAAGTAAACACAGAATGTTCCAGAGATGGGACACAGTAACAAGGGGACACAGCTGGAAGTTGAAGACACAGATGAATCACAGGGATGTTAGGAAGTATTTCTTCAGCCACAGAGTAGTCAGGAAGTGGAATAGTTTGGGAAGCGTTGTAGTGGAGGCAGGATCCATACATAGCTTTAAGCAGAGGTATGATAAAGCTCACGGTTCAGGGAGAGTGACCTAGTAGCGACCAGTGAAGAGGCGGGGCCAGGAGCTCGGACTCGACCCCTGCAACCTCAACTAGGTGAGTACAACTAGGTGAGTACAACTAGGTGAGTACAACTAGGTGAGTACTACTTACTATGTACTAAATAAGAAAACAAAAACAAAATGAAAACTAAGAGTAAATTATTTTTTGTCTTAAAACAGTCTTGTCGAAGAGAAGGAAAATATAATCCTACTCACAACCATATATTTTTTTGCATGAATAAAATAGGAAATTATGCGACTAGCAGTTTTAAAAAAGGACTATGATATGACCTTCCTGATTAATATAAAAATATAATAAACCTCTAACTAATCCGACATGATACAAACAGGTGGAAAAAAATTCACTAGAATAACTATTCTTAAGACATGTGCAAGACGTGATTGCATTATGTTGATTTTTCAACTTACATTAATGTCTGTGGAAACCTTGTGCTGTATATGTTATTTTTTCTGAAATCACTGGTTCTTGCAGCTCGTTGAGATAATGTGCAGAGTCTTCGTCCATGACTTTAATCTCTTCTAATTACTTTAATTTCAGGAAAAGGGCCTTAATTTGAGGCTGAAATATACAATAGCATGCATATATATATATATATATATATATATATATATATATATATATATATATATATATATATATATATATATATATATATATATATATATAATTATTATTATTATTATTGTAATAACGAGCGAGTGGTATTGATCAATAACAACACTGCGCTAGCCAAGGATTCGAACCCATGTTGTACTGGCCTGCCTCATGGTAAGCGAGAACCACATGACGATTATATATATATATATATATATATATATATATATATATATATATATATATATATATATATATGTAACCTTTTAATGGTTGACAGAGTTATTTATGAAAGTTAAAATGAATAATAAATTTTGTACTAACTTTAAATATTAAGTTAAAAACTGTGCTTTTCAATCGATAATTATATTAATGTCATTTAAGCTGCAATTAACCTGTATATTTTATATTTTGCATCAACACGTGAGTCATTTAGATTGAATATAAATTCATCACCACTCAAGAATGCTGTCACTCCTGAAATAAAAATTAATATAAACTCTCAGCGTATATATTCAGAGACAACTACTGAAGATGTGTATATAAGCACATGAAAGCGCTAAGGTTTTATTTCCTATTTTCATTGTGGTATTTTTTTCCATATTTGCACTCATTCATTTTATTGTGATTTCTTCCATAATGAGAAATGTACATCTGTTTATATATATATATATATATATATATATATATATATATATATATATATATATATATATATATATATATATATAATATATATATATAACAAACTTAGTAACCTAATTTAACCTTGTTAAAATTAGCGCAGTTATGGGAAAATATATAATTTCTATTATTTCAGACAATAAATTCAATCCATATTTAAATTTATACATAATTTTCAAGGTGGGGAAAAAAAACCTGCCACTACAGATTTCTAGGTTGGAAAACTACTTTGTTCAAGTGTTTCTTTACGTCCGGTGAACTTGTCTGTGACTCACTACTCCTCAAAGGTCAGATGCTACTCACCCGTCAGTATTAACCTACCATTCTCACTTAATTTGTACTACTGTTGCCTAAGTGAGCTTCGAGTCCCTCGCACCCTCATATTACCTTCTCAATAATTCTTCGTCATCTCCGTTTTGTGAAGAGTTTTGTGTATGTGGAATCTCTTTGTTCCTCCCTGACTCCTCCCTATTATTCACCTATGAGAGGAAAGGTTACAGGTGGAAGCTGGTGGAGGTTGTCACTCAAGACGCATGCTCAGGAGAGTATTATCTTACCGCTCATGCTCAGTAGGAGAGTAATAGCTGAGTACACATGCGCATGATGGCGCGGAACAGAGATCTTACTCTCTGTTTATTCACTAATAAGCTGTAATATTTTTCATCTCTGAGAGTTATGTGTTGACACGACTAAGATAATTATCTTAATGCAGGAAACTGCATCTTGCGGAATACTTCAACAGAGACGCATCACGTCTGGCAGACGAGACAACAGTGACGTAATAAACAGCTTCACGATAAGGCAGCTTATTGGTGGTTGTAGCTGGCGTCTTCGTTAATTAATGAGGAGAGTGAGATTCCTTGCTTGTGCTACGGGGCCTCCTGTGTGTGTGTGTGTGTGTGTGTGTGTGTGTGTGTATGTGTGTGTATGTGTGTGTGTGTGTGTGTGTGTGTGTGTGTGTGTGTGTGTGTGTGTGTGTGTGTGTGTGTGTGTCTTTACCTGCCTTTGACTGCATGAGAACGACTAATGAGACGCCTTGTGTACGTGTGTGTCCGCATAGTGGACACTGTCATACCTAGTCTTCAAACTTTGTCTACAGTTTGCCTCCTCTACAATAAAGTGTTGCCGTGTCATTAAAATAGGTTTTATTGAAAAACAAAATATAATCGAACTTAATTCTAATATATATATATATATATATATATATATATATATATATATGTCGTGCCGAATAGGTAGAACTTGCCATCTTGGCTTAAATAGCAACGCTCATCTTGCCATATAGGACAAGCGAAAATTTGTGTATGCAATAATTTCGCCCAAATCATTCTAAACCTAAAGAAAAAAATATGTTTCACTGTGTTTGTTTAGTATTAAATTATTGTAAACAAATCTAAAATATATTTAGTTGGGTTAGGCTAAAATAAATTGTTCTTATTATAATAAGGTTAGGTAAGTTTTCTAAGATTCTTTTGGTGCAAAATTAAAAATTTTTACATTAACATAAATGAAAAAAATATATCTTTAAACGTATAAAAGAAAATTTTAGAAAGGACTTAATTTTAAATGAGTTCTTGCTAATTGACCAGTTTTAGATAGACCGCGCGAGATTATATATATATATATATATATATATATATATATATATATATATATATATATATATATATATATATAGTAATACATCGGCCGCTTCCCACCAAGGTTGGGTGACCCCAAAAGAAGGAACACTTTCACCATCATTCACTCCATCACTGTCTTGCCAGAGGCGTGCCTACACTACAGTTATAAAACTCGAACATCAGCACCCCTCCTTCGGACTGCAGGCACTGTACTTCCCATCTCCAGGACTCAAATCGGCCGGCCGGTTTCCCTGAATCCCTTCAGAGATTCACTCTCCAGCAGCACGTCAAGTTATAAAGACCATTTGTCTGTACTCGCTCCTATTTAACATGCTCATGCGCGCTTGCTGGAAATCTAAGCCCCTCGCACACAAAACCTCCGCTAACCCCTCCCTCTAACCTTTTTTTAGGATGAGCCCTACCCCACCATCCTTCCACTACAGATTTATATGCTCTCCAAGTTATTCTATTTCGTTACATCCCCTAGAAATTTCGGAATCACCTCAACAACCCCTCCTGAGCCCTCTGGACAATTCTTTTAGTAACCCAGCCCCTTATCCTAATTCCCAAACTGCGGATTCTCTGCACTGTATTCACACCACATATTGCCCTCAGACACATCTCCACTGCCTCCAGCCTTCTCCTTGTTACAGCATTCACCACTCATGCTTCAGATCCATAAAAGAGCGTTGGTATAACTATAATCTCATACATTCTCCTTTTTGCTTCCATGGATAACGTTCTTTGTCTCCACAGACTCCAAAGTGCACCACTCGCCTTTTCTCCCATCAATTCTATGAGTCACCCCATTTTTCATATATATATATATATATATATATATATATATATATATATATATATATATATATATATATATATATGCAAGGAATTCGCGAGAGCATGCGAAATATACACAAACACTGATCTCTGGCTGAAGGAGACTCGAACCTACGAACCTTAGGACAAGGTACGCAGTGCTTTACCAATCTACCCACACTGGACCAATACCTTGGCGTGCAGCTTGCGCTACACGTTTTGATCCAAGGCAGCCAGCTTTCAGGGAGAAGGCTTACAGCTTTTCATCTCATCCCCTGCATGCATCAGCCTTACTGCGTACCTTGTCCTAAGGTTCGTAGGTTCGAGTCTCCTTCAGCCAGAGATCAGTGTTTGTGTATATTTCGCATGCTCTCGCGAATTCCTTGCATTGTTCAAATCTCTAGTAAGGCTGATGCATGCAGGGGATGAGATGAAAAGCTGTAAGCCTTCTCCCTGAAAGCTGGCTGCCTTGGATCAAAACGTGTAGCGCA
Organism: Cherax quadricarinatus; assembly: GCF_038502225.1. NCBI lineage: Eukaryota > Metazoa > Arthropoda > Malacostraca > Decapoda > Parastacidae > Cherax > Cherax quadricarinatus. The sequence goes on from NC_091341.1 coordinate 25,829,731, forward strand.
TGCTACACGCCAAGGTATTGGTCCAGTGTGGGTAGATTGGTAAAGCACTGCGTACCTTGTCCTAAGGTTCGTAGGTTCGAGTCTCCTTCAGCCAGAGATCAGTGTGTATATATATTTATTTATTATTATCACACCGGCCGATTCCCACCAAGGCAGGGTGGCCCGAAAAAGAAAAACTTTCACCATCATTCACTCCATCACTGTCTTGCCAGAAGGGTGCTTTACACTACAGTTTTTAAACTGCAACATTAACACCCCTCCTTCAGAGTGCAGGCACTGTACTTCCCATCTCCAGGACTCAAGTCCGGCCTGCCGGTTTCCCTGAATCCCTTCATAAATGTTACTTTGCTCACACTCCAACAGCACGTCAAGTATTAAAAACCATTTGTCTCCATTCACTCCTATCAAACACGCTCACGCATGCCTGCTGGAAGTCCAAGCCCCTCGCACACAAAACCTCCTTTACCCCCTCCCTCCAACCCTTCCTAGGCCGACCCCTACCCCGCCTTCCTTCCACTACAGACTGATACACTCTTGAAGTCATTCTGTTTCGCTCCATTCTCTCTACATGTCCGAACCACCTCAACAACCCTTCCTCAGCCCTCTGGACAACAGTTTTGGTAATCCCGCACCTCCTCCTAACTTCCAAACTACGAATTCTCTGCATTATATTCACACCACACATTGCCCTCAGACATGACATCTCCACTGCCTCCAGCCTTCTCCTCGCTGCAACATTCATCACCCACGCTTCACACCCATATAAGAGCGTTGGTAAAACTATACTCTCATACATTCCCCTCTTTGCCTCCAAGGACAAAGTTCTTTGTCTCCACAGACTCCTAAGTGCACCACTCACTCTTTTTCCCTCATCAATTCTATGATTCACCTCATCTTTCATAGACCCATCCGCTGACACGTCCACTCCCAAATATCTGAATACGTTCACCTCCTCCATACTCTCTCCCTCCAATCTGATATTCAATCTTTCATCACCTAATCTTTTTGTTATCCTCATAACCTTACTCTTTCCTGTATTCACCTTTAATTTTCTTCTTTTGCACACCCTACCAAATTCATCCACCAATCTCTGCAACTTCTCTTCAGAATCTCCCAAGAGCACAGTGTCATCAGCAAAGAGCAGCTGTGACAACTCCCACTTTGTGTGTGATTCTTTATCTTTTAACTCCACGCCTCTTGCCAAGACCCTCGCATTTACTTCTCTTACAACCCCATCTATAAATATATTAAACAACCACGGTGACATCACACATCCTTGTCTAAGGCCTACTTTTACTGGGAAAAAATTTCCCTCTTTCCTACATACTCTAACTTGAGCCTCACTATCCTCATAAAAACTCTTCACTGCTTTCAGTAACCTACCTCCTACACCATACACTTGCAACATCTGCCACATTGCCCCCCTATCCACCCTGTCATACGCCTTTTCCAAATCCATAAATGCCACAAAGACCTCTTTAGCCTTATCTAAATACTGTTCACTTATATGTTTCACTGTAAACACCTGGTCCACACACCCCCTACCTTTCCTAAAGCCTCCTTGTTCATCTGCTATCCTATTCTCCGTCTTACTCTTAATTCTTTCAATTATAACTCTACCATACACTTTACCAGGTACACTCAACAGACTTATCCCCCTATAATTTTTGCACTCTCTTTTATCCCCTTTGCCTTTATACAAAGGAACTATGCATGCTCTCTGCCAATCCCTAGGTACCTTACCCTCTTCCATACATTTATTAAATAATTGCACCAACCACTCCAAAACTATATCCCCACCTACTTTTAACATTTCTATCTTTATCCCATCAATCCCGGGTGCCTTACCCCCTTTCATTTTACCTACTGCCTCACGAACTTCCCCCACACTCACAACTGGCTCTTCCTCACTCCTACAAGATGTTATTCCTCCTTGCCCTATACACGAAATCACAGCTTCCCTATCTTCATCAACATTTAACAATTCCTCAAAATATTCCTTCCATCTTCCCAATACCTCTAACTCTCCATTTAATAACTCTCCTCTCCTATTTTTAACTGACAAATCCATTTGTTCTCTAGGCTTTCTTAACTTGTTAATCTCACTCCAAAACTTTTTCTTATTTTCAACAAAATTTGTTGATAACATCTCACCCACTCTCTCATTTGCTCTCTTTTTACATTGCTTCACCACTCTCTTAACTTCTCTCTTTTTCTCCATATACTCTTCCCTCCTTGCATCACTTCTACTTTGTAAAAACTTCTCATATGCTAACTTTTTCTCCCTTACTACTCTCTTTACATCATCATTCCACCAATCGCTCCTCTTCCCTCCTGCACCCACTTTCCTGTAACCACAAACTTCTGCTGAACACTCTAACACTACATTTTTAAACCTACCCCATACCTCTTCGACCCCATTGCCTATGCTCTCATTAGCCCATCTATCCTCCAATAGCTGTTTATATCTTACCCTAACTGCCTCCTCTTTTAGTTTATAAACCTTCACCTCTCTCTTCCCTGATGCTTCTATTCTCCTTGTATCCCATCTACCTTTTACTCTCAGTGTAGCTACAACTAGAAAGTGATCTGATATATCTGTGGCCCCTCTATAAACATGTACATCCTGAAGTCTACTCAACAGTCTTTTATCTACCAATACATAATCCAACAAACTACTGTCATTTCGCCCTACATCATATCGTGTATACTTATTTATCCTCTTTTTCTTAAAATATGTATTACCTATAACTAAACCCCTTTCTATACAAAGTTCAATCAAAGGGCTCCCATTATCATTTACACCTGGCACCCCAAACTTACCTACCACACCCTCTCTAAAAGTTTCTCCTACTTTAGCATTCAGATCCCCCACCACAATTACTCTCTCACTTGGTTCAAAGGCTCCTATACATTCACTTAACATCTCCCAAAATCTCTCTCTCTCCTCTGCATTCCTCTCTTCTCCAGGTGCATACACGCTTATTATGACCCACTTCTCGCATCCAACCTTTACTTTAATCCACATAATTCTTGAATTTACACATTCATATTCTCTTTTCTCCTTCCATAACTGATCATTTAACATTACTGCTACCCCTTCCTTTGCTCTAACTCTCTCAGATACTCCAGATTTAATCCCATTTATTTCCCCCCACTGAAACTCTCCTACCCCCTTCAGCTTTGTTTCGCTTAGGGCCAGGACATCCAACTTCTTTTCATTCATAACATCAGCAATCATCTGTTTCTTGTCATCCGCACTGCATCCACGCACATTTAAGCAACCCAGTTTTATAAAGTTTTTCTTCTTCTCTTTTTTAGTAATTGTATACAGGAGAAGGGGTTACTAGCCCATTGCTCCCGGCATTTTAGTCGCCTCATACGACACGCATGGCTTACGGAGGAAAGATTCTTTTCCACTTCCCCATGGACAATAGAAGAAATAAAAAAGAACAAGAGCTATTTAGAAAAAGGAGAAAAACCTAGATGTATGTATATATATATATGCATGTGCGTGTCTGTGAAGTGTGACCAAAGTGTAAGTAGGAGTAGCAAGATATCCCTGTTATCTTAGCGTGTTTATGAGACAGAAAAAGAAACCAGCAATCCTACCATCATGCAAAACAGTTACAGGTTTTTGTTTCACAGTCATCTGGCAGGACGGTAGTACTTCCCTGGGTGGTTGTATATATATATATATATATATATATATATATACATTATATGATCACAGAAAACAGGTGATATCACAATATGCAGAACCCCCCCCCACTGTGAAAAATAGTAAAATTCCAAGTGCTTTCGTTATTTCTCACATTATCAGGGAACTTTGAGAAATATATGATTCTTCTCCTACCACCCCTTATATTTTATATTCTATGTAAACTTTATTTAAAGACAAAATTCATTAACAAAAATACAATAGGAAGTAGAACAACATGCATGACATGTCAGAGCCTACATCTCAAACACTTCATCCAGCTCTCCAGCAGTCGGCCGCATGGCCAGAATGCTGCAGGCATTTCCCCTCTGGATCACAACACTGAGTCTCTGAAAGAGGAAGCTGGCCGCTCTGTGATCCTTGGTTTGTGTGATGAGTTTTTCTCCCAGCTCTTTGTGGAACTTTAGAGCACACTTACCCCATGTTCCAAGGGTCTTCGACCCTACTGGGATAAAGTTATAGCAACTGGGCAGGCCGTCATATCTGTGGATCTTCTGTGTCTTCCTTGAACTAGCGGCTCCACCCAGCTTCAACTTCAGAGTATGGCAAGTGTTTGTCTGCCAACATGGCAGCACAGGTGTACTCCCAGGCAATCTGTTTACCATCCTTCCAGGGTAGCATAGTGGCTCCATCAGGACGCTTTTAATTTCTGTAGGACCTCCATACTTTTGGTTCTCGTTGAGCTGCGCAACGGGCTGTGGCGAGACTTGTCTTTATGATGTCAATGACCTCCTCATACCTAGCATACTTCCCTTCTGATGTATGACACACGAGACCATGAAGTCCAAACTAATCAGCCGTCGCCCTACCGCAAATACACCTATGTTCGGTGAGTATGGGGGCGGCTAGGCGAAGAGCAACACCAATCCGAATGGCCTATGGGTCGAGTCGGGTGCCCAGGGAGGAGTTGGGAACGAGCTTTATCCTTTCCTAAAGCATTGTTGAGCATTGTGTTGGCGTTTTTTTCCATGATCGGTTTGTCCCAGTGGGACTGTTTGTGCACTTTGAGCGGAACTGGTCTGCTGTAGGAGTCTGCAAGGGTGTCCCACAACATGGCTGCTTAAATGAACATGGAGTATTCAGCCCCTACCGCACCTCTCAAGCGTCCGGGGACAATATCCTTGACTAGTCCACTGAAAGCCATGCACGAGGACAGAAATGCAGGTAAAACTACTTGCGTTGCCTTGCTCACCCCTGTATCACCCAGTCGCACTGGGAGAGTTGTCTGATCCCAATGCTGATCTTCCAGTGACAGATTTAGTGCCTTTCTAAAGATAGATCTCAGGAGTAAGTCATATTCGCTAAGCGTTGGGTTGTCGAAAGAGGGTGCGCACCGCAGGAAGTGAGTCTTGGCAGATTAAGACCTTGTGAGGAGATACAGGGCATAATGGGCATCAAGATCACTTATTCTCTCCTCCATTCTCTTCAGGACATTCGGTTTGTCCTTGAGGACTGTGTCGATGGCCAGATGACCCAGGAAGGATTGTTCGCACCGCTGTGATTACCTGGTTGATTGTGATGATTTCACACTTGGAGGGATTGAGGTTGATACCCAAATCTCCCTATGTCTTCACCAGTTGTAGGTCCTCTAACAGGGACTCTTCAGTACCTGCCAAAGTGGAATCATCCAGGTACCAGATGTTGAGCTCGCTGCGTAAGCTGGAGGTTAGTTCTCTTACCGCCAAGCAGAAGAGAAATGGAGCGAGTGGGTCACCCTACTGAACACCCTCTGATGAGGGAATTTCATGTTCGCCAAACAAAAGAATTGAGGCTTTGCTGTAGCCAGCTGAAATGAAGGGAAAAAGACTGGAGAACCGATCCCGAACAGCTGGCAAGACCACATATTTTTTCACCATATTAAAGGCATTTCTAAAGTCTAATTTGACTACGGCCTTGTTTTCTGGTAGGTCCCTGATGTAGGCCCTCGCTGAATGAGATGCGGCTTCACTGCCTTGAGAGACCCCAAAGCCCAGTTGGTTTGGCTGGAGTAAATTGGCGGCTTCTACGCGAATGTTTCTTACTGCTGCTTTGGCAACGAGACGGCGAAGAGTGTTACCAACAGCAGTGGGTCTGATACCTCCATCCTTCTCCTTCAAATTACGTGATATCCAGAACGGTCACATAACGCCGCATTACAGCGGAAAGTATGAAGGGCAAGTCCTTCTCTGTACTGACATAATAAGCAACGTAGCTGGACTTCCTGAGACGAATGTAACCAGACTGAATTTTGCGTTCTCATTTTGTATAATGTGACAATCAGTCTAAATGTGTGACTAGCATCCAAATATTAAAAATTTCACCTGTTGTCTCACCATGAGAATACCATATGTGAGTTTAGTCCAGGAAACAGTAGCGTGAGTATTGTCTTCACAGCAGTAAAATATTGTAGGAGGTAGACACTGACGAACGAGTCAGCCAGGGATCCGGAATGCACTGAAACAGTGATGAAAAATAACCAGAAGAGCGCAAAGGCCTGCAAGATATTGGAGGATCCGTAACAGCGGAATGTGTAGGTTAGTCCGCAAGTTATTTGCCCTAAACATAAGAATGACGAGTTGTGCCTGCCGAAGAGGCGACACAACCAGTGCTAATTGAGAAGGTCAATACCACATAAGGAATGAAAGCTTGTCATGTCCCCTCGGGATCTAAAAGTACAACAAAACGACTGACAAAGAAACTATGTGGATGACAGCAATTAGAATTGCACTTGACTGAGCTGTAAACATACTGGCTGACTCCGGAGGACCTTAAGCCATGAACATATAAAAGAGTTGCATCGGAATTTAACTGAAAGTATTCAAGGAAGAGGAAACACATACACACACACAAATATATATATATATATATATATATATATATATATATATATATATATATATATATATATATATACAGACATAGATATATATATATATATGTGTGTGTGTATGTGTGTGTGTGTGTGTGTGTGTGTGTGTGTAGATGAGATGCCATAGTTTGGGACTTGAAAGAGGGTCAGACACATATTCGTACCTCTGGGACCTCCCTAGGTGAGAGAGGAAGAGTAGTAAAGTCGGGGAACAGAATTTATATGTAGACACAATATGCAGAGCAACTTTTAATAAAACCACATCTCTCTCAGGGCAAAGCTTCATCGATGCTTGGTGAAGCTCAACCATAAGCGAAACGTGTTCCCATTAAAAAATGTTTTGCATACTGAATGTTTAATCCCATTCTTGTCAGCATTATACCTGTATATCCCGAGTAAACAGAATTGGGAGGCAGAATGAGAGAAGCAGCAACTTTCTGTTAATGGAGATTGGAGAGTTGTAATAATGAAAGTAAATGATTATGTTAACTTTTCTAACAACTCCAGGGGCTGTAGGACCATGAAACCGGTGAAACATAGCAAGATAACACAGACAATGGGTATCTGCGCGATTTCATAATGAAGGAATATTAGTCTTTTCCAAAGAACTTTGGCTGGAGACCAACGAAATACTCCCAAACAAACGCAGTCCATAATAACGGACGAGATCGATATAAAGAGTAGCTTTAGAAGCAGGTAAATAAACTTGATATCTCTAGTGAAGTGAAAACAAGGCACAAGGAAGACGATGAATAACTCTCTTATTGTTTTCCTAGGCAGATTGTGGCAAAATCTGAAGTAAACGGAGTCCGTTAAGGCACCCAGTTTTCAGGGATATAATGTGTGTTATGCAGGACATCTGTCAGTCAAAGAGGAAGTAGAGGGATATAATGTGTGTTATGCAGGACATCTGTCAGTCAAAGAGGAAGTAGAGGGATATAATGTGTGTTATGCAGGACATCTGTCAGTCAAAGAGGAAGTAGAGGGATATAATGTGTGTTATGCAGGACATCTGTCAGTCAAAGAGGAAGTAGAGGGATATAATGTGTGTTATGCAGGACATCTGTCAGTCAAAGAGGAAGTAGAGGGATATAATGTGTGTTATGCAGGACATCTGTCAGTCAAAGAGGAAGTAGAGGGATATAATGTGTGTTATGCAGGACATCTGTCAGTCAAAGAGGAAGTAGAGGGATATAATGTGTGTTATGCAGGACATCTGTCAGTCAAAGAGGAAGTAGAGGGATATAATGTGTGTTATGCAGGACATCTGTCAGTCAAAGAGGAAGTAGAGGGATATAATGTGTGTTATGCAGGACATCTGTCAGTCAAAGAGGAAGTAGAGGGATATAATGTGTGTTATGCAGGACATCTGTCAGTCAAAGAGGAAGTAGAGGGATATAATGTGTGTTATGCAGGACATCTGTCAGTCAAAGAGGAAGTAGAGGGATATAATGTGTGTTATGCAGGACATCTGTCAGTCAAAGAGGAAGTAGAGGGATATAATGTGTGTTATGCAGGACATCTGTCAGTCAAAGAGGAAGTAGAGGGATATAATGTGTGTTATGCAGGACATCTGTCAGTCAAAGAGGAAGTAGAGGGATATAATGTGTGTTATGCAGGACATCTGTCAGTCAAAGAGGAAGTAGAGGGATATAATGTGTGTTATGCAGGACATCTGTCAGTCAAAGAGGAAGTAGAGGGATATAATGTGTGTTATGCAGGACATCTGTCAGTCAAAGAGGAAGTAGAGGGATATAATGTGTGTTATGCAGGACATCTGTCAATCAAAGAGGAAGTAGAGGGATATAATGTGTGTTATGCAGGACATCTGTCAGTCAAAGAGGAAGTAGAGGGATATAATGTGTGTTATGCAGGACATCTGTCAATCAAAGAGGAAGTAGAGGGATATAATGTGTGTTATGCAGGACATCTGTCAATCAAAGAGGAAGTAGAGGGATTAAACAGTTCTGCAGGCTGGGACACGGCAATCATAGAGGCATAGTAACAAATGGAGAACTGAATGGCGGTGCTTAACGGTGATCACGTTTTTATTGGATACTGAAAATAGTGCAAATTGCCCCAGATGAATGCTCCGTTAATTGCACTTTGAAACGAGGTAGTCACCCATTGAATGTCAGTGTCAGCACACACTATGCAAGAAAGAAGAAACTCTCCTAGGTACCATTAGGGCAAACTATGACTCACGAAATCGTAATGACACGATTGCAAACAAGCCATACCACTGGCGGGAATAGAACCCGCGATCAGAGAGTCTCAAAACTCCAGACCGTCGCGTTAGCCACTGGACCAGCTAGCCACAATAAGATTCGTCCAATTAGGTATATTTCTACACCATAGGAAGGCTAGCATAGGCACCATTGTGACCACAAATGCAAGGCAAATTATCATAAAGAAAATTGCGCTTAGTACACACCCTCGAGGAACGTCTTTCGCCTAAATAAAGTGGGAAAAGGCTGTAATTGATTCGAACACTAACAGTGACCGATTAGGTGAAAAGGTAAGGATGTCGAACCAAGAAAATTGGAGGAAAGAGGCAAAAAAAGGAGGATGAGGAGTATAGGGCGGCGGCCTTGGGTAAACAGCCACCCTACTAATAAAGAGGTGAACGGATAATGTGTAGGCTGCGAGGACAAAATAAAATGAATAGAAGAGAGATTAAAGAACATCTGAAGCTGAATTAAGAGGCTGTGAGGTTCTGATCTCTCAGAAGATAGTTTCCCATTGATTATGCACAAATCTGTGATACGGATGAATGCCACAGGTGGCAATCAAATGTCATTAACATACAGAATATTATAATCACGGGGGAGCACTAAACCCGTAGGATTATACAGCGTATGTGGGGGGGATGGAAGGTATTCAGACTCGATTCAGGGAACCGGAGCACAGATCCAGTTCCCTAGATCAAGAGCCCCTTACCAGCATCAAGGAGCCTCCCTTGAGGGGCATTAACAAATAAAATAGATGGCAGACGGCTGATTTGGCGAAGATGATTTGTAACTTAACCTTAAGATATTCTCTCCTCCAGGAAACAAACTTCGCCTTCCTTAAGAAACACGTGACAAACGGGAATATGAGTGGCAAGTTGCAGAACAGTTCAATCGATCAGGGACTGGCAGTTCGCAATACAGTTTTGGGTAGTGTTTACGTAGGCATTGTGCAAAAGACCGTCAAGATTTTGCCGGGTGTTCGCCAGCACTGACGTCGTTGTCAGGGAGTAGTTAACGAAAACACGAGCGAACTGACACACGATTCGTCACCAGACAGCAGAACAGTGAAGCAAGACCAGTCTGTTGCTTGAATCTGAATTGCATGCAACTTTCCACCCACCAAAGAAATATATTGCACGCTAATGGGCTACAGCTCCAGGGCCAGGCTTAGTTTCCCAGGGGCAGAAACTGAGGAGTAAATGGAAAACCCCCTTGTAAGTGGTTGCTGCGGTCACCCCGTGAAGCGGGCACCTGTCTAGAGCGACCACAACATCAACGAAAACTGTTAACCCTCAACAGCAACACTAAACTACAAACAAGATAAAAGTTTTAATATAACGGAGAAACTTGTGTCATTTAAACTTCCTGATATCAGTTCAATGCTCTCTTAAAACTTTCTTAATTCTCGTCGGGAACCTCATTTATCAATATTAATTATACTAAATTCTTTCTCCTATTTACAACTTCCTTCAGCATTTTTATACAGATAATTTATCATTACAAATTAATATGTATTTTTTATCCTTCTGGCATTTACATGTTTTAAGTTTCCTTATATTGTTTTTTAACGTATTTTTTTTGCGAAATTATAATTATAGTTATATTATGCTTAAATACAGTGTATATTACATATGCCATCATAAATTAATAAGCCAATTTATCACTTTTAAAATGTATACATTGTGGGTCACCTAGATAAACAGCGGAACGGGTAGGATTTGAACCCACGGCAAGCCAGTGATAACTCACAGGCCAGTGCGTTAACCACTGGGCCAGGTGCCTCTAATAAGATTCATCCAACTAGGTGTGTTTCTATACACTATAAGGTTAGCATGGGCCACCACTGTGACCACAAATACAAGCTTTTACATAGGACTCTCCCACCAGTGTGGATGTGGCGAACTCTAGCTCAAGTCCCCTCAGTTCTATCTCGTGCTGTTTGGGAGTACAGCAATTTCAACGCTGGTACAGGTCGATGGTGTTTGGGAGTACAGCAACGTCAACGCTGGTACAGGACGGTGGTGTTTGGGAGTACAGCAACATCAACGCTGGTACAGGACGGTGGTGTTTGGGAGTACAGCAACATCAACGCTGGTACAGGACGGTGGTGTTTGGGAGTACAGCAATGTCAACGCTGGTACAGGACGGTGGTGTTTGGGAGTACAGCAACATCAACGCTGGTACAGGACGGTGGTGTTTGGGAGTACAGCAACATCAACGCTGGTACAGGACGGTGGTGTTTGGGAGTACAGCAATGTCAACGCTGGTACAGGACGGTGGTGTTTGGGAGTACAGCAACGTCAACGCTGGTACAGGTCGGTGGTGTTTGGAAGTACAGCAACGTCAACGCTGGCACAGGTCGGTGGTGTTTGGAAGTACAGCAACGTCAACGCTGGTACAGGTCGGTGATGTTTGGAAGTACAACAACGTCAACGCTGGTACAGGTCGGTGGTGTTTGGAAGTACAACAACGTCAACGCTGGTACAGGTCGGTGGTGTTTGGAAGTACAACAACGTCAACGCTGGTACAGGTCGGTGGTGTTTGGAAGTACAACAACGTCAACGCTGGTACAGGTCGGTGGTGTTTGGAAGTACAACAACGTCAACGCTGGTACAGGTCGGTGATGTTTGGAAGTACAACAACGTCAACGCTGGTACAGGTCTGTGATGTTTGGAAGTACAACAACGTCAACGCTGGTACAGGTCGGTGGTGTCCAGAGAGCCTCAGGGTGAACATCTCTACATCAAGTATCCCGTATAATACATAAAAGACCTTACAGCCTGCGACTTGTCTCTCTATTTTAATTCCTCCAACAGTTTTCCTACATTTTGTTTGTTTATCAATGTACTTCAGTGTTCCCTTACATTATTCCATTTTTATAATTTTCTTCTTCCTGCTGCTCTTTTTATACGAACGAGGTTATCTGTTGGCCTTTTTCTCTGGTGGCTAACAGAGGGATGATTCGTTTATTCCATCTTAAAATTTGCTCTTCCAACCCCTTACAGTGTTCCTGTCATCTTGAACTCTTCTAGGTGGACTTTTCAACTCATATCAACTATGTCAGAGGCAATATGAAATTCTAAGAAAATGTATATTACGATCCCTTGAAACAAGCGAAATTATTAACAAACAGATTACACGCCAGTCAGAGATTCGAACCCCACATACCTCACAATTCGCTTCAGCAGTCCGCTCTAACGCCTTCAAAATCTAGGCTACAGATACCTTCGGTAGGTATCAGCAATTTGAAGTATGGTCTTAGGTATTTCGGTAAATATTTTGGTTACACGTGCGAGGCACTTCAGGTCGCCTGACGCTATATGGCATCTGTAGCCTAGTGGTCTAAGACTCTCTGTCGAGGCAAAGGACGATGTGTCTTGGTTCGAATCCTAAGTTAGCCTGAGATATATGCTTGTAAATGATATTTTCTTGTCTGCAAATTAAAGTAAGGTCTTGTGGTAGCCAGCATTAGCGTGGATAAGGAAAACAACAACTAGGATCATACTTGGAGCTGCCGGTATATCCGACTTCGGAAAACACAACACATGCTAAACTTTGCTGGCTGTCCAGAGTTGTGTGCTATCTGTAGCCTGGTGGTTAAAGTGGTCAGAGTGTGACTGCCTAGGCAGACGGTGAGGTGTATGGGCATGAATCAACGGCTAGCCTGAAGTAAGTTACAAAGTAGGAAAGGTAAATATATTAAAGTATGCACCTCACTGGTGAGCGTTATCGTCTTGTGGTGAGACCGAGGGCCACCATCCTCAAGTCCCAATTCTTAGTTCCATTGCAGTATAGTTTGACAGTGTAGTTGTAGCAGTGACTCAGTACTGCATCTGATGATAGGAACATCTAGTAGCGGGTGTTTCTCTTTATTTTTCCATCCACTTATAAATCTAGTGCTAGATATCAGACTGCTGAACCAGGGAAAAAGTGTAAGTTACCCCTGATCGTAAATATAAATATCTACGTACATGTTCCATATCATGTCCAGGAGTCTTATGGACGTAAGAATGTTGCTTTGAAATTATTTTTTTTTGTTTGCTAGAAAAGAACAGAGGGCTACTTGAAATGGAATATCCGATTTTGCCTGAACAAATCATTATTGAAAGAGTATTCATCATTGAAAACCTAATTTTGTGAGATGACTTAGACACTCGTGCAACACTTGGATATCTTTATTGTGGAAACGTTTTGCCAACCAGAGGCTTTCTCAGTCCAATACAGAGAAGAATGATTGAAGATCAGAAGGAGTTTGAGGAAATCAGTCCCTCAGCCTGGAGTCAATGTGATTAACCCGTGTTGCAACTGTTTTGAAATTATCTGAAAGAAACCAACTTGATGGAGGGGTAATGTATTCTGAAAGATCATGAATAGGGAATCAACATCTTCGCTTCGCATCTTATGGAGTAGCTGAAGATTCTTATTTTCGTCTTCCGAAGCCAGTTCAGTGAATAATACTGGATGTGGAGCATTTTTTTTCTGGAAGAGGTGACACTAGGCTACTAAGCTATTTTGCAAGTGCAAAAGGATCCATTGCTGGAGACGATGGGTTTGAGGGATCTCCGTGTTCCAGGCACAACATAAATGATGAAGCATCAACCACGTAGCTTCCACCCTGAGGATCACTCCAAGTCAAACTGTCGAACTTGATCATTACCAAAGACGCCTTCAACGCCGACTGCTTCAGTGGCGATGAGGTGAGAAGATTGTTGCTACTTCCACTGTGAAGTTGCCATAGGATAAAGATTATGGAGTTGTCACACCACTAGTACTGAAGGCCAAGAAGTCGGTGTTCATCAACAGTAAAGACCCTAAAAATCACTAGGCAATCAATATATGAGTTGAAGAACCTAACTGAGGACCTGAGCGGCTGGGTCAAAGTGACCTACTTCACTTCCACAATGATCAATGTCAGGTTCACAGAAATTTCCATGGAGATCAAGGAGCTCGAGAAGGAATACTCATCTCCTACAACTTCATCAACAGAAGGACCATCAAACATCAGCTGTACCGTCAACTAACGCACTACTGGAACGGTTACTGCTAATTCCAGGTAGCCAAGAACTGCCCATTTAAGGATAAGAATTACCCATTTAACTGTAATTCTTAGGACCACACCTGCCGTGAATGCTTGTCCACCGTAACTGTAGTTACAACCACCGCGCCCCTGCAGCGAAGTCTCCACTGACGAAGGATAGTATTAACAATAAAGAAGAATCCATCAAGAAACTACAATATTCCAGGAACACCACGTATGCCCTTATCATCCGTCTTAAGGAGGACGCACATACTCTTGCAAAACCACTCATCCACCTCATGTACACCGTCTTAAGGAGGACGCACATACTCTTGCAAAACCACTCATCCACCTCATGTACACCGTCTTAAGGAGGACGCACATACTCTTGCAAAACCACTCATCCACCTCATGTACACCGTCTTAAGGAGGACGCACATACTCTTGCAATACCACTCATCCACCTCATGTACACCAGACCTTGAACCAGTCTTCCAGAAGATAATATTCCAGTTAACGCAACGTTCAGAATGCAGCCAACTCTGTCACCTTCAAAAGTAATCTCAATGAGCTATTTCGGACAAGAAAAACAAGAAAAGCGTTGCTATTTAAGCCAAAATAGCAAATTTTACCTATTCGGCACGATATATATATATATATATATATATATATATATATATATATATATATATATATATATATATATATATATATATAAACCAAGAAGCTGAAGACCAAGTAACTCTAATGGACGATCAGTATTAAAGAGAGAGGACTTATATCTGAAGAAATACAGAGACTACACTGTGGCCGGCACCATGGTGTTGGATCACCGTGGCCGGCACCATGGTGTTGGATCACCGTGGCCGGCACCATGGCGTTGGATCACCGTGGCCGGCACCATGGTGTTGGATCACCGTGGCCGGCACCATGGTGTTGGATCACCGTGGCCGGCACCATGGTGTTGGATCACCGTGGCCGGCACCATGGTGTTGGATCACCGTGGCCGGCACCATGGTGTTGGATCACCGTGGCCGGCACCATGGTGTTGGATCACCGTGGCCGGCACCATGGTGTTGGATCACCGTGACCGGCACCATGGTGTTGGATCACCGTGGCCGGCACCATGGTGTTGGATCACCGTGGCCGGCACCATGGTGTTGGATCACCGTGGCCGGCACCATGGTGTTGGATCACCGTGGCCGGCACCATGGTGTTGGATCACCGTGGCCGGCACCATGGTGTTGGATCACCGTGGCCGGCACCATGGTGTTGGATCACCGTGGCCGGCACCATGGCGTTGGATCACCGTGGCCGGCACCATGGCGTTGGATCACCGTGGCCGGCACCATGGCGTTGGATCACCGTGGCCGGCACCATGGCGTTGGATCACCGTGGCCGGCACCATGGCGTTGGATCACCGTGGCCGGCACCATGGCGTTGGATCACCGTGGCCGGCACCATGGCGATGGATCACCGTGGCCGGCACCATGGCGTTGGATCACCGTGGCCGGCACCATGGCGTTGGATCACCGTGGCCGGCACCATGGCGTTGGATCACCGTGGCCGGCACCATGGCGGTGGATCACCGTGGCCGGCACCATGGCGGTGGATCACCGTGGCCGGCACCATGGCGGTGGATCACCGTGGCCGGCACCATGGCGGTGGATCACCGTGGCCGGCACCATGGCGGTGGATCACCGTGGCCGGCACCATGGCGGTGGATCACCGTGGCCGGCACCATGGCGGTGGATCACCGTGGCCGGCACCATGGCGGTGGATCACCGTGGCCGGCACCATGGCGGTGGATCACCGTGGCCGGCACCATGGCGGTGGATCACCGTGGCCGGCACCATGGCGGTGGATCACCGTGGCCGGCACCATGGCGGTGGATCACCGTGGCCGGCACCATGGCGGTGGATCACCGTGGCCGGCACCATGGCGGTGGATCACCGTGGCCGGCACCATGGCGGTGGATCACCGTGGCCGGCACCATGGCGGTGGATCACCGTGGCCGGCACCATGGCGGTGGATCACCGTGGCCGGCACCATGGCGGTGGATCACCGTGGCCGGCACCATGGCGGTGGATCACCGTGGCCGGCACCATGGCGGTGGATCACCGTGGCCGGCACCATGGCGTTGGATCACCGTGGCCGGCACCATGGCGTTGGATCACCGTGGCCGGCACCATGGTGTTGGATCACCGTGGCCGGCACCATGGTGTTGGATCACCGTGGCCGGCACCATGGTGTTGGATCACCGTGGCCGGCACCATGGTGTTGGATCACCGTGGCCGGCACCATGGTGTTGGATCACCGTGGCCGGCACCATGGTGTTGGATCACCGTGGCCGGCACCATGGTGATGGATCACCGTGGCCGGCACCATGGTGTTGGATCACCGTGGCCGGCACCATGGTGTTGGATCACCGTGGCCGGCACCATGGTGTTGGATCACCGTGGCCGGCACCATGGTGTTGGATCACCGTGGCCGGCACAATGGTGTTGGATCACCGTGGCCAGCACCATGGTGTTGGATCACCGTGGCCAGCACCATGGTGTTGGATCACCGTGGCCAGCACCATGGTGTTGGATCACCGTGGCCAGCACCATGGTGTTGGATCACCGTGGCCAGCACCATGGTGTTGGATCACCGTGGCCCGCACCATGGTGTTGGATCACCGTGGCCAGCACCATGGTGTTGGATCACCGTGGCCAGCACCATGGTGTTGGATCACCGTGGCCAGCACCATGGTGTTGGATCACCGTGGCCAGCACCATGGTGTTGGATCACCGTGGCCAGCACCATGGTGTTGGATCACCGTGGCCAGCACCATGGTGTTGGATCACCGTGGCCAGCACCATGGTGTTGGATCACCGTGGCCAGCACCATGGTGTTGGATCACCGTGGCCAGCACCATGGTGTTGGATCACCGTGGCCAGCACCATGGTGTTGGATCACCGTGGCCAGAACCATGGTGTTGGATCACCGTGGCCAGAACCATGGTGTTGATTCACCGTGGCCAGGACCATGGTGTTGGATCACCGTGGCCAGGACCATGGTGTTGGATCACCGTGGCCAGGACCATGGTGTTGGATCACCGTGGCCAGGACCATGGTGTTGGATCACCGTGGACAGGACCATGGTGCTGGATCACCGTGGACAGGACCATGGTGATGGATCACCGTGGACAGGACCATGGTGTTGGATCACTGTGGCCAGGACCATGGTGTTGGATCACTGTGGCCCGGACCATGGTGTTGGATCACTGTGGCCAGGACCATGGTGTTGGATCACTGTGGCCAGGACCATGGTGTTGGATCACTGTGGCCAGGACCATGGTGTTGGATCACTGTGGCCAGCACCATGGTGTTGAATCACTGTGGCCAGCACCATGGTGTTGGATCACTGTGGCCAGCACCATGGTGTTGGATCACTGTGGCCAGCACCATGGTGTTGGATCACTGTGGCCAGCACCATGGTGTTGGATCACTGTGGGCAGCACCATGGTGTTGGATCACTGTGGCCAGCACCATGGTGTTGGATCACTGTGGCCAGCACCATGGTGTTGGATCACTGTGACCAGCACCATAGTGTTGGATCACTGTGGCCAGCACCATGGTGTTGGATCACTGTGGCCAGGACCATGGTGTTGGATCACTGTGGCCAGGGCCATGGTGTTGGATCACTGTGGCCAGGACCATGGTGTTGGATCACTGTGGCCAGGGCCATGGTGTTGGATCACTGTGGCCAGGACCATGGTGTTGGATCACTGTGGCCAGCACGATGGTGTTGGATCATTGTGGCCAGCACGATGGTGTTGGATCACTGTGGCCAGCACGATGGTTTTGGATCACTGTGGCCAGGACCACGGTGTTGGATCACTGTGGCCAGGACCACGGTGTTGGATCACTGTGGCCAGGACCACGGTGTTGGATCACTGTGGCCTGCACCACGGTGTTGGATCACTGTGGCCAACACCACGGTGTTGGATCACTGTGGCCAGGACAATGGTGTTGGATCACTGTGGCCAGGACCATGGTGTTGGATCACTGTGGCCAGGACCATGGTGTTGGATCACTGTGGTCAGGATCATGGTGTTGGATCACTGTGGTCACCACCATGGTGTTGGATCACTGTGGTCAGCACCATGGTGTTGGAACACTGTGGCCAGGACCATTGTGTTGGATCACTGTGGCCAGGACCATTGTGTTGGATCACTGTGGCCAGCACCATGGTGTTGGATCACTGTGGCCAGCACCATGGTGTTGGATCACTGTGGCCAGCACCATGGTGTTGGATCACTGTGGCCAGCACCATGGTGTTGGATCACTGTGGCCAGCACCATGGTGTTGGATCACTGTGGCCAGCACCATGGTGTTGGATCACTGTGGCCAGCACCATGGTGTTGGATCACTGTGGCCAGCACCATGGTGTTGGATCACTGTGGCCAGCACCATGGTGTTGGATCACTGTGGCCAGCACCATGGTGTGGGATCACTGTGGCCAGCACCATGGTGTGGGATCACTGTGGCCAGGACCATGGTGTTGGATCCACTGTGGCCAGGACCATGGTGTTGGATCACTGTGGCCGGCTCCATGGTGTTGGATCACTGTGGCCAGCACCATGGTGTTGGATCACTGTGGCCAGGACCATGGTATTGGATCACTGTGGCCAGCACCATGGTGTTGGATCACTGTGGCCAGGACCATGGTGTTGGATCACTGTGGCCAGCACCATGGTGTTGGATCACTGTGGCCAGCACCATGGTGTTGGATCACTGTGGCAAGCACCATGGTGTTGGATCACTGTGGCAAGCACCATGGTGTTGGATCACTGTGGCCAGCACCATGGTATTGGATCACTGTGGCCAGCACCATGGTATTGGATCACTGTGGCCAGCACCATGGTATTGGAGCACTGTGGCCAGGACCATGGTGTTGGATCACTGTGGCCAGGACCATGGTGTTGGATCACTGTGGCCAGGACCATGGTGTTGGATCACTGTGGCCAGGACCATGGTGTTGGATCACTGTGGCCAGGACCATGGTGTTGGATCACTGTGGCCAGGACCATGGCATTGGATTATTGTGGCCAGGACCATGGCATTGGATCACTGTGGCCAGCACCATGGTGTTGGATCACCGTGGCCAGGACCATTGTGTTGGATCACCGTGGCCAGCACCATGGTGTTGGATCACCGTGGCCAGCACCATGGTGTTGGATCACCGTGGCCAGCACCATGGTGTTGGATCACCGTGGCCAGCACCATGGTGTTGGATCACCGTGGCCAGCACCATGGTGTTGGATCACCGTGGCCAGCACCATGGTGTTGGATCACCGTGGCCAGCACCATGGTGTTGGATCACCGTGGCCAGCACCATGGTGTTGGATCACCGTGGCCAGCACCATGGTGTTCGATCACCGTGGCCAGCACCATGGTGTTGTTGTAAGGACTGGACAACACTGTGAATGAACTGACGTCTACAGTGTTGTCTCAGACATCACAATCTTGATGTAAGGCGCTAATTAATGGCGCTAATTAATGGTCGTATTTGCCTTAATAGATCTGCCCAAGTTGTCGAAGATACGAACTCAGAGTCAATAGCCTTACAGCTATGACAATGTACTTTTAGGCTACAGAGGACTATAGTTCAACAGGCATAACTTCTCCGTACTTATGATAAGTTGTATAGTATATTTAGGCTTGAATGTAGCCCTATCATCTGGGGATAAAATTATTTATTTTGAAAAGCGTCTGTCTTCTTCTCATTCTTTGCATTCAGGCAGATAGTGAGATATTCCGAAACTATATTTTTAACCTTTATATATATATATATATATATATATATATATATATATATATATATATATATATATATATATATATATATATATATATATATATATATATATATATATATATATATGTCAGTGCTGCATTGCTCAGTCGCCACTGAGACTCAAAGTTCTTAATGACGTCAGTGATCATTTCGTTGGTCCTGCGCATCTCTGCCCCAGAGACCTATAAGAAGAGACCGATCTGCCCACCGAGGAACTGATTCTGCTGGAGACGAAGTAAGGTGTACATACTGACATTGGAGCGGACTCCAGGCAGGTAAGACAAACTTTATGCAACTACTACCTTTTACAAAGAAAATAAACGACACAGGTTCAGGAACAAGATTTTGTTTTGAGTTCATAGAGCAAAACATTTTATATCTTTTTGTTTTTTTAATTGTAGCAAGAGTGAAAAAGTGATGTTGTCTCTTGGGGTGTCTGAGATTAGCTTAAATAACTGTTAATAGAGAAATATTGTAAATAAATTGTTGAGAGAGCCGATAAGTTGATAAATTAAACATGTACAACACTTGGGTATGTTTATTATCAAATAGTTTCTCATTATTATTATTAAAATTCTGATAAATACAGCCAGTTACTGAGAGAATGTGTGTGTAGCTTCTCCTTCCAGAATATCAGACAAATACTTCAGAATACTGCAGACGATTGACATTTAATATTTGTCGTATTTAATAACATAGATGGATAAGATTTACAAGAGATTTTAATTATACGTTGATTTTAGAGGAAAACAGATGTGGTTATCGGAAAAGAGTCAAATTTTATCAAGAAAATACGCACTGCTTATTAAAATGACAAGAAATTAAAATACGCACTGCTTATTAAAATGACGTGAAATTATTGTAATATAGCTTAAGATAAATGATAAATTGTGCTTATTCTAGCCTCTACATACGTACAGAAATTTTAATATTGATCGACCTTTATAAAGTTGACATTGCTGACATGACTGATTACTATTATCCTGGAGAGCGCTAAACCGGTAGAGATTATACAGAGCCTGTAGGAGGGGGGAATGAAAGGCATTCTGATTTAATTCAGGGAACTGGAGCACAGATACAATTCCCTGGATCAAGAGCCCTTCACCAGCATCTAGGAACCTCCCTTCGGGGGACAGCATGACTGAATTTACACAAAACTAAGAATATTTAGTATTGCGAGTATATTTAAGGATACAGAACTTGTTGCATCTTAGAGGAGAAGCTACTTTCTATCGCCTTACCATGTTTGACAGAGGCAGTACTATGGAGGAACAGAGAAGGTACCATCGCACGGTGACAGCGCATCGCGCCAGGATCGTCTGGATGTGGATACAGGGGATGAAAGCGAGTAGCATCTCCTACCATACTGGTGCCAGCCTCACCACTGTGTACAGGTGGATCCGTCGCTGGCTAGAGGAAGGCACGGTGACCACAAGACCCTACCGCAGGAGACCCTACCGCAGGAGACCTCGGTTTGCCCAGACAAGATCAAACGTCTTGGTAGATTCACCCTTCGACCCGCAACTTGTTTCCACGGCTCTCAGTGCTTCACATTGTCTGAAACTGCCGTTTGTCACTGATAAAGAAAATTCTGACTATCAGGAAAGTAAAATGAATGCATTTCTGCCACTCTGCTGGGTTGCGGCTCTCCACGACTGCAGAGATAAATGCTTGACGCATCCAGCAAAATTTCAGAGTTAATACAATAATTGATTTTCCTATTGCCTCTGAATATTACGAAACGAGTTGATCATTCGTTCAGTATAGCCATAGATTGTTTTTGAAACAACTAAAACACAGAAATAAAATGAAAGAAGCTCACATCTGTATTTTTTACCCGATGAAATTGCAACAAGAATTTTTTTTTTTGTAAAAATAGAGCTTAACTCGATAAACACACACACACGCACACACAAATATATATACATATACATATGTATCACCTCACACTCAGAATATCCCCTTGACTGCAATATCCCCGCCGGTTCCTCAGAGTGCAGGCACCGCCCTTCCCACTTTGAAGATTCAAGTACAGCTAACCAGTTTCCCGGAATCCCTACATAAAAGTCATCTTGCTCACATAACCCAAAGTCCATTAAAAATCACTTGCCTCCATTCACTCCTGTATAAGACGCTCACACAAGCCTGCTGGATGCTCAAGCCCCTTCAAGATCAAAGCCTCTTGTAACCCCTCCCCCCTCTCCAACCACTCCTGAGACATTCCTTCCCTTTTTACCTTCCACCCCAGATTTATACTCCCCGTTAGTCAGTCTATCCCTGTCTATCCTCTCTACTACCACAAACCACCTCAATAACCCCTAGTGAGCTCTCTGAATTACATCCTTGGTAACCCAATATCATTTAATTTCTACGCTCCGAGTTCTCCCTACATTGCTCTCAAGGATGACATCTCTGTTGGTATCAATGGATATTTAAAAATAGATGTTCAAGCCTCTGCTTCAATATATCTTCCCCAGGTTGATGTACTTCTTATTCTTGTACATTCATTTCATTGCTAAACCATCTGGTACATTTCCTTTCTGGCCTCCATAGATATACTCCTGTCTTTCCATGGATGCCTTCACACACTACCCATGTTTTTAAGTATATCTGTTCTCTAGTTTAAATCATCTTACACAGACCCACTTGCTGACATGTCCGCTCCCAGATACCCAAAAGCCTCCACTTACTCCATACTTCCTAAGTCCAGTTTGATATTTAATCTGTCACTGCACAATTTACACTTGTATTTCAGGCAGAAATGTCGTTTCTGTGGCTACAGACAGTGATGGTGGTGAGTCCTCTGGTGATGGCAGGATATCGAACAAGTGGTGAGGCAGGTGGTGTAGACGAGGTGAGTGAGGTGGTGAAGCAAGTTCTAGGGGATCTCTACCCTGGGTGTCACCTGGTGCTTCTCACAGCTGCGTCACCAGCACCTTTGTTTTCCAGTTTATTAAGGTGATTTTCGAAGATGCAAATTTTATCTTTAATATGGTGTATTGATCCATTTTTTTGCAGGCAGATGAATCTTAATATATTCCAAATTATTTTGAAACTTCCACTAATGTACGATCTTATCTTTCATTTTGAAAACTTTTGTAAATTAAATAGAAATTTTAATAATGATTAGCCAATCTGTACCCAAAACATGAAAAATCTCTAAGAAATCAGTAAAAACAAGGAAAGTGAGGCAATGCTATACCAGGTTGACTTTTCTTTATAAATAATTATTGCCGATCACATTAACTAAATTATCAAGGTAAATATTTCTGATATCGAAAAACTGATTTAAAAATAATTCTGACTTATTTAATGACCAATATTATTAATAATAATGAGTTCCTCTACTTTCTTAATAACCTCCTTGGCTCATCAGACACCTGAGTGAGAGTGTGATGGCTGGAATGGTGGTAGAGGCAGGATGGGTGTTGTCCCAGGATAAGCTGGTCCAGGACCACCTCCTTCAGGGGCTGTGGGGCGACATCAGAACCACCTGCCGGGGACTCATCGTCGACCTTACCACAACTAACGACACGAATCTAGTTCTCAAGTAAGTCGAATCTTTAATGAAATCAATTGTAATTTTCATTTGATCATATAAGCCTTTATGGATGAAATAATTACATGCAATAAGACCAGTTAATTTTTGGTAGTCCTTCCCTGTTTTTCCAAGTAAACATTATGCTACAAAAATATTTAGTGAACCTTATATATATTTCCTTGGACCTCTTCTTTTCTGCAACATTCCAAGCTCTTGAAAGGCCTAGAGCTATCATTCAACTCCCCCAGTGGCTGTTTTACATCTTGTTTTGCTTGTTCACTATTTTTGCATAATATATATATATATATATATATATATATATATATATATATATATATATATATATATATATATATATATATATATATATATATATATATATATCTTTTATTCAGTTTGGTTGAATCATCAAGACTTTGGCAGAAGTCTGAGACAGGTGTTGTGGTCTTAGGGAAGAAAGCAGGAGCCAGGGACGTCCTTCTCCACCACAGTCTCCGCAACACCGTCAGCGCCCTCTACCTGGCCCTCTGCGACCTCACCCTCCAGGACTCACCTCAATACTCTCGCCTTGGTAAAGCTCCCTGGCTTCAAGGTCAGTATAAGTTTTTTTTATAATAAATTTCTCCTTGAAAAACATGTCTGCCTTAGTTCCCTCTTACATAACTGCAGATAAAAGTTCCTTATGGTTTAAAAATCTAAAAGTTATTTCTATTGCCTAATTTATTTTAGAAGTTTTTTGTCATCTGATCGAGGCCTTCTACTGGCTTACCAGTCTGTCCCTTTAAAAGTTAAGATATTTTTTCAAAGCCTTTAGCCAGCAATTTATTATGGAAATGAGTTTTATTTTTTGTTATTATCACACTGGCTGATTCCCACCAAGGCAGGGTGGCCCGAAAAAGAAAAACTTTCACCATCATTCACTCCATCACTATCTTGCCAGAAGGGTGCTTTACACTACAGTTTTTAAACTGCAACATTAACACCCCTCTTTCAGAGTGCAGGCACTGTACTTCCCATCTCCAGGACTCAAGTCCGGCCTGCCTTTTCCCTGAACCCCTTCATAAATGTTACTTTGCTCACACTCCAACAGCACGTCAAGTATCAAAAACCATTTGTCTCCATTCACTCCTATCAAACACGCTCACGCATGCCCGCTGGAAGTCCAAGCCCCTCGCACACAAAACCTCCTTTACCCCCTCCCTCCAACCTTTCCTAGGCCGACCGCTACCCCGCCTTCCTTCCACTACAGACTGATACACTCTTGAAGTCATTCTGTTTCGCTCCATTCTCTCTACATGTCCGAACCACCTCAACAACCCTTCCTCAGCCCTCTGGACAACAGTTTTGGCAATCCCTCACCTCCTAACTTCCAAACTACGAATTCTCTGCATTATATTCACACCACACATTGCCCTCAGACATGACATCTCCACTGCCTCCAGCCTTCTCCTCGCTGCAACATTCATCACCCATGCTTCACACCCATATAAGAGCGTTGGTAAAACTATACTCTCATACATTCCCCTCTTTGCCTCCAAGGACAAAGTTCTTTGTCTCCACAGATTCCTAAGTGCACCGCTCACCCTTTTTCCCTCATCAATTCTATGATTCACCTCATCTTTCATAGACCCATCCGCTGACACGTCCACTCCCAAATATCTGAATACATTCACCTCCTCCATACTCTCTCCCTCCAATCTGATATCCAATCTTTCATCACCTAATCTTTTTGTTATCCTCATAACCTTACTCTTTCCTGTATTCACTTTTAATTTTCTTGTTTTGCATACCCTGCCAAATTCATCCACCAACCTCTGCAACTTCTCTTCAGAATCTCCCAAGAGCACAGTGTCATCAGCAAAGAGCAACTGTGACAACTCCCACTTTATGTGTGATTCTTTATCTTTTAACTCCACGCCTCTTGCCAAGACCCTCGCATTTACTTCTCTTACAACCCCATCTATAAATATATTAAACAACCACGGTGACATCACACATCCTTGTCTAAGGCCTACTTTTACTGGGAAATAATCTCCCTCTTTCCTATATACTCTAACTTGAGCCTCACTATCCTCGTAAAAACTCTTCACTGCTTTCAGTAATCTACCTCCTATACCATACACCTGCAACATCTGCCACATTGCCCCCCTATCCACCTTGTCATACGCCTTTTCCAAATCCATAAATGCCACGAAAATCTCTTTAGCCTTATCTAAATACTGTTCACTTTTATGTTTCACTGTAAACACCTGGTCCACACACCCCCTACCTTTCCTAAAGCCTCCTTGTTCATTTGCTATCCTATTCTCCTTCTTTCTCTTAATTCTTTCAATAATAACTCTACCATGCACTTTACCAGGTATACTCAACAGACTTATCCCCCTATAATTTTTGCACTCTCTTTTGTCCCCTTTGCCTTTATACAAGTTTTATATATGTGTGTAATTTATATAGTGTTAACTGCCATTCATGTTAGGTTTGAAGTAAATTTATAGACAAAAAGTGCAAATGCTTATTTAAATAATTGCAAATGCTTATTTAAATAAGTGCAAATGCTTATTTAAATAAGTGCAAATGCTTATTTAAATAAGTGCAAATGCTTATTTAAATAAGTGCAAATGCTTATTTAAATTGCAAATGCTTATTTAAATAAATGCAAATGCTTATTTAAATAAGCGCAATTACTTATTTAAATAAGCATTTGCACTTTTTAAATAAGTACAAATGCTTATTTAAATAAGTGCAAATGCTTATTTCATCAGTTATCTGTTCATAAATGAAAATATACTTTTCACTATATCGTGAGAATAACTAACTGAGCAGAGTCCTGAAGACCTGCAAATATTGGGCTGCTGGTTTGGTCCAGAGTCCTCCTTGCAAGCTTCGATTTATAGATGACGTATTTTCTGTTTAAGTTGCAGGGAGATTTCCCCTCCCGTCAAAATTTGTTGTAAACTAGAGTCTATGACAAGGAATGAATTTTGAACATGGTTTGAACTTTATCAGATAACCTTTGAATTGTCTTTAAATTGTGGTTATGGTACTTTTAATAGTCAACAAATTTGTCAGAATATCGGCAAATTGGTGTACTGTAGATAGTTGACAGATCATTAACCAAAAACTGGTTATATTAGAAGCACAAGTTCTAGTTTATTTTGTTTTATCCCACTGCTCAAACTTGTTAATTATCCTTAAATTACCTCCACCCCTGAGCAGCAGTTGTGGGAGGCAGCGTGAGCGTGTATCGTCGCTGTATGTACTGCGACAATGGGTACACTGGTGTCCAGCTTATGTACCGAGGAAGCATCACCTCTCTCGTCAGTCACACTGAAGACCTTCTCCAAGGCGAGTTTTCTTTATCATTTTTATTTTTTTATTAACACACTGGCCGATTCCCACCAAGGCAGGGTGGCCCGAAAAAGAAAAACTTTCACCATCATTCACTCCATCACCGTCTTGCCAGAAGGGTGCTTTACACTACAGTTTTTAAACTGCAACATTAACACCCCTCCTTCAGAGTGCAGGCACTGTACTTCCCATCTCCAGGACTTAAGTCCGGCCTGCCGGTTTCCCTGAACCCCTTCATAAATGTTACTTTGCTCACACTCCAACAGCACGTCAAGTATTAAAAACCATTTCTCTCCATTCACTCCTATCAAACACGCTCACGCATGCCTGCTGGAAGTCCAAGCCCCTCGCACACAAAACCTCCTTTACCCCCTCCCTCCAACCTTTCCTAGGCCTACCCCTACCCCGCCTTCCTTCCACTATCATATATGGGAGATATCACACACACAAAAAAACGTGTAACTGCAAATATGAAAAAAATACCAGAGTGAAAATGCGAAATAAAACCTAAGCGCTGTCATGTGCTTACACACACATTTTCCTATTCCTCTGAAGATGTGTAAGAACCTGAAAGCGATCAGATATTATTTCCAATTTTCACTGTGTTATTTTTTCTTAATTATATATTTGAACCTTCAAATAAACATAATATGCCTCGATCTCGTCACTCAAATCTATTCATTACTAATCCACAAATAGATTAAAAGCAGGCGAGGTTACGGCCCTTCTCTAACCACCTTCATGACGTGACGTCCACACTACCTGACGTCCACACTACCTGACGTCCACACTACCTGACGTCCACACTACCTGACGTCCACACTACCTGACGTCCACACTACCTGACGTCCACACTACCTGACGTCCACACTACCTGACGTCCACACTACCTGACGTCCACACTACCTGACTCTACAACATTGCACACCGGGAAAATACAGAAGAGTTTTATGACACGAAGACTTCCTGTGTAATACGGTTTCACGATGAATTTTTTCTCCTGCAGAGCAGCTCAGTAATCTGATGGGACACAAGTTCAGAGTCGTGGCCCTGCGTCACTTTCCTTTCATGGACTACCAGACAGTGACCAAGGAACCTGGCAGTGCCATCATCCCCACAGACTGTATGGACACAAGGTTCCTCAACATCTTCTCTGCAAAATTGAACTTTACGTATGACTTATTTTTGTATTTACCTGACTATAAAATTTATATTGGATGAATTTGCATATTATGAATTTTTTTTTCACATCCATTATAAATCTAAACCAATCCATGAAAATGTATTTTTAAAAATACTGTGATGGTTAAATATCTTCTTTATCAGTCTTCTGCGTGCAGCTGAAAAAACTGTAAATATATCTCAATAATAGGCAAGTGGAACAGAATTCTTCCTCCGTAAGCTATGTGTGTCGTAAGCGGCGACTAAAATGCCGGGAGCAAGGGGCTAGTAACCCCTTCTCCTGTATACTTTACATTTCTTTTTGGGCTACGGCTGGTTGCTTCAAAGAAGAAGAATAAAAAAAATACAAACTGAATTAACAACATGATAGAAGAACACTGAGCTTTCACTCTCGCCAGATACTATATATACGAGCAGAGGGAGTCTCAGTGGGGAGTTCCGACGGACGGTGTGTTTGACGGTATGATTGGCGAACTACAGAGGGAGGAGACGGACTTCTGCCTGATCGCAGCGCCTACCCCTGAGAGACTCCGTGTTACCGAGTACGCCAGAGCTTACCCTTCCACAGATCTTGTTATCGTCTCCCTAAAACCAACACTCTTACCCGAATTCTGGGCATTTTTCAGGCCATTTAAAGGTAAGTCTATAGGAAGAATGTCACAAGATCGTGACAATACTGTGGTTGGAATAATTCACAACCCACAAACTGGTGGTAAATTTTTTTTTTGACGTTACGAACCATCCAGGACCATCATGAAGTCATGAAAGCAACAGAGTAAAACAAATTAGGTCACATGAAGAGGTTTTAGACACCCGAGGTCAAACGACGTTAGGTGAAGGTCGAGGTCAGGTCAAGTCTAATGATTCATCTTCAGTTAATAACCCCCCCCAAAAAAAATAATACTGCGATGATTATAGGTGAAAAGGACATGTAATTAACTCACGCATATTTACATTAAAAAAAATAACTTAAGCGTTAGCCAAAATGTTATAAATTATCACATCGAAGCAATGACATTTATCGCAAAATAGACTCATGTGCAACATCTGGGTATCTGTATTTGTAGACGTTTCGCCAACCAGTGGCATGTGGTCTTTCCCGGGTGTTTTCTTGCCAGTGGGTCGAAGAAGACTACTGAAAGGAAACTATATCATTCAGAGAGAGAGAGAGAGAGAGAGAGAGAGAGAGAGAGAGAGAGAGAGAGAGAGAGAGAGAGAGAGAAAGAGAGGTAGAAGGACATTGCATCTGTCAGATATAACAAACTCCTTCAGCCACACACTGGGGATCCTAGTGACCGGCCATGAAACCTCTTCCTTCACAGGTAAAACATACCCATCACCATTATTTTTCCTGCCCACAGAACGATTATACCATATGTAGTCGATTATTAAATCTTCGTGATGCAGGAGAGCTGTGGCTGGGTTTGCTGGTGAGCGTGGTGGTGTGGGGCGTGACACTGTGGCTGCTGCAGAGGGCGTGGCACTGGGCTTCAGGAGGGCGTGGGCAGGACTTTATTACCGCCCTCATGTACGGCTGGGGAGCACTCCTCCAGACTCCGCCTTCCGATCCCTCCGTCAACGTCTCTGGCCAAGTAGGTGAATGTTGTGACCAGGTAAGTCAGTGCTGTTCCTAGGTAGGTGAATGCTTTAGCCAGGAAGATTAGTTATGTGACCAGTCAAGTGAAATTCGTTTTGTTTGTCAAAGTATTCCTTACCTAAACACTTGTTTAATTTCCCTTTCTAGTAATACCTATTTGTACTTGTTTGCCATTGTAGGTACTGGTGGGGTGGTGGCTGGTGTTCTGTCTGATCATTGGCACTGCCTTCACTTCCTCACTCATCGCTCACTTGACAGTGCAGGAAAAGTCGCCAACTCTGGAGACTTTTCAAGACCTGCTTAACCAGCAGAACTGGAAATGGGGAACAGAGAAGTGGCTCCTTTCCGGGGTACCTCTTGAGTATTTCTCCAGACATTTCGATCCCGTGGTACAGCAGATCTATAAAAAAATGCAGGTAATTTATGTTTACACCATCGTTTACACCGTCGTTTACACCGTCGTTTAATAAAATAAGTTAGTCGTGTCGTAAATTTTGATTCCCTAATTATGACTTTATTGTGTGTCTGGCTATGGGAAAGACGAACGTCGCTGTAACTATACACTACAATATATTACAATATATTCGCTATAAGGTGTATGTTGTTCTTGTTTACTTCATCATGAGAAATAATCAAACAAAATCACTTAAACTAAGTTGGCATGAGCTTCTACAATCATTATTAAAGTAATTGCTGTTGTTACTACTACTACTATACTCACTATTACTACTTCTACAGACGCTCATCAGTAATACCATTAAGCACCTGTGTTTCAGATCCTGCCAGTGGACGAAGCCTTGAAGAATGTGGCACAGGGAAGCTTCTCCTTCATCACCTTCAAGGAGTACGTGAGCATCATTATAGCCTCCCGCTATGCAGACTCCCTGGGTAACACTCCCTTCTATATCAGCAAGACCAGCGTCTCCATGATGGCAGCATTTGGTTGGTGTATAAGGTGAGTACTGAACAATTGGTCCCTCTGCCTTGGTGACAAGTTCGTGAAATAACAGTTCCGTGGGTGAAAGAATTCACAATCCTCTCAAATTAGCGATGCAACTTCAGATGATTTAAGCACGTCCTGGACCACTAGTTATTGGTAATGGTCCAGGACGGACCGTAATTTCGTCAAAATGTTAGTTTCTAAATAGTGGGTTGATTGTCAACGAATAATTTTAAATTTCTACAGAAAAGGCGCTCCATTTTATCCACGATTTAGTCAGTTGATGAGGAGATTGGAGGACAGTGGCGTTACGGCTTACTGGAGGCAAGACGTGATCGCCAGACGAGTGAGGGAGAACAGAGAAACTGCGGCACTCCAAGCTATGGCACCAGAGATATACACAGCAAACGTAAACATAATATCACGTTGTCAATATTTCACATGCCATTCAAATCCCAGATTTCAGTTCTGTAAACAGACCCGAGTTCTGGAGTTGGGATGCCCTCTATCTGCTCTCTGAAGGTTGGCTAAACATAGTACGGTTTAGATCACCTAAATTGTGAAAGGACAGCCAGGGAATAAGTGATGGTGAATGAGTTTTCTTTTTCCGGGTCATCTTACCTTTGTTGGAGACATTAGTCAGCAATCACCTCGATCAATCTGCACATGGGATTCACATTAAGCAGTAACTGGATAACAACACAAGCGATAAATACCACCACGCTAAGTTAGCAGGTCTTGTTAACATTACAATTAAAGTAAATTTTTATTACCGACTGAATGTTTATTATTAATATAAACCTATACATTTCCCAGGAAGACAAGAGACAGGTGGTACTGGGACTAAACCACCTGAAGGGAGCCTTCTACCTGCTGCTGGTTGGCTGTGGAGTGGCGTTCCTCATCCTGGTGGGGGAGAACCTCGTCCACTAGTGCTCCTCGAACATCAAAACAGGAATAAACGGCGCTAAGACTGTGTAATCATGGACGTAAAAACTGCTTCTCTGAAACCCATAGACCAACCCATACATATTGTTGCAAATCTTCTCGCTAGTTTTAAAATCCTTTTCTGTATCACTTGTAATAGAGCTAATAATATATATATATAATATATATATATATATATAATATATATATATATATATATATATATATATATATATATATATATATATATATATATATATATATATATATACACGTATATGTAATAAGATAGCAGTGACCCCCGACCTGTTACCTTGGTCCCTTCTCTTTCTCTCACCTGACCTCAGAGTGTTCGTATATTTGGGATATATTTGCCTACTGCAAGTGTCTTTATTTCCACTTGTGTATGATGTAAGAAGTTATGTTAGACACGTGTCTGGAGTGAAATAAACATTTCTGTGTATTTGTAAGAGCAATAAAACATTTAAAGTAACGTGGCTTATAAACCTCAGTCTCCTAAATTTCCTTCATGTCTTCGCTAAAATATTCCGGACGGCAGGTACGCAAATCACGCAAAAATTTGTGACGAGAACGATGAATGTTTTATCCTCTGGAACTCACGAAAATGTAATGACACGATTTCAAACAAACCATACCACGGGCGGGGTTAGAACCCGCGATCAGAGAGTCAGAAACTCCGCTAACCACTGGGCCAGCTAGCCACAATAAGATTCATCCAACTAGGTATATTTATACACCTTAGGAAGGTTAGCATAGGCGTTAGCATAGCTAATACGTAGATCTGGAGTTTCTGACTCTCTGATAAGGGGTTCTAACCCCGCCAGTGGTATGTTTTTTTTTAAATCGTACCTACAGTAACTAGGCCATTTGTAAGCAACAGGTCCACTGGTATTGATTATGGGACACACCGGAATATTAGGCTTGTGCTTTATTAACAAGTGATAAACATGGCAAAAAAGTCGTCTCCATTTCAATGACCCAAGAAAAGGAATCACATTCACCATCGTTCTTTCAACAGATGTTTTGTCAGTAGTGTAGAGGCATCAGAGATGGTCTTCTAACAGCTACATTGCCAGCCATTCCTCAGAGCGTAGGCACTGTACTTTCCACCTCCAGAATTTAAACCCAACTAACCAGTTTTCCCGACTCCATAAATTATTAGTATTATGTATACATACGTACATAAATTCTATTTGATACTTTATAAATGACTATCATACCAGGTCCTCATTTCTTCCTGAGGAACAAGAACGTCAAAATAAAGATGATGAGGGAGAGTTGCCACATGTATTCTGAACCTCCTGTATATAAACACGCGAGAGTCGCCTTGGAAAGCATTTCTTCTAGAGTTGCCACACGCGCTTCTCCTGTACCACCTAGGTAAGTCTAATAGCTATCTTCGTTATTTTAAGTTAATAGTTAGAGAAAGACAATTTCCTCTATGTTACTTTTACCAAAAAACTGTTTCTATACTTTTTAGTTTATTGGATTGGTAGACTTTTCCTGTTAGCAATAACATACGTTTACTCTTTCCAGTGATATAATTTGCTTCTAAATTACAGCATAATCTTACCAAGCCTATTTGAGGCCAGCTAAACTTATGTTAGTATTATTTAACATTGATTTTTTGGAATTTTGTAAAGTTCTACGGGTTTTGTAGTGTTACGGCAAACATTTTTCTAATTTAGCAAAACAATCATCGGTGAAGATGCCGAGTTGATAAGTCTTGACTATGAAAAACTGAATGAATCTCTTTTCTGATGTATGGAAGATGGAACGATCTTGAGTGAGATTAACTGAAGACAGTCACACACACAGTCACTCTCTCTCACACACAGCCACTCTCTCTCTCACACACAGCCACTCTCTCTCTCACACACAGCCACTCTCTCTCTCACACACAGCCACTCTCTCTCTCACACACAGCCACTCTCTCTCTCACACACAGCCACTCTCTCTCTCACACACAGCCACTCTCTCTCTCACACACAGCCACTCTCTCACACACTACCTCTCTCTCTCACACACACAGCCTCTCTCTCTCTCTCTCTCTCACACACACACAGCCCCTCTCTCTCACACACACACACAGCCTCTCTCTCACACACACACAGCCTCTCTCTCACACACACACACAGCCTCTCTCTCTCACACACACACAGCCTCTCTCTCTCACACACACACAGCCTCTCTCTCTCTCACACACACACAGCCAGCCTCTCTCTCTCACACACACAGCCTCTCTCTCTCACACACACACAGCCTCTCTCTCTCACACACACACAGCCTCTCTCACACACACACAGCCTCTCTCTCTCACACACACACAGCCTCTCTCTCTCACACACACACACAGCCTCTCTCTCTCTCACACACACACAGCCTCTCTCTCTCACACACACACAGCCTCTCTCTCTCACACACACACAGCCTCTCTCTCTCACACACACACACAGCCTCTCTCTCTCACACACACACAGCCTCTCTCTCTCACACACACACAGCGCCTCTCTCACACACACACAGCGCCTCTCTCACACACACACAGCGCCTCTCTCACACACACACAGCGCCTCTCTCACACACACACAGCGCCTCTCTCTCACACACACAGCGCCTCTCTCACACACACACAGCGCCTCTCTCACACACACACAGCCTCTCACAAACACAGCCTCTCACAAACACAGCCTCTCACAAACACAGCCTCTCACAAACACAGCCTCTCACAAACACAGCCTCTCACACACCCACAGCCTCTCACACACCCACAGCCTCTCACACACCCACAGCCTCTCACACACCCACAGCCTCTCACACACCCACAGCCTCTCACACACCCACAGCCTCTCACACACCCACAGCCTCTCACACACCCACAGCCTCTCACACACCCACAGCCTCTCACACACCCACAGCCTCTCACACACCCACAGCCTCTCACACACCCACAGCCTCTCACACACCCACAGCCTCTCACACACCCACAGCCTCTCAAAAACCCACAGCCTCTCACACACCCACAGCCTCTCTGGTACACCCACAGCCTCTCTGGTACACCCACGGCCTCTAGGGTACACCCACGGCCTCTTGGGTACACCCACGGCCTCTCACACACAGCCTCTCTGGTACACCCACAACCTCTAGGGTACACCCACGGCCTCTTGGGTACACCCACGGCCTCTTTCACATACAGCCTCTCTGGTACACCCACGGCCTCTCTCACACACAACCTCTCTGGTACACCCACGGCCTCTCTCACACAGCCTCTGCTACACCCACGGCCTCTCTCACACAACCTCTCTGCTACACACACACAGCCTCCCTGGTACACCCACGGCCTCTCTCACACACAGCCTCTCTGGTACACCCACAGCCTCTAGGGTACACCCACAGCCTCTAGGGTACACCCACGGCTTCTAGGGTACACCCACGGCCTCTTGGGTACACCCACGGCCTCTCTGGGACACCCACGGCCTCTCTGGGACACCCACGGCCTCTCTGGGACACCCACGGCCTCTCACACAGCATCTCTGGTACACCCACGGCCTCTCTGGTACACCCACGGCCTCTCTCACACACAGCCTCTCTGGTACACCCACGGCCTCTCTCACACACAGCCTCTCTGGTACACCCACGGCCTCTCTCACACACAGCCTCTCTGATACACCCACGGCCTCTCTCACACACAGCCTCTCTGGTACACCCACGGCCTCTCTCACACACAGCCTCTCTGGTACACCCACGGCCTCTCTCACACACAGCCTCTCTGGTACACCCACGGCCTCTCTCACACACAGCCTCTCTGGTACACCCACGGCCTCTCTCACACGCAGCCTCTCTGGTACACCCACGGCCTCTCTCACACGCAGCCTCTCTGGTATCATGTCAATAATGTGAACAATTAATCTCTGGCGTAAAACATAATTAACTGATATAGATTTCTTCAAAGAATTCTCTTAATTATTGCTATAAATCGTATGTGTTGTCGAAGATTTTCTTGGTTATCACGAAGAAGTCAACTGACATTTTTTAAGTTGCACAGATTTTTCTGAAGCCGTTTTGAAGCTCAGTATATTATTAAAATTATATGAGCATAATATGGACATCATCCTCTCAAGGACACTCCTGCTTGACAGAGCCGCCTCTAGACATCATCCTCTCAAGGACACTCCTGCTTGACAGAGCCGCCTCTAGACATCATCCTCTCAAGAACACTCCAGCTTGACAGAGCCGCCTCTAGACATCATCCTCTCAAGGACACTCCAGCTTGACAGAGCCACCTCTAGACATCCTCTCAAGGACAATCCTGCTTGACAGAGCCGCCTTTAGACATCATCCTCTCAAGGACACTCCTACTTGACAGAGCCGCCTCTAGAGAATGGAACAGCGATACATCACCAATCCAGCTGTGTTGTCTGGACGCACAAGAATTGTCTGGCTGTGGCTGTGTGGCATGTCAGCAAGGGACATATCCTCAACGACAAAATTCAGCGTATCAACAGTGTACAGGTGGATCAGAAGGTGGTATGAGCAAGGCTCAGTCCACACAAAACCATACCGTAGGCGGCGACTCAGAGCTTCAAGCAACGAGGAAGGTGTAGCAACTTTCCCATGCAAACCTCATGCAATAAAATTATCTGCCATTCCCTTCCCCACTTACGAATATTTCCACTACCCAGTACCACTGGCACACTCTTATCAAAAAAATATAATTGAAAATTCATATAACATTTAGCATGCGAGAAAACTCGTTGCTAAGGATAAGCGATCACGGGACTGACACCAGAAATGTCCCCAACAAATCTGGAATCCATGGAAATTAAATTGAGATATAAATGTTTAAAATTTCTTGTCAAATACTGACAAATACCTTACTCCACTCAGCACAAGACATGTTTTCTATAATTTAAAGCAAGTGCTCTCATGTGTATCACCATCACAAATCGTGTATATATATTATTGCTAGTCTGGGACTAAGCCAAAGCCAATAGTCCAAGCAGACACACACGCTGTCAACCAACAGACACACACGCTGTCAACCAACAGACACACACGCTGTCAACCAACAGACACACACGCTGTCAACCAACAGACACACACGCTGTCAACCAACAGACACACACGCTGTCAACCAACAGACACACACGCTGTCAACCAACAGACACACACGCTGTCAACCAACAGACACACACGCTGTCAACCAACAGACACACACGCTGTCAACGAAGCTACTAAATATACAAATTAATAAAAACTGGTAAGGCAACCTAGGTAATGTTATCGTGGCTGTAGAAGGCCTATCACAACCTCCAGTCTGCGTTTTATGTTTGAATGTAAGCAATTTTATTAAGTGGGCAATTGAATAGTTGGCAAGAAGACCCTTGCTGTTGAAAACAGTTCCTCTTGTCCGACCTACATACGATGTTCTTAATAAAGACCTGGTCTCTGTCCCCGCCGATTTCAATTAGAAAGTCGGAAACGCTCGTAAGTATGCAAAATAAGACTTTGAATTCCAGAAGCATTCTAAAGCTATAAATCCGAAATTTAGCTAAATCTGTATCCTACAGGAAGCCAATGCCACATTTTGAGCAATTATTTCTAGATGAGGCTCTTGTTAGAATATTTGCAAACTGGATAAACGTACTTTGACATGTGTTACGTCTTGTTCAAGGGTAAGCACACTGAGATATATAATTATATATAATGTCGTGCCGAATATGTAAAACTGGTCAATTAGCAAGAACTCATTTAAAATTAAGTTCTTTCTGAAATTTTCTCTTATACGTTTAAAGATATATTTTTTTCATTAATGCTAATGTAAAAATTTTTAATTTTGCACCAAAAGAATTTTAGGAAACTTACCTAACCTTATTATAACAAGAGCAATTTATTTTAGCCTAACCCAACTAAATATATTTTAAATACGTTTACAATAATTTACTACTAAACAAACACAATCAAATATATATTTTTTGCATACACAAATTTTCACTTGTCCTATATGGCAAGATGAGCGTTGCTATTTAAGCCAAGATCGCAAGTTCTGCCTATTCGGCACGACATTATATATATATATATATATATATATATATATATATATATATATATATATATATATATATATATATATATATTATATATATATATATATATACACATACTAAGATCACAGTAAACAGGTGATTTCAGAATATGCAACATTCCAAGCGCTTTCGTGACCTCTCATATTATCAAGGAACTAAAAAACAATACATTAAAGGAAGGCATATAAAGGTCGAGACCAAAACTCATCATCACATCACACAACAAAGCAACACCTGACGCGCGACGACATCCGACTCATAAGAAATACTGCAGCAGGCATGTTGACCCCTAAGAGTTGGGGCCTACTGCAGTGTTCCTTTCTTATGAGTCGGATGTCGTCGCGCGTCAGGTGCTACTTTGTTGTGTGATGTGATGGTGAGGTGTGGTCTCGACCTTTATACGTCTTCCTCTGATGCATTTTTTTATAGTTCCTTGATAATGTGAGAGGTCACGAAAGAGCTTGGAATTTCACTATTCTTTCACAGTGGTTGTTTTGCGCATATATATATATATATATATATATATATATATATATATATATATATATATATAGATATATATATATATATATATATATATATAAAATACGTCAAATAGTATTTTTTAGAAATCAAAAATATAGGTAAAGGTTTATTTTACTTTCACTCATATTTGATTACTATAATTGCAAAAGAAGAAACCTTCCTCTGTAAATCACGAGTGTCGTAAGAGGCGACTAAAATGCCTGAAGTAAGGGGCAGGTATCCCCTTCTGTATAAATTACTGTACTTTTGCGCCAGTGTAATTATTACCGTTGTTTTAATCACTCCTGTACATGAGCCTTTCCTGTTTATTCCTGTCAATGCTTATTATGTATAAATAAATTTATTTTACTGAAGAGGTCGAGTGATTTTTTCCTTCATGGCTGATATATTGACTCAGGTGACGTCATTCTGCTGAAGCACAAGGCACACACAGACACCCTCCACCCTCACTAGTATTTATCTGACTCACGAAATCGTAATGACACGATTGCAAACAAACCATACCACGGGTGGGGTTAGAACCCGCGACCCGCTAATGCGACGGTCTGGAGTTTCGTGACTTTCTGATCCCAGGTTCTAACCCCACCCGTGGTATGGTTAGTATTTATCTGGCCTAACCTAACTTTGCCAGTAACCCACAGACATAAAACTCTCCAGAAGTTCATCTCCTGTGACTAAACGATCTTGGAAGAGCCCTAGAAGTGTCGCAACGAATTTACTCTTTAGGAAGAAGTGACGTTATATTCCAGTTCGTGAAATTAGATTTTACACTATAATAACAAAAGTAACAACATTCTTGTACAAGATACAGTTTAGTATAAATGTTAATTCGATTTTTTTTTTGCATTGTACGTTAGGATGGTGCAATTGTGGTGTAGCGTCGCGATGGTGGTAGCGGTGATGGCCGGTACTTCCGTAGCTGGTCAGGAAATGGGCGGACGGGTGAAACAGGCGGGCGTAAATGTAGGCGGAGCCGTAGAGGAAATAGGCGTGGATGTGGGCATGATGGTGGGTCAGGTGGTGGAGCACCATCTCAGTGGGTGTCACCTGGTGCTCATCACCACTACACCTCACTCGCTCATTACCACCAACATACTCAGGTGAATACTTTCTCTAAATATTTGTCTTTTTTTCCCATATGTAGAATACTAAGCTGAATGTTGAAAAAATTAGTTTAGCAAAAATTTCACCCTACAATAAGTTTCAATATCCGTGTCAGGTTATTTAAGCAGAATTATCTGTCTGGAATCATGTAGCAATAATCGCTTTGCTCTGTAAGCCGCACGAAAATTACTCAGCTTTTCGTGATTAACGCATGTCGACAAATTAGACAAATGTGCAACACTTGGGTATCTTTATTGTGGCAACGTTTCGCCACACAGTGACTTCATCAGTCTGAGAGACTGATTACCTGAATCTTTGCTTGGACTGAAGTTTCTGTGTGGCAACACGTTATCAAAGATACCCAAATGCTACACATGTGTAATTTATCAAGCTGTCTGTTCTCTGAACCATTTGTATACAATATGGTCTAAATCTTCATGCAAATTACTAGAAATATAGGAACAGCAGTAGTTGTGGACATACCTTCCCTCTCTCTCTACGAGGCGCAACCTTCAACGTACAATCACTCACACGAGACCAGAGCAGCCCCTCACGAGCCACAATCCAGGGAGAAGACACCATACAATCAGTCAATGAAGCACCAACCGCTTGCTCACCAAAAATCAACAGAGCGCCCCGCACTAGACCACTTACTCACAAATCTGTGGGCAGACTGGAGAACCACCTGCCGAGGTCTTATTCTCGACCTCACCTACAGCAGCAGCAGCAGCACCCAACAAGCTCTCAGGTGCTGTGTTTTCATTACTAAGCTAATGACTATTTGTACAATACGTAATTTAATTACCAGTATTAGTATAATTTGAATCTTTACATCAACTAGTACTCTTCAGCACCATCGAATCCTTAACTAAGAGTAATATCCTTTCTAACAGTATCAGAGTAATACTCTTGTTTTGGCTCTCAAATATTTATTGATCTTTCAATTAAAATTATAGGTTGTTAAAAATATTTATCTGTATAGCATGTTACCTTCACTGTGTGTATCACGACACTGGTGGATGAAATAATATAACTAGTCGACGTCACAAATAATATAGCTAGTCGACGTCACAAATAATATAACTAGTCGACGTCACAAATGATATAGCTAGTCGACGTCACAAATAATATAACTAGTCGACGTCACAAATAATATAGCTAGTCGACGTCACAAATAATATAACTAGTCGACGTCTCAAATAATATAGCTAGTCGACGTCACAAATAATATAACTAGTCGACGTCACAAATAATATAGCTAGTCGACGTCACAAATAATATAACTAGTCGACGTCACAAATAAGAGCATTAACCCTCCTACTTAAACTGCCGAGTTTGTGAATATATCAGAGTCTTGCCAATCAGTGCAATTTCCTGAGCGTTTGTGTAATCGACAAGCATCAGTACAGAACCGTAAATATTTGTATTGGTATACTATATACAGTTGCAAACCTAAATTTTGTAACAAAACTTTCTGCATGAACGATGCAAAAATGTGAAATAAATGCGGCTGCATTGCTTATGTATATTGCGAGCAACAGTCATAACGATTCAACATACATAGCTTGAATACTGTGACTCACTTACACAGTGCAAGTGTTGCTTTACTGATGTATGGATCTAAGAATTGCTGTTGACTCTGACTTTCATTTCATAATATATATATAAAGGTTGGTCCAAATATCTGGTCTGTGGCAGCTACCGGAGACTCGGGTGTTGGTGGTGGGAGAGAGAGCTGGAGTAAAGGACGTGCTTCTCCACCACTCTTTCCGCAACACGGTCCACGCCTTCTACCTGGCCCTCCACGACCTCACCCTTCACGACCTCACCCTCCACGACCTCACCCTCCAGGACCTGGCCCTTAACAACCTCGCCCTCCACCCATCATCTCGCCATCGTAACGCACGCCTCAGAAAAATCCTTCCCCGGGAAGGTCAGTAGATGCCAGCAACTTATTCCATTAAATATTATTTTTAATAATATTTCGACATAATTCGATCTATTTTGTCTGTTCTTTTTTATTAGTGAATCTAATGTCTTTCTTCCCACTACCCTGAGCAACAGCAGTGTCAGGAGGCGTGTGGGTGTATCAACGGTGTCTGTATTGCAACAACGGAGAACAAGATGCCCGACTGTTCCACCAAGGAAGCTCGACTTCAGTCACCCAGATATTTGACAACGTCTTCCAAGGTCAAGTGTAAACATTAAGTGATATAATTCCTAACATTATTTATTTACAGAAACATAATTAATATTGATAATCAGTTTGTGTAATTATAATCTGAAACATGAGGCTTCTCCAGCATACGGAAGAGAGGCTGCAGTGTCTTGAATTTCAAGGGTACCGTGATTCAGTGAATGGTTGGTTGGGTGGGTATGGTACGCAGAATATTTGTAGGGTGAGTGTGTTGCATTTCGCAGAATGTTCTTTAATGTTTCTGCAATATGCTCATGATTCTTATATATACACATATTATTATTGTGAGTATTAAATGATAGTTCATGAGCGACAGTTGTATGTCGTTGATTATATTTTGTTTTGCAATCTTTCCTGTGGGTGGATTGTTTTGAACATGTGATCCAGTCTTGTTTTATGTTGGCGCCTATTGTATTCTGTTGTTAACAGGATCTAGGGAAACACATGAGCTTACATCTCGGAGTTTTTGTCTGTTGTGTAATTTTGGGTGGGTTTTGTGTTGAGTGCTGTTATTCAGTGTATGTATTTTGTGTTGTGTTTATTGTGTTATAACGAGTGTGGATAATTTATTTTTAATTTCCAGTAAGTCTTATAGTATGTTAGCATATTCTTTTCACTTTTTTGTACGTTTAAAATTATCACTTTCTATTATATGTATCTAACTTTTTAAATAAAAAAAAATCCCGTTTCAGTGATAAAGGTGTCCTTGATACTTTTTAACCTAATAATCCAGTTAGCAAGAAAAAATAATTTAATCCACTAAACAGCGAATAAATCCTCCACTTACAGAAAGCTCTCAAGATTTTATGGGTCGTAAGATGAGAGTGGTGACAGCGGTACCATACTTCCCCTACGTGGACTACAAGGTGGGCAGGGAGGCTGCGGGTCCTGTGATGCTGCTAGACTCTCTGGATGCTCGGATTATCCAAACCTTCGCAGCCAAGCTTAACTTCACGTGAGTCTTCGCTAATCAAACCACAGAACAGGGGGGAAGGGGGTTGCACCATGGCAGGTTAAGTTTAAAGCTCACAGGCCAATGTGCTAACTACTGGTCCATGCCGACTTAACGAGACTCATCCAACTAAGTATACTGTTAGACAGCATAGGAATGTTGGCATGGGGCCATGTATCATTCATATGCCAATAACAAGGGTACTAGACAAAATTTCCTCACAGAGCAGAAGACACGACATTCAGGAGGTAGTGTGTGTGTGTGTGTGTGTGTGTGTGTGTGTGTGTGTGTGTGTGTGTGTGTGTGTGTGTGTGTGTGTGTGTTTGTGTGTTTGTGTGTGTTGTCGTGCATCTGTTGCTAATGCAATAAATAAACACAGAAATATCACACCATAACGCAATTCCTTATCATCACAAACTGGAGCTTTTAACCTTGCCAAACTAACCAGCAGCTTTGAAGTCTACGTGGATCCCGATCAGTCGTGGGGCGAGGAGAGGAACGGCATCTTCAGCGGAATGATGGGGATGCTACAGCGAGAGGTGATGGATATCTGCACTATATCTGGACCGACCTCTAAGCGACTTAGAGTTATAAATTATCTTAAGGGTTACCCTTCCGACCCCATGTCAGTGACCTCTCTCAAGCCCACACTGCTGCCCAAATACCTCGCTTTTATACGGCCTTTTAAAGGTATAATTAGCACAAGCCTTTTCTACCCATCATCCTAACCAAAGTCGGTACTTTAATACACTTTGGAGGTTATTTAACATGTGTGTGTGTGTGTGTGTGTGTGTGTGTGTGTGTGTGCACTCACCTATTTGTACTCACCTATTTGTGGTTGCAGGGGTCGAGTCTTAGCTCCTGGCCCCGCCTCTTCACCGGTTGCTACTGGGCCCTCTCTCTCCCTGCTCCATGAGCTTTATCAAACCTCGTCTTAAAACTGTGTATGGTTCTTGCCTCCACTACGTCATTTTCTAGGCTATTCCACTGCCTGACAACTCTATGACTGAAGAAATACTTCCTAATATCTCTCTGACTCCCAATTATGACCTCTTGTTTCTGTGTCCCCTCTCTGGAACATCCTGTCTTTGTCCACCTTGTCTATTCCGCGCAGTATTTTATATGTCGTTATCATGTCTCCCCTGACCTTCCTGTCCTCCAGTGTCGTCAGGCCGATTTCCCTTAACCTTTCTTCATAGGACATTCCCCTTAGCTCTGGAACTAACCTTGTCGCAAACCTTTGTACTTTCTCTAGTTTCTTGACGTGCTTTATCAAGTGCGGGTTCCAAACAGGTGCTGCATACTCCAGTATGGGCCTGACATACACGGTGTACAGTGTCTTGAACGATTCCTTACTAAGGTATCGGAACGCTGTTCTCAGGTTTGCCAGGCGCCCATATGCTGCATCAGTTATCTGGTTGATGTGTGCTTCCGGAGACATGCTCGGTGTTATACTCAACCCAAGATCTTTCTCCTTGAGTGAGGTTTGCAGTCTTTGGCCACCTAGCCTATACTCTGTCTGCGGTCTTCTGTGCCCTTCCCCTATCTTCATGACTTTGCATTTGGCGGAATTAAATTCGACAAGCCATTTGCTGGACCAGGTGTCCAGTCTGTCCAGGTCTCTTTGAAGTCCTGCCTGGTCCTCCTCTGATTTAATTCTCCTCATTAACTTCACATCATCTGCAAACAGGGACACTTCTGAGTCTAACCCTTCCATCACGTCGTTCACATATACCAAAAATAGCACTGGTCCTAGGACCGACCCCTGTGGGACCCCGCTCGTCACAAGTGCCCACTGTGATACATCATTACGTACCATGACTCGTTGTTGCTTCCCTGTCAGGTATTCTCTGATCCATTGCAGTGCCCTTCCTGTTATATGCGCCTGATCCTCTAGCTTCTGCACTAATATCTTGTGAGGAACTGTGTCAAAGGCCTTCTTGCAGTCCAAGAAGATGCAATCAACCCACCCCTCTTTCTCGTGTCTTACTTCTGTTACTTTATCATAAAACTCCAGAAGGTTTGTGACACAGGATTTGCCTTCCATGAATCCGAGCTGGTTGGCATTTATACTCTTGTTCCGTTCCAGGTGTTCCACCACTCTCCTCCTGATAATCTTCTCCATAACTTTGCATACTATACAGGTCAATGACACAGGTCTATAGTTTAGTGCCTCTTTTCTGTCTCCATTTTTAAAAATGGGAACTACATTTGCCGTCTTCCATACCTCAGGTAGTTGCCCAGTTTCCAGGGACGTGTTGAAGATTGTGGTAAGTGGCACGCACAGCATATCCGCTCCCTCTCTAAGGACCCACGGGGAGATGTTGTCCGGTCCCATTGCCTTTGAGGTATCTATGTCTCTTAGCAGTTTCTTCACCTCCTCCTCATCTGTATGTATGTCGTCCAACACTTGTTGGTGTATTCCTTGTTGGTGTCCCCATCTGGTC
This sequence comes from Cherax quadricarinatus, assembly GCF_038502225.1. NCBI lineage: Eukaryota > Metazoa > Arthropoda > Malacostraca > Decapoda > Parastacidae > Cherax > Cherax quadricarinatus. Next base: position 25,874,259 of record NC_091341.1, read on the forward strand.
TGTCCCCCCAGAGGCCTTCCTGTCTCCACTGTAAATACTTCCTTAAATCTCATGTTGAGCTCCTCACATACCTCTTGATCGTTTCTTGTGAGTTCTTCACCTTCTTTCCTCAGCCTGATTACCTGGTATTTGACTGTTGTCTTCCTCCTAATGTGGCTATACAGCAGTTTCGGGTCAGATTTGACTTTCGATGCTATGTCGTTTTCGTACTGTCGCTGGGCCTCCCTCCTTATCTGTGCATACTCGTTTCTGGCTCTTCTACTAATCTCCTTATTTTCCTGGGTCCTATGCCTCCTGTACCTTTTCCATTCTCTGTTGCACTTAGTTTTTGCCTCCCTACACCTTCGGGTAAACCAAGGACTAGTTTTGGTCTTCCTATTATTTCTGTTTCCCTTGGGAACAAAGCTTTCCTCTGCCTCCTTGCACTTTGTTGCCACATATTCCATCATCTCGTTTACTGATTTTCCTGCCATTTCTCTGTCCCACTGAACCTCCTGCAGGAAGTTTCTCATACCTGTGTTGTCCCCCCTTTTATAGTTTGGCCTGTCCCTTTCAGTTCCTGTTACCTTCTCCACTTGTAACTCTACTATATAATCAAAACTCAGAACCACGTGTGCGTGTCTGTGTGTGCGAATATTACTTAATATTATCTAACCTAATAGAATAAGGGACAGACTAAAAGCTGCTTTAATTATTTGAAGGATCAATAAGAACATTTTATTTACAAAAATAAACGTTTATCTCTCTCTACTTCCAATAATTTTAATTTTTTACTTTAAATGTTATTTTTAGTTTAGCTATTGTTCATTAATAGTACCTAGACACGGGTAGGAGTGTTTCCTAGTTACATATGTACTAATGATCAATTGTTCGCGTTATGATCAGCTGTTTGTGTACCTGGGCAGTTCTAAATAGCTGGTTTATTATCGTGAATTATGAGTAAATATATTTGCTGGTACGTCTCTCCTGCAGGAGAACTGTGGCTGGCGCTGCTGGTGAGCGTAGTGTCGTGGGGCGTCGTGTTGTGGCTGTTGCAGAGGGCTTGGCGGTGGATGGTTGGTGGGAAGGGGGTGAGGCTCCACACTGCCCTATTGTACAGCATGGGCACCCTGCTTGAACAGCAGCCTCCTGACCCCTCCGTCAGCCTTGCTGGTCAGGTCAGAGACTCGATGTGATAATTAAAATTTGTAATAGCAAGATTCAACATATAGATTAATTGATTCAGTGCACACACAAACACACACACACACAACCTAGGTAGTAGGTTGGTAGACAGCAACCATCCAGGGAGGTACTACCGTCCTGTGGTAGTAGGTTGGTAGACAGCATTCATCCAGGGAGGTACTACCGTCCTGTGGTAGTAGGTTGGTAGACAGCAACCATCCAGGGAGGTACTACCGTCCTGTGGTAGTAGGTTGGTAGCCAGCAACCACCCAGGGAGGTACTACCGTCCTGTGGTAGTAGGTTGGTAGACAGCAACCATCCAGGGAGGTACTACCGTCCTGTGGTAGTAGGTTGGTAGACAGCATCCACCCAGGGAGGTACTACCGTCCTGTGGTAGTAGGTTGGTAGACAGCAACCATCCAGGGAGGTACTACCGTCCTGTGGTAGTAGGTTGGAAGACAGCAACCACCCAGGGAGGTACTACCGTCCTGTGGTAGTAGGTTGGTAGCCAGCAGCCATCCAGGAAGGTACTACCGTCCTGTGGTAGTAGGTTGGTAGACAGCAACCATCCAGGGAGGTACTACCGTCCTGTGGTAGTAGGTTGGTAGACAGCAACCATCCAGGGAGGTACTACCCTCCTGTTCTAGTAGGTTGGTAAACAGCAACCACTCAGGGAGGAACCCCATCCTGCCAAAGTGAGTGTGAAACGGAAACCTTGTAGGATTGCTGGTGTCTTTTTTCTGTCTCATAAACATGCGGGATAACAGGTATATCTTGCTACTTCTACTTACATTTAGCTCACACTTCACATGCATGTACACTCATATATATATATATATATATATATATATATATATATATATATATATATATATGTGTGTGTGTGTGTGTGTGTGTGTGTGTGTGTGTGTGTGTGTGTGTGTGTGCGTGTGTGTGTGTGTGTGTGTGTGTGTGTGTGTGTGTCGTGCCGAATATGTAAAACTGGTCAATTAGCAAGAACTCATTTAAAATTAAGTCCTTTCTAAAATTTTCTCTTATACGTTTAAAGATATATTTTTTTCATTAATGTTGATGTAAAAATTTATAATTTTGCACCAAAAGAATCTTAAAAAACTTACCTAACCTTATTATAACAAGAACAATTTATTTTAGCCTAACCCAACTAAATATATTTTAGATTTGTTTACAATAATTTAATGCTAAACAAACACAGTGAAATATATTTTTTTCGTTAGGTTCAGAATGATTTTGGCGAAATTATTGCATACACAAATTTTCACTTGTCCTATATGGCAAGATGAGCGTTGCTATTTAAGCCAAGATCGCAAATTCTGCCTATTCGGCACGACATATATATATATATATATATATATATATATATATATATATATATATATATATATATATATATATATATATATATGTATACACCCATCTCGGCTTTCTTCTATTTTCTTAATAGTAATTAAGAAAATAGAAGAAAACCCTTTATTTCCTCTTATTTCCATGGGGAAGTGTAAAAGAAATCTTCCTCCGTAAGTCATGCGTGTTATGAGGCAACTAAAGTGCCGGGAGCAAGGGGCTAATAACCCCTTCTTCTGTATAAATTACAAAATTTAAAATGAAAAACTTTCGTTTTTGGGTCACCCTGCCTCGCTAGGATACGGCTTTTCATTGATTATATATGCACACATACATACATATATATACATATGCATAACATTTGTTTTATTTTTTATATGTGTACAGGTGTTAGTGGGGTGGTGGCTAGTGTTCTGTCTGATAATTACTACAGGCTTCCGGTCATCACTGATGGCTCACCTTACCGTCCAAGGAATGTCACACCCGCTGGACAGTTTCGAGGATTTGGTGAAGCTGCCAGGCAGGAAATGGGGCACTGAGGCTTGGGAGCTAACAGAAGCAGTTGTTGATTTCTTTGCCAAGCATCCCGATCCTGTGGTTCAGCATATTTATCATAAAATGGAGGCAAGTATTATTATACACAATGCTGTTGCATTCGTCAGGAGAAACAACAAATCTCTTGACACGGGTCTTCAGTGTGCGGTGATCCGTTTCGTGGCATCTTGGCCCTATATAATGGACTATTCTCGTTGGTGTCTGTCAGCAGTGATGTGAATATGGTAGCAGATGGTTCTGTGGCTAGTCATGGCAGCAGAGTTACAAAAGACATTGAGAGGGCGAAGGAGGAGGGGGAGGTTGCAGTTCGAAAACCAAGACAGCTGTTGTATGAATAATGGTGAATGTTCTCGACGTTGGTGGGAGACTGCTGGTGTCGTAAAAAATATATATAATATCCTGTTTTTTCTGCATTCTTTTACAAACATATTGTTTTGACTAATCAATGTTATTTTTACTCGAAGCCTCAAAGATCTCTTTGAATAATAAATCAAATTCGTCATTATTCTAACTTTTGTTTACTAGGTGATGCCAATGGATGTGGGCCTGAAGAGGGTGCTGGCGGGTGGATTTTCCATCATCAGTTTTAAGAACTACATCAATGTTATCGTGGGATCTCGCTACACGGATGCCTATGGTAACACTCCCTTCTATACCAGCAAGAACGCCGTTCCTATTTTAGCTGCGTTTGGGTGGGGTATCAGGCGAGTATTCTCCGCTAATGATACTAGTCATTTGCAAGCACTGCTCTGAATATTCTTTTACAATAGATTTTTAAATTTATAGACGTGTTTAGGTCTGACATGGAATAATTTTCTGTATGATTATGTGAAGGGGACATCTAATACTAAGTTCACTGAGTATTAATTTTTACGGATTTCTCATTTATCGTATGCTAAATAATATTTATAGGATGTGGAAAATACGCTGAAATATAGACACTTAAGTTTACATGAAATAAGATTCCGCAACTTAGTGAAAGTAAATTGTTTTAGCATCACTTTCTTACTACATACATGAAGTTAATAAATTGAATCCCTGGACTCGTTAACTCAATAAATTATTCTAACACATACTGTATATGCTTTAATAATCCATAGAAAGGGTGCTCCATTTTACCAGCGATTCACAGAACTAATAACCCACCTGGATGATGCTGCTATCATCAGTTACTGGACTGATGATTTAATATCCAGAAAAACGAGGGAGGAGAGAAACTCTGCTCCACTGGACCCAAAGACCAACACTGGAGATGCTTTTCAGGTAGTTGCCGTTAAATGTTGTATCGTGATGTTAATTCAAAAGATATTACTTTGAAAATAAAAAGTTGTGCAAAATTATATTATGTGTTATTATGTTTAATATTAGCGTTTGCGAGATGTGTCTGTAACTTACCGTAACAGGCAGTTACGACTTGTGTTACGTGTTTTTATGACGTTATGTAACGTACATTTGTTATTTACCGCAATACATGTTAATGTTTCTAAGGGTGAAGATAAGGAGGTGGTGCTGACAATGAACCACCTGCAGGGTGCCTTCTACCTGCTGCTGGTGGGCTCCGGAGTGGCCTTCCTCACCCTGCTGGGGGAGAACCTCACCCACTGGAGGCGCTCCTCACTTCAGTAACCACCTTCCCAGCATCACTAGACCTCAGGCCAAGGATGACAGTGCTGTCAGTGCAGCAGATTCATCCTAGAGCTATCAGACATATATTTCTGCAGTCGAGAATGACGTTTAATTTTTCCCAATATAATTTTTTAAATATTTTATCAAGACTTATGAAAAAGAACTGCGACGTATTTTTATTCCCAGATTTATTATCCATGAATAATTATGCTCTACGATGTCACCTGGATTGACTATATGACTTCGATGAGAGAAAAAATAGATTCATCAGACAGCAATAGTGGTTGAGGAAAAAAATAGCAGTTGCAAAGTTTATGGAGGCTGGTGCAACATGTTGCAGAAATTACAGGTTTCCCCATTATAAAATAATAAAATAATATAATAGGTAATTGCCCCCCACACACGCACAGTCTTGCTGCCTCCGCCGGGTATAAATACTTCTCACCATGGGCGGAGCTCATTCAGGGGAACAACTGCAAGACGCACATATTGTCACAGAGAAGAGTCTGCCACAGAAAATCTGCCACGGAGAATTGTCTGCCACACAACATGGTCATCTCTCTTAAGGTACACTGCTCCCAAACATGTTGCATATTTTGTTTTCGTGTCCTGCATAACAAAAGTAAAGTGTTATCATTAGTGTGTTGGAGAAGAGACTTTTATTTATATATACATATCACAAATACGTGTTTTCTAGATTATTATAGAGGTAAAGAGGTGTTAGGCTCTCTCTCAGGTCATTTTGAAGCCTCTCCCAGTGAATATCATTTAACGTATACGTTATGTACTTAATTTTAACAAATTTGTGAGTTATATACTTATATAGGGAAGATGCAGCTCTTTGTTAACTAAAGGTTTTCATGTAAAGGTGGTTTAATTTGTCGACTCCATCACTGACTTCAACACTGTCTCCAACATTGTCTCCAACATTGTCTTCGAAACTCTCTCCATCAATGTCTTTTTTCTAAATTTTTTAAAGTACGTAAGCTGAGAAAAATCAAACTTGATCGTAACTAACTCTGTCTGACTATATTTTAGCAGTATAACTCACAAACAGATCTGTTTGTGACTTGATAAAGCCCACTGTGTGGGCGAAACGTTATGCACTGTGTGGGGAAAACGTTATCACTGCATTTATGTGTTTATCCCCAGTATTGTTATTCTACGTCATTTCCCTCCAGCCTTGCAAACTCCATAGCATTAGTGATGTGTACATCCGGTTATATACGTTACGTTTCTCTCTGCTTTAGCCTCTGTAACCCTAGTTAGTATTACGCATTTGTCATGTCTTTTTCTTCACAGATTTTTATAAACTTACTCTTGTGACTGAAGCAAAACAGCTGCCTGTTCGACCACTTCTGAGGTCTGTCGAGGTCTTGTAGTTTTTCTCTGTCTTCTTCCGTGTTATTCATCATTAGTTTTATACCATCTGCAAACAGATGTATATAGATCTGTCTCATTACTGATGCTCTGGATGTGACACAGTTGGAGGCTTTTATCTCTAGTAGCGGAATATTAGTTAAAATATCTATAAGGAACAGCCCCCATTCTATAATTTATACCAGAGAGGTGACAAAAGTGAACCCAGTGAATTTGACATATTCATGTCACTTGACGTTGATAGTACTTCAGATCACCAGTTAACTGCGGAAAACTTGCAATTGCAACAATGCAATAAAGGGATCACTTATCTCGACGATCCAGCTGCAACTAAGAAATAACTTAATTTCACTTTGTGAAGCCAAACCATAAGCATAAAAAAAGTGTTGATAAACAGTTGCTGTAAAAATGTTAATATGAAGTACGTTCCTTTGTCATTGTTTTAATTACGCATTTTAATAACTTTTGTAGCCTAAGAAACATAACAAAGTTTGTACTTTCATCTTCTATGATACAATTACCGATGGATCGTCAGCAACTAACTTTGATTAGTAGACGGAGGTTCAAGCCTCCAGAACTTCCTTTCGCTCAATGAGAAGCACAGAAAATGATTATTTCTTTTTTAAAAAATAGCAAATCACAACTCATCTGCATGACAAATACCCTTCAACAAAAGTGCCTTAATGATGGTATAAGTTTCTTAACTTAATGAAGCAACCATCCTCTTCCTCGCATCAAACCCGATTGCCTAGAATGCCCAAGGCGCTGTATGGGTATATGAGTAATGTTTAATCCTTTCTAACAAGTCTGGAAAATTAAAACACAAAGTCAATACTCAGAGAATAAAAATCCCGAAAAAAAAAATTTCCCTTAAAATTGCCAAGATAGTGACTTTCAAAATAATATCTGATACAAAAGAAAAAAAAACAGGTTTTTAATTAAAGAGTTAAAACAACTATTTGTTTAACAATGAATAAATGCGTCACATTTCAGTTCAACAGAACCGGTCTACTGAGGCGGAAACTTCCAGGAAAACGTCTGTCACAATATGACCGAACCCAAGCTGTGATTCTTTATCTCGACGGTGTGACAGCGCGAGACATTTCTCTGAAATATCAAGTTAGTATCTCCACTGTTTATAGATGTATAAAACAGTGGAATAACAGAAGAAGAGTGACAGCGAGCTACCACAGAGAGCTGCCTCAACAGGTACTGGTATCAGCCTCTGCCTCTACACGACAACGGAAGCTGTCGCATTTTTCTCATCTTTCTCAAAATCTACATCTCCGTCGCAGCTCAAAATTTGTAGAATATTACTGGCAAATTATTATGAAATATTATTTACAACTTTTCTCCCGTAATATTTATGAAAGAATTCTCAGCAATGAACATGTTTCTCATCAAATTTATTAAATGTATAAAATATATTTGTCAAAATAGTTATTAATGTAAATATATATGAAGCTTGAATGTAAACACAACTGTGTTTACATTTCCTTGACGTGTTTCCTACCAGCCAAAGATTTGTGAATTTTTACGATTTTTTTCTGGATACCAAACAATTCTTCAGACGTGTGTTTGTATTGTTGCTGGTGATGAGTTCTTGATCCTGGAAGCTGGAGCTACTTTTCGCTTCTATTGATTATTGTCGTAATAAAAATGAGGAAAAACGCATTTCCTTTGTTGTCCTGAGATTTATAGACTTAGCAAACGAGGTTAATAAGAAGAATCTAATATCGTTCCATAGTGAGAGGATTTAGAAAGGATTCAATACTTCGTACCGACGACGACCGATAATCTCAGTCTCTTCTGTTACTCTATTATTGTACATTAAAATCATAACTAAGCCCTAAACCCATAAGGAAAATACAGTATTGTTATTGTAGACAAGTAGGGTAACAATTTTATTTTCCCACGAATAACATTGACTTCCTGGCTGTCCTCTACATTTTAAACCAGATTTTAATAGGTGGTAAACAAATGATTCGTTTATTTCTTCAGTTAAAAGCATCCTAACGTTCAGAGACAAAAAAAATGTAAAGAAAAACGTTACCAATTCTGGATGTTAGCTCTAAAATAAGTACAGAATGTTTCTAGTTCTGTGGTCTACACAGAAAGAAACACCAATCATATATAATGAATTTTTCTAGGTAAGGAATGTGCCAATTGGAGCTTACCTAGCAGTGTTGATATCGGCGTTGACCAACTGTACACTCATAGCAGTTGAGCAAGTGAGCGTGATGGTGGGTCAGGTGGTGGAGCAGGTGGGCGTGATGGTGGGTCAGGTAGTGGACCACCATCTCAGTGGGTGTCACCTGGTGCTCATCACCACTACACAACACTCACTCATTACCTCCAGTATAATCAGGTGACATTTCCGGAAAATTCTGTTCCTCCAGCTGCTGGCCTGTTAAATTATTTTGGTAAATGTTGGGGTAAAGTTAAATTAAATTTTGCATTAAAAATTGCGATATTTTAGGTTAATAATGTATTTTTAAAGTTAATAGTGTAAACAGCTGTTGGTGAACGACTGTGAGCAGACAAATGCTAGACAAAGCTGTCGTAACTATTGAAAATGCTCCCTTATTTTTTGAGATTATCCTCATTGTAGGTTCTTGCATAATTGATCACAATCTCCGGACCGTTTTCTCCATAAAGAAATGTTTTATTAAGATTCCCAGATATTCTGTTTTAAGGTGTGGCACCTTAAAGGGTCTACCTATTTGGTTTGCAGATTAATCATTTACAGTTAACTAGTTTCAGTGTGGTATATATATATATATATATATATATATATATATATATATATATATATATATATATATATATATATATATATATATATATATATATATGTGTGCAAAACAACCACTTTGAAAGAATAGAGAAATTCCAAGCGCTTTCGTGACTACTCACATTATCAAGGAACTATGAAAGTAAAGCATCCAAGAAAGCTATATAAGGGGTCTGGCCAACACCTCACTATCAGATCCCACAACGATTAAACACCTGACGTGCGCCGGCCCAACTGGACAGGTCCTTTGCACAACTCACCAACAAACTATTCTACCCAAGAAAATTTAAAAATTATTATTTGTCCAGTGTATTATTAAATTCTTCCCGAATTCTATTAATTATAAATGGATCTAATTTATATAAACCAAAGGAAATATTCATATTATTGTCAAAACTGCTTTTTATGAAACAAGATTCAATTATATTCCTGTCGACCATGGACTTGCTTGATACTACTTTCTCAACTTTTTGAAAATCAATTGGATGGTTAAAATCTCTTACATGAATAAATAGAGCATTGGAATCTTGTCCAGTTCTAATGCTATATTTATGTTGTTTTAATCTGAGTTCGAGATTTTTACCAGTTTGACCGTAATAAACTTTATCGCAAATTTTACAAGGAATCTTATAGACACATCCATCAGCATTTTGGGGGGAATTCTTTATCAAAAGTTTTTTTACTGTATCAAGATTTTTGAATACAACTTTAATATTAAAAGTCTTAAGAAGAGAAGGCATATCAACCAAGTTTTCGTGGTAAGGGAGAACCAACATATTTTTAGTTGAATAAGGCAGGTTGTCCCTTTTTGGATTGTAAAAAGTATTTCTAGCAACTTTAAAAGATTTATCAATTACATTTCTTGGGTATTTTAAATCATTACCTATTTCATAAATTTTGGATATTTCCTCATCTATGAACTCAGAACTACAAATTCGTAAAGCTCTCAAAAACATTGATGAGAAAACAGACAGTTTGACTCTATCTTGATGCGAGGAATAATAGTGGACATAGGAACAGTTATTTGTAGGTTTTCTGTAAATTTTAAATTTGAATTCATTATTACCCTTAATAACTAAAACATCTAAAAAAGGCAATGAGTTATTTTCTTCAAACTCAACAGTAAAGTTTATAGAATGGGCTAAGTTATTTAATTTTCCAAGGAAATGGTGCATATCTACATTTTTGGGCATAAGACACAAAATATCATCAACATATCTGAACCATTTAGCTCTATTAGGGAGGATTGTGTTAAGCAACCTTGTTTCAAAAAATTCCATGTATAGGTTACTAAGAACAGATGAAAGAGGATTTCCCATTGCCGTACCAAACTTCTGAGTGTAAAACTTATCATTAAATACAAATTTTGCATCAACAATGCAAAGTTTAATAAGTTTAATGATAGTAGGAACTGGCAATGGTAAATCATAGTTAACGAGTTCTTCAGATAAGAAACTTAATAAATCATCAACAGGAACTTTCGTAAACAATGAAGTTGAGAAAGTAGTATCAAGCAAGTCCATGGTCGACAGGAATATAATTGAATCTTATTTCATAAAAAGCAGTTTTGACAATAATATGAATATTTCCTTTGGTTTATATAAATTAGATCCATTTATAATTAATAGAATTTGGGAAGAATTTATTAATACACTGGACAAATAATAATTTTTAAATTTTCTTGGGTAGAATAGTTTGTTGGTGAGTTGTGCAAAGGACCTGTCCAGTTGAGCCGGCGCGCGTCAGGTGTTTAACCGTTGTGGGATCTGATAGTGAGGTGTTGGCCAGACCCCTTATATAGCTTCCTTGGATGCTTTACTTTCATAGTTCCTTGAAAATGTGAGTAGTCACGAAAGCGCTTGGAATTTCTCTATTCTTTCTGAGTGGTTGTATTGCATATTCTGAAATCACCTGTTTACTGTGATCTTATTGCATATATATATATATATATATATATATATATATATATATATATATATATATATATATATATATATATATATATATATATATATATATATATATATATAGAGAGAGAGAGAGAGAGAGAGAGAGAGATAATAGATATTTGTGTTCATCAGACGCCTGAGTGAGGGTGTGGAGGCTGGCGTGGTAGTGGAGGTAGGCTGGGAATATTCCCAGGACCAGCTGGCCCAGGACCAACTCCAGCAGGGTGTCTGGGGCGACTCTAAGACCACCTGCCGGGGTCTCATACTCGACCTCACCAACACCAACAATACTCATTCTGCCTTAAGGTAACGTTTTCACTGATACTAAAATCCGGAGCTGAAGTTGTCTGGTTCAGTATAAGGACGACACAACTTGTACTGTCTGGCTTGTTGTTGTTGTAATTTAGTGTAACTCACACTTTCACATACCTATATTTGTTTTACATAATGAAATTAGCTTTCGCATGGATATAATATAATAGCTGCACAAACCTTGGATATTTTATCAATGACATTTTCTATTTTATGAATCATTTGCCTTAGAAATTTGACGTCTACTCTTGTTTCCACTATAAAAATGACAGGATCTAATGACAAAAATTCCTTAAATCCCTGTTTAAGCCCCACATATAACTGTTACTTCTGATAATATTTCGTAGGTTTCTTGAGAAAGCTGAACTGTGGAAGTTACCTGAGACTCTGGTGGTGGTGGTGGGAAGGAGAACTGGAGTGAAGGAAGTTCTCCTTCGTCACAGCTTCCGTAATACTATCCACGCCCTCTACCTGACCCTCCACGACCTCACCCTTGACGCATCACGACCCCGTAACTCACATCTCGGAAAGTCTCGTGTACTAGGAGGTCCGTACGTGTTCAGTGTGGCTAATTATCAAGAATAAAGTGTGTCCTTTATAAATTTTCACTTAGAAATTAAGATAACAGAGCGAAGATTTTGCAGCATACCATTTCCTGTAAAGACACATTATGCAGAGCAAACTTTGTTTGGGACGTTTTGCTCAGAGTTGAGCTTCGTCAACCCTGTGCAAGACGTAGTCCTTTTAAAATTCTGGCGCCATAGCCAGGTCCAGACACTCACAGCTTTCTTGTCGTATTTCATAGGTTTGAAGCAACAGTTACACATACAATGCTGTAAAAATCTTAAATCTTTTTCTGCATAATGTTGGCATTGTGCCTTTAAATCCATTTCCTGCTAAGATTTAAAACTTACGACCTGGAAAACATGTTAGTGCATCAAAATTATCTTGATATATATTAAAAAAAATACTGTTGCATTTTTATACACACTGATATATATATATATATATATATATATATATATATATATATATATATATATATATATATATATATATATATATATATATATATATATATATATATATATATGTATATATTGTACAATTATATTTATTAGCGAGTGGAGGTGTGTTGGTGTACCGGAGGTGTCTGTACTGCAACAGAGGTGAGGCTGATGTCCAGCTCCTCCACCTGTGGAACCTCACCTCACTTACACAATCCATGAGTGACATATTTCAAGGCAAGAGTTGGTTGGTTGGGTTATTTGGTTTAAAGACTAGCGACTACACGATACCCGTGAAAGCTTCATGTAACCTGCACCCCATCACTAGAGCATATAAGCCATAACCTAGGAATAAAAACAGATTTAAATACTGTACAAAAATACGATGGTTGTGGTGAAGACCTTTATTTTATATTTATAAACATTTCGGAGCGTCAGACCCCATAATTCAGAATTATATAATAAAGTACTGATACATGTTTTCCTCACGTTCTCGCATCACCGTAACCGTTCAGAGTCGCATTACAATGTTACACTAATTACTTTAATGCTTCTTCACGCTCAAATTGCTCTAAAATATACACTGAAATCATTACATAGTTCACGCACTGGTCGCTGTTGCCCAGCGGTGAGAGTATTGACTCTCATTGCTGAGGTCCAGGTAATAAACCCTGGGCATTAACATAACATACATAGTTAAACTATATTCAAGTTCTTCACTAACAAACAATATTCCTTATATTCTAAAACTTGTATCATATTAACAACACACACTTCAAAATCCTGACACACGGGTCACTACCCCAAAACATACACTCATTACCCTAAAGATTTACACTCTTGTCATCTAACAAAACATTCACATCACCCAACAAAATCAACTTGTATAAACCAAATCAACATCACTGAAAAAATATGTTTTTATTTCGACTTTATTATAAGACGACAATGTTGGTGATCTGACTGATGTTGAGTATCACATGTAACATGTCGTCTTATTTCTTACGTGTTTCTTTAACAGGACAGTTTCAAAACTTCTGGGGCAATAAGATGAAGTTTTCAACTATTGTTTACTTTCCATACACGGATTACACGCTGGACCATGCTGAACCAGGCAGCACAGTGTCCCTCAACGATGGTCTTGATGCTAGACTTCTGTCTCTCTTCGCTAAAACACTCAATATTAGGTCGATTTCTCTTTTTCTTTCGTGTAAATTGCGTGAATGACTGAACTGCAAAGTAAAAATGACATAACTTTTGTTAAATCTAAAATAACGAAAGCTGAAAATATGATGTATCTTTTCATATGCGCTGCATGACCCCTACGGGCCTAGCGCTTCCCCGTAAATATGATAATAAATAAATGTTTCTTCAATCCTTTCGAATTCGGTGTACATACGGGAAAATATTCTGATGCTATTCTAAATCCTTAAAAACGTAACTAGATATACGTTCATATATTTTATCTCCCTCTCAAAAGCTTTGAGATTCGCGAGCAGCCTGAGAGATCTTACGGTGTTCAGAAGAATGGCCGCTTCACTGGCATGGTGGGACAACTGCAGCGGGAAGAGATAGACATTGGTGGACCAATGGCAACACTCGCTGAGCGGATCCCGCCGATGGAATTCTTGTGCGCGTACGAAGTCGACTCGCTGGCCATCGTGTCTCTGAAGCCCACACTCTTGCCACAACTCCTCTCGCTGTTTAAACCTTTTGCAAGTAAGTACTTCTTAGTTGCTAAAGTCACAAGCAGGAATTAGAAAGTTTAATATGTAGTAAGAATGATTTTTCCTGAGTGACAGTAGTAAGCATACCAGCCATAGCTTTCCTATATGATATAAGCTCTAATTACACTCTCCTTTCTCCAGGAGAACTGTGGTTGGGATTGCTGGTGAGTGTGATGGTGTGGAGCGGGATCCTATGGTTGCTGCAGGAAGTATGGTGGTGGATCACAGGGACAAACAGAGTCAGCATCATCACCATCCTTCTGTATGGCTGGGGCGCTCTCCTGGCCAACCTGCCCTCAGACCCTTCAGTCAATAAAGCAGGAAAAGTAAAATTGTCCAACTTTCTCAAAGTTGTTTTCATAACGCCTTACATAAGACACAACTGTTTAGATTATTGGTATACTATTATCTTTTAAATCTGATTACAGTGAAATGTAATAAAGTTGGTAGAATTACCGACAATATGTAAAGTAAAAGGACACAAGTGCAACTAATGTGACATTTATTGTGGCAACGTTTCGCTCTCCAGGAGCTTTATCAAGCCATTACACTGGCTTGATAAAGCTCCTGGAGAGCGAAACGTTGCCACAATAAATGTCACATTAGTTGCACTTGTGTCCTTTTACTTTACATACAGTGAAATGGTTGATACATAATTAATCTAACTAAATCGCAAATTAAACTCTGATTTCTTACAGCTTTTCATCTTTTTCACTGGAAAATTAGAAAATTATTAGAGAATTAAATATATTCAAAAGAATTAATTCTAATAGGTTAGGTTAGGCGCCGACTAGAAAGAAACATAAATCAGTTTTGCTTCTACTTTTTGCAGGTGTTGGTGGGCGTGTGGCTGATGTTCTGTCTAGTCATAACCACTGGATACAGTTCTTCACTAGTCGCCCATTTATCAGTCCAGGAGAAGACTAAACCCCCGGAAAGCTTCGAGGACCTGGTGACTCGGAACAACTGGAAGTGGGGCATTGAGTCCTGGGTGCTGCAGGGAGGGGTGTTACTCTATTTCTCAGAGCATACGGACCCAGTTATACAAAAAGTATATAAGAAAATAGAGGTCAGTATTCAGAATTTATTAATAACTAAATATGAATATGAAGAAAAGAAAATCATTGCAGATTCATAGAAATTAACTTATCCTAATTGTGGTATATAGTTCTGGCAATATTAAAGTAATTTATTGATTCCTTTGAAGACAACAATACCTCAGAAAGCCTATGAAATGTTTAGCTTTGACAATAATTTCAGCATAATCGATGGAAGAATGCGAGATTACAAGTAGCTTTTGCCAAACACTTACGTACCACACTCAATGAATTATAAAAAGTAACAACACACATAGCAATAAGTAGGTACTGTACACTGGTGTTTGCTGGCTGTCATGGGTCGAAGTCCAGGTAATATAGCTTAGGGCTGGGCTTTGAAATTTCTGCTTGTAAATTCAACATCGACGATGTTCTGTAAAACATCTTCCATAAAACCAACTTTTAGACAAAATATTGCATGAAACATCCTGATAAAATGGGGATATATTTTTCTTCTTCGCTACAAGACTCTGGTGATGGCGAAGGGACTGGAGAAGGTGAGAGAGGGAGATTACTCGTTCATGAGCGTCAGTTTCTCAATCAAGAGGATCATCGACTCTCTATATACTGATAGCTATGGCCAGACAGCCTACTATCTCAGCAATGGGGAAATTCGCCTTTTGGCTGGCTTTGGGTGGGGTTTCAGGCAAGTATTGTGCTAATATTGATTAATCTTTAGTGACTATGTAACTCATATTATTTTTATGTAGTTCTATATGCATGGTAAAGAATATGAACTCATTACTTTAAATATCAAATGAATTATTTTAGAATGATGTGAGTTTACCGCACTTTATTCGTAGTTAAATCTACACAAATATAACACATTAAAGTTTAACGATATATGCATTCAACTTTTACTTCTGTAAATCATTCAACTTATCATTAGTAATGAATTATTTAGATTATTCGTAACAGTTCTGGTTTCCATGCTACAAGATGATGTAAATTCACACAGTAAACAGTATCCCATTTGTTTACTCTAGGAAAGGTGCTCCATTTTACAACATATTTATGGTGTTACTGTTGCGACTGCAAGATGCTGGAATTATAGATCGATGGACGAAAGAAGTTATGGCACAGCGTGTAAGAGAGGACAGAGAAGCTGCATCATTAAACCCAGAAGCTATACACAGCTCTGCACTACATGTGAGTGACATCCAATTTAGCATTTGGAGTCATAATTGATAGCGTGTGTGTGTGTGTGTGTGTGTGTGTGTGTGTGTGTGTGTGTGTGTGTGTGTGTGTGTGTGTGTGTGTGTGTGTGTGTGCTTAAACTGTACATAATTTGATTTTCCAAAAATTTCAGGACAGCAGAGTGGTGTTGGGAATGAATCACCTGCAAGGAGCATTCTACATGCTGCTGCTGGGTACAGGAGTGGCCTTCCTCACCCTGCTGGGGGAGAACCTCGCCCACTGGTGCTCCTCCCCTCAGTAACTACCTTCCCAGGCGTGGCCTTCCTCACCCTGCTGGGGGAGAACCTCGCCCACTGGTGCTCCTCCCCTCAGTAACTACCTTCCCAGGCGTGGCCTTCCTCACCTTGCTGGAGGAGAACCTCGCCCACTGGTGCTCCTTCCCTCAGTAACCACCCAGTAACCTCCTCACCAGGCTGGGGGAGAACCTCGCCCACTGGTGCTCCTTCCCTCAGTAACCACCCGGTAACCACCTCACCCTGCTGGGGGAGAATCTCACCCACTGGTGCTCCTTCCCTCAGTAACCACCTCACCCTGCTGGGGGAGAACCTCGCCCACTGGTGCTCCTCCGCTCAGTAACCACCTCACCCGGCTGGGGGAGAACCTAACCCACTGGTGCTCCTCCCTTCAGTGACCACCTTCAAAGGCGTGGCCTTCCTCACCCTGCTGGGGGAGAACCTAGCCCACTGGTGCTCCTCTCCTCAGTAACCACCTTCTCAGGCGTGGCCTTCTTCACCCGGCTGGGGGAGAACCTCGCCCACTGGTGCTCCTTCCCTCAGTAACCACCCAGTAACCACCTCACCTGGCTAGGGGAGAACCTAGCCCACTGGTGCTCCTCCCCTCAGGAACTACCTTCCCAGGCGTGGCCTTCCTCACCCTGCTGGGGGAGAACCTCGCTCACTGGTGCTCCTCCCCTCAGGAACTACCTTCCCAGGCGTGGCCTTCCTCACCCTGCTGGGGGAGAACCTCGCCCACTGGTGCTCCTCGCCTCAGTGTGTTAGGTAAGACACATATGCAACAGTTAGGTATCTTTATTATGAAACGTTTCGCCTACACAGTAGGCTTCTTCAGTCAAGTACAGAAAAGTTGATAGAAGCAGAAGATACTTGAAGACGATGTAATCAGTCCATCACCCTTAAAGTTTTGAGGTGGTCAGTCCCTCAGTCTGGAGAAGAGCATTGTTCCATAGTATGAAACAATATGGAGAAGAAGTGACAGGATGGAGCTTTTTATAGCGCCAAGAGGTGAGACGTAGGCCACTAGGAGAGGTAAGAACTCAGATGTTGAGAAGTCAGGTCCCTCTCAAATCCAGCCCCTCTCACTAGTGGAAGTTGTCGAAGTTGATTGCAGGTCTGTACCAAGATACCCTTGTGTTGCAATGCTCTTCTCCAGACTGAGGGACTGACCACCTCAAAACTTTAAGGGTGATGGACTGATTACATCGTCTTCAAGTATCTTCTGCTTCTATCAACTTTTCTGTACTTGACTGAAGAAGCCTACTGTGTAGGCGAAACGTTTCATAATAAAGATAACTAACTGTTGCATATGTGTCTTACCTAACAACCTGTCGGTATTTTATACCATTTTAATGTTCAATCCTCGCCTCAGTAACGAACAAGTATCACCAAACCTCGGACTACGAATAAAGATGCTGAGGATTTAAATGCGTTAACAGGAAGATATTGCTAGTAGTAAAACTGTAAAGACAACGATGGGTGTTATTTTTTCACACAAATGCAGCTCTGTTATATGTTTCAAGAAATGTAATTTCTTTGGTGAATGTAACTCGTAATTGTAATATGAATACCATTAACACTACAAATGCAATGTGTTTGTAAATATTTTTGACAATCTGTTTTCAGAAAAATAAGCGGAGCTAAATAAATTAATTCATCCACACACACACACACACACACACACACACACACACACACACACACACACACACACACACACACACACACACACACACACACGGGGCCAGGAGATATGAATCGACCCTGCAGCCACAAATAGGTAATACACACACACACACACACACACACACACACACACACACACACACACACACACACACACACACATATCACTCAAATCCCGCATGAGTCTAACCTTCATTAATGTTAGTGGCAACTTGAGATGCTCTTGTTGCCTCCCGGGTATAAATACTTCACGCCCAGGTTACTGACGCATTGTTCACTGGGAACCGCCCCAAGCCACACAGTTTACAGCTCAGCACTCTCGTCTACCTTAAGGTACATTGTCCCTAAACATGTTTAAAGTAGTTTACATATCCTACAAACATACAGTGAAGATTTATCAATAGCGTGTAATGAATTTTTTTCATAGATCACAGGTACGTAAGTAGAATCAATTTCCCTCTCTGGTTTTCATAAGTTTGATCCTTTGACTCAAAAAAATCACTCAGTCTACCACTGATGAAGTTCATCTGTGCCATCTTGTAGTTATCCCATATCTTCGATAATATTCTTATCTGCCAAACGAATTCAGGTCTATATTTCTTCGGTGCTGATTAGGATGACTTTACTGTAGTAGACGGGTCACTTGCTTTGTATAAATGCTGGTAGAATTACCGACAATATGTTAGGTAAAAGGACACAAGTGCAGCTAATGTGACATTTTATTGTGATAAATTGTGGTTCTCCAGGAGCTTCGTCAACGACTGACTGATACTACATGGCGGAGGGTCGGGCCTCTATAACTTCTTGCGCTGAGTAACCCACCACTGGCAAACCAACATCCTCTTTCCAAAAGCAAAACAAAAAATATTGCCAAACGTACTGTGACTCTAGCTTTGGGAAAATTAAATTAGAGCAGTAATTCTGAAGCAGTGAAATTGGCATTCTCAATTCATCACACGTGAGAAAGATGACTACAATGCCTCAAATAAAAATGGAAAAAATAAAAAAATAAAAAGAAGTGCTAAACCCACTAGGGTCATACAGCAACAAATACATGCAAAGTAGGAATCGAACCTTTTCTTTATGTAGGACGCACCAGCGTGGGCAGTTTGAAGCCGATCAGATGAGGCGTTTTCAAATTATCATAAGAAAGAAGGAACACTGCAACAGGCCTACTGGCCTATGCGAGGCAGCTCCAATTCTCCCACCGGCTTAAGCCAATGCCTTGACCTAGTGAGGTCAGACACGTCACTTAAGGGAGGAGCAGTGCATCCAGCCTAGTAGCACATGCTAGTCAGGTTCAACTCACACCCACCCACACCCAATCATGTATTTATCCAATCTATTTTTAAAGCTACACAACGTCTTAGCTTCTATGACTGTATTCGGGAGTTTGTTCCACTCATCCACAACTCTATTACCAAACCAGTACTTTCCTATATCCTTCCTGAAACTGAATTTTTCCAATTTAAACCCATTGCTGCAAGTCCTGTCTATGTTAGATATTTTTAGCACGCTATTGACATCCCCTTTATTAATTCCTGTTTTCCAATCATATTTTCCCCTAATTCTACGCCTTTCTAGAGAGTGCAGATTCAGGCCCCTCAGTCTATCCTCATAGGGAAGATTTCTGATACATGGGATCAGCTTTGTCATCCTCCTGTGTACGTTTTCCGGAGCATTTATATCCATTCTGTAATACGGTGACCAGAATTGTGCAGCATAGTTAATGAGGCCTAACCAAAGATATATAGAGTTGAAGAACAACCTGAGGACTTCTATTATTTATACTTCTTGCTATGAAGCCACTGACCCCTTCCGTGGAACAATAATAATAACAAGGGTAAAACTAATAATAATAATAATAATAATAATAATAATAATAATAATAATAATAATAATAATAATAATAATGATAATAATAATTACAATAGTAATATACTTGAATTCCTTTTACTGTCACCAGAGGTCGACAGCAATATTGCAAAACATGCAAACTGTTACCTTGGCCAAGGCTCCAGTATACCATATATACCTTCAAACATATAACTACTCTGATCCATCAGACCTGAACGATCAAATCTGACTGATCTACCCAGATTCCTTCCCATGATGTAGATACCTTTAAGGGTTTAGCTCTTTCCTACAAGTATAATTACAAAATATTAGAATATTAGTAAGTAAATATCTAAATAGTGAAAGGAAAATTCGCTTGTCAACAAGATATGGAGTTTTTGGTCATCTGACCGAGACCTTCGACTGGCTTACCGGTCCACCTCTTTAAAAATTAATGATCACTTTTAACCAATTATATAATAAATTTTTCCTTCTAGTCAAACTGATAGGCATTAAAATACATTATTTTCATATGAATAATAAATAAAAATCTTATATTTATAATATGATTTACTCTTCAGGAGGTAAAACAATTATTGGTTTAAACATTTTCTGCAATAGAGAAAAACGAGAACTTGCGTCTCATTTCAGTTTGAGAGAACCAGTCGAATGAATGGGAAACCAAGAAGAAAACGTCTCTCACGAACCAGTCGGACCGGAGTTGTGATGCGTTATCTGGACGGTGTGTCTGCTTGGGAAATTTCTCTGATGTATCATATTAGCATATCCACTGTTTATCGATGCATAAATGAGTGGATTAACGAAGGAAAATTAGCCTTACCGTACCACAGAGAGGCGCCTCTGTCTCCTCAGGGAAAGCTGAAGTCAGCTTCTACCAAGACACAACAACGGAAGCTGGTACCTGCTGATGATTCATCTCACAAACTGCATCTCGGCTGCAGCCCAGAGACCACATATTATTCGCAAGACATCTCGCTCAGAATTATAAAATATTATTTGCAATTTCGCGCACGTATTGTTTATGAGAGAATGCTGATCAATGCATATGCTTTTGTTTAGTAAAATAACAGCATTATGAGGGTAGGACGCGAATATGGCTGTCATGACGACATAAGTTCACATGACCTGGTTTACAATGATTAATTACCCGCAACACCTCGATAGATAAGCGTCGTAAGTAGATAAGTAGAGTAACAATGTTATGCTTACACGAAAAAAAAATCCTAATTATTATTCTTTGGATTTTTTATCAGTTCTTTCATCTTAGATAAAGAGATGATTTTCTTCAAATTAAAATCATTCTGACTATAAATTCACCTCAGAAACAGAAGTAAATAAAATCTTTATAGATATTTGTAATGAAGAAAATGTATAATTCTTTAGCTCTGTAATCCATAAAAAAAATATCGGTTATTGTATTAAATTTTCGACGTTCGTTAATATTTACTATAAAACGAGGTTAGTCTATCCTCGTAACTACAAAATATTTTATTGAATAAATTATTAAAAAATTGGCTATCTGAGGTCTATACTTTACATTCGTAGTTTCTATACGATACTTCCATGACTACTTTTGTTAGTAAAATACAGTACGTAAGAAAATAATTTACTTTTCTTATCCTCATTGTGGCATAATTAAGAAACAGTTTCAATAAGCAATTTGTTGTGTATCGTCAGGAGAATATAATTTTTTTTTCACTCATGCAACAATTTGTAGCCATACTCCATATTGTCATTATTTAATAATGACAATATGGATGCAAAAACACAAGAGCAAACGCTTAAAATATAAACCGTACCACGAGAGGGGTTAGAACCCGCGATTAGAGTCTTTCAAAACTCCAGACCGTCGCGACGGTCTGGAGTTTTGAGACTCTCTGACCGAGGGTTCTAACCTCACCCATGGTATGGTTTGTTTGCAATCGTGTCATTACGATTTCATGAGTCACTTACAATATCTCTGTTGGACACTCCTCGGTACATATAGTAGCGAATGCAAGTCAGGCAACAATTTAAGGACATGATTACTGTGTCACGCGGCAACCCGTAAGAATCATGTTGCAGTGTTTTTCTGGTACTGTTGTTGAGATGCTACATTTTGCCGGCCCTTCCTTCTATGGTGAGGGAAGGAGGAATTAAGGAGGATTCAAAAGCATTAGCACGATAAGAGATAACACAGTAAGTGTCAGGGGCCCAAGACTGTTCAATTGCCTCCCAGCATACATCAGGGGGGATTACCAATAGACCCCAGGATGTCTTCAAGCAGGCACTAAACAGTCACGTAAGGTCAGTACCTGACCAGCCGGGCTGTGGTTCGTACGTTGGATTACGTGCGGCCAGCAGTAACAGCCTGGTTGATCAGACCCTGATCCACCATGAGGCTTGGTCACAGACCGGGCCGTAGGGGCGTTGACCCCCTAAACTCTCTCCAGGTATACTCCAGGTATACACACATGCGATATATACATTTACTCACACGACATACACAAATACACATACCCAGTTGTATATTTTTTTGTTCTAGGTAAACACAATGCTATTTGAAAGTCACAAAACAGTGTTGTTAATAACGCTGATCAACACTGCGCTAATAACTAGCCACGATGTGGGCGGAGCCGTGGAGCAGGTGGGCGTGATGGTGGAACGGATGGTGGAGCACTACTATCTCACCAGCTGTCACCTGGTACTCATCACCACTACACAACACTCACTAATTACAGCCAACATAATCAGGTGAAATATTTATACCTTTGTCGAAATGTGATTTTCTTCAGACTATTTACCAAATACTTTAATTTTCCATTGTATTTTCAAAGATAATAGACTATGTTACGTAGGTAAATATCACCATTGTTGTTAGTGAATAGATGGGAGACGTCAATTGTTAGAAAAGCAACATATAACAAAGGGAGTCTCCAATTTTAACAATGTTTCGCTCGAAAGAAGCTTTATCAAGTACAATAATGGTGAAACGTCGTAGTAATAAACATTCTCCGCCAAATATGATGTTTTTAGGTATCCCTCTTAAAGGGTATAATGCTATTTTTTCAACATTTAAATTCCTTTCAGTGAGATGTCGGTCAAAGCAACTTCTGATAAATTTTAAAATTTTAACGCTTGCGTATTTAAATATATTTACATATATATGCAAAGCAACCACTGAAAGAGTTGAATGATAGCTCTAGGCCTTTCGTCTTGCAACCTTCATTTCAGGAACTTGCAATGTTGCAGAAATGAGTAGAAGGTCCAGGTAGAAATATATATATATATATATATATATATATATATATATATATATATATATATATATATATATATATATATATATATATATATATATATATATATATATATATATATATATATATCTTTGATAGTTCCTTCATAATGTGAGTAGTCACGAAAGCGCTTGGAATTTCTCTATTCTTTCAGAGTGGTTGTTTTGCATATATATATATATATATATATATATATATATATATATATATATATATATATATATATATATATATATATATATATATATATATATATATATATATATATATATGTAACATATAATATAAAACATATAATATTTATTAATATATGCATTCGTATATAATTTTTTGTCTCTTAGACGTTTGAGTGAGAGTTTGGAGGCTGGGCTGGTGGTGGAGGTAGGGTGGGTGATCTCCCAGGACCAGCTGGCCCAGGACCAACTCCTGCAGGGTGTCTGGGGCGACTCTAAGACCACCTGCCGGGGTCTCATCCTTGACCTCACCAACACCAACAATACTCTTCCTCTCTTAAGGTAACTTTATAATTGATACTGAAATCTGGAGCTGAAGTTGACTGATCCATTATAAAGAAAATACAATCTGAACTGATTGGTTTGGCTTAGCCAAAATTTTACGCAATTCTTAAATCTACAAACATTAGTTTTCGTATATAGATAAAGCAGTTTGGATATTTGTTGTTTGTTATCAGTGTGAGATAAGATTGTTAGACCTTCCCGAATTTTAGAAATTTCTCATTAGCATTTTTTTATTCTTTGCTTGAAAGAACTGGGATAAAAAGTATAAAAATCCATTGGTTAGTCAACAACACATGAGTCACATCAGATGTCGAGGAGATAGAAAATTAATCAGTTTCCAAATGAAGAAAAATTGAGAGAGTACAGATTCTCTTGGTAACGTTACGCAGGTTTCTTGAGGAAGCTGAACTATGGAAGTTACCAGAGACTCTTGTGCTTGTTGTGGGAGGAAAAGCGGGGGTGAAGGATGTGCTTCTCCACCATAGCCTCCACAACACTATCCACGCCCTCTACCTGGCCCTCCACGACCTCACCCTCCAAAACATTACCTTCAATGACGTCGTCCAACACAGCATCAAATTCATAGCACCACTACATAACCCACGTTATAAAAAACCCGTTACACGGGAAGGTCAGTATGCGTCCGGGATCTTTATTTTCTGATACGACACTGACATTTTTCATGTGCTCACATAGTATATGGGATGACACAGTGGAGTTTCTGTAACACAAGAATTCCTGCAATTAAAGATAATGTGTTGAACAAGATTTCAATGGAATTTCGCTTCACTTCGGCTTGAGCTCTACCTGACCATGACTTTGTTAAAGTTTTTCACAGAAAGGTAATCAGATTTCATAAAGCTTGTCCTGCATATTGTGTCTTTAATCCCATACTTGTCAGTATTGGGTCTTTGTATTCAATTTTCGAAAATATAAGAAACTTGCATACCTGATAATATAAAACATGGGAAATGTTCATAAATATTAAAACGCATTGTTCAGTTACTTTTCTTTTGTTCCTAAGCGTATATAATTAACTTCTGTATAATCAGGCACACTAGTGAGTGGAGGTGTGTGGGTGTACCGGAGGTGTCTGTACTGTAACATGGGTGAGGCAGACGTCCAGCTCCTCCACCTGTGGAACCTCGCTTCATTTACTCACAGCAAATATGATTTATTTCAAGGCGAGTATTCTTTGGTTTGTTTACTTAGTATAAAGATTGATCCTCTGTCTGCTGAGTACGAGACAGACGCGCTTCCTCTCTGTACTCACCTATTTGTTAATGCAGGTAGATATATACTGTTGTCATCATCTAACATCACACAGTCACATCATCCTAACACAAAGAACCTGTAGAAATCAAAACCACATCACTTAAGAAATATACATTTTTTATTACGATTGTTTTTATAACAAGACAATGTTTGTAATTTGACTAACGTATATTATCAAAAATGACGTCCTCTTATTTCTTTAACAGAGCAGTTTCATAACTTCTGGGGGAAAGAAATGAAGTTTTCAACTATTATATACTTCCCGTACACGGATTACACCTTAGATAATAGTGAACCAGGCAGCACAGTGTCCCTCAAGGACAGCCTTGATGCTAGACTTCTGTCTCTCGTTACTGAAAAACTCAACATTAGGTAAATTTATTTGTATCTCTTGTGTAAATTGTGTAGCAGATGAGTTAACTGTTAAACAGAATAATTTTTAATTGTATAGTATAGAAATCAGGAAATGTAGTTAGGTGATATTCTTTCAAGACGTGTTCGTCTTTTTTATCTGCTGACAGGGTTTAACGCTTCCCCTAAATATAATAAATACATATAATTTGTCCCTTTGTAGTTGGTATAAAAAAAATATTTTGATCCCACAAATCTTTCAACAAATTAAGTGGTATCTCCGTGGTCTTATTACCTTATTTATCTGTGATTCGAAGCTCAGTGATGCGGGAGATGCCTAATCGATATTATGGTGTGCAGAAGAATGGCCAGTTCACTGGTATAATAGGTCAACTACAGCGGGAAGAGATAGACATTGGTGCACCAATGGGACCCCTTTCTGAACGCATCCCGGCAATGGAGTTCTTGAGGGCGTACGAAGTCGACCCACTGATCATTGTGTCTTTGAAGCCAACTCTTCTGCCACAACTCCTCTCACTCTTAAAACCTTTTTCACGTAAGCAATTTATATAATTATTTTGTGTTTACTAACAAACCTTTTATTTGTATCTTGGAAGAATGGCAAGCTCATAGCATGGGACTATACCTGTGTGTCCACACTGGCTGACACCTATATCCATCACAGTGTGGGGCGACAGGGAGGAGCTGCTGACCACAGGGAGGAGTACAAGATCAGCAAGTACAGGGACATTAGCCAACAGTATCAATTTGTCCCAGTGGGATCAGAGACCTTGGGATCATGGGGAAAAAATGTCACACGTTTCCTTAAAGAATTGGGTTCCAGACTCATCGACACCACCAGGGACCCAAGGGCAGCCACTTTCATGTTCCAGCGCCACAGCGTCGCCATCCAGAGGGGAAATGCTTGCTGCATACTTGGCTCACGTCCAGCCTCGGAGGAGCTGGAGGAAATTCATGATCTTTGATACATTGCGCCATTGTATTCATGTTTATGTTTTTTTCTGTAAATGTATTTTGTTTATTAATAAATGTTCACATAGAATAAAAAATATATAGGGGGTGGTAGGAGAAGAAAATATTCAAACAGCTCCGGGGAGAACCTTGAGTTTTCCCTGAGGTACGTTTATTGTCTTCTCTGAGGATGAGGGTCCCCATTCCAGCTATAGAGGTGGTACTTCCCTATATAAATATAATTAAATATATATATATATATATATATATATATATATATATATATATATATATATATATATATATATATATATATATATATATATATGAAAGTAATACCTAGATGAATAAACACGTTGTAAGCTTCAGCTACACTTTATGATATAATATCCAATTAATTCTTTCTTCAGGAGAACTATGGCTGACGTTGTTGACGAGTGTGGTGTTGTGGGGTGTGATCATGTGGATACTACAGAGAGTATGGTGGTGGGTCACAGGGACACACACAGTCAACTTCGTCACCATCCTTCTGTATGGCTGGGGCGCACTCCTGGCCAACCTGCCCTCAGATCCTTCCGTCAACAAAGCAGGAAAAGTAAAATTGTGTATCATTATCAGTGGTTTTTCATACTACCTTATATAACACGCAAGTCTTCCAAGTTTGGAGTATACTATATTGATTCTTCTTGCGGTGAAATGGCGTCGCTTATAAAGACAAATGTCTAAATCCTGGGGGCAGCTCTGAAGGCTGATTTCTAATTTTTTTGCACCTTCCAGGTTCTCAGCCAAATCACCAAGACAAAGTCCGATGGACTTTGCTGCCAGGAGACAGGACTAGTCTGACGAATTAGTAAAACAATCAGTTCTCTCTCCATATACAATTACTGTAAAGAAATGGATGCTAGAAGTGACACAAATGAAGTGCAATAAGAAATTTTTTTCTTTTTAGCAAATAATATGATGAATATTTGTTGAAATTTATGATGGATTTTATTTATTTTGGTGCCTTAAATTTGACACATAATCCTACGTTAACCACTAAACAGCAGTAGCAGAAAGGTAGCTAGGATTAGGAAGTCAATCCTAACACACGTAGAGATTGAGGCCAATGTCCTAGTCTATGAAAATAGAGTTCAGACACTCTAAACACCTTTAATTGTTCTTAAGCTAGAGCTCAACTTTGAGAAGCGTGTATTTAACTACAGTCAATATATTAAAATTTAAATTATCTAGAATACTGACTTGAGTTTTTCCACACGAGATATGAGTTAATTTAAACAGGTGTGACAGTCAGCAGCAGCGACACAAAACGTGAACAAAATATGAGATTTTTTCTCTTTGGTCTTCTAAACATGACTGAGTTATTTTTCATTATTTTGTATAGACATTAGAGAACTAAATATTATATTGAACAGTATAAAATTAGGTAAGATAACCTAACTGAATATTCATCACATCGACACCTTGTCCAGCCCTTCTAGGGTAGGGTAGGTTCCTGAGCCATAGCTTGTAGCTCACAAGACTGTCATTCCCATTATCCCCCTTGGGACTGGGATGGCAGACCAGAGAGGTCTAGCTTCTCCTTACGAGCCCCGTGAGGGCGGGGAATGTGGCTAGGCCTGAGGATAGTTGATCACAACGATGAGAGGGGTACTTGTGCCTCCTCCCATGGGAGACTTGGGTCTCAGACACTCCCTAGATAGGGAACCCAAGGCCGGGCCACCACTTGGAAAAGTTCCGGGCCGGGAGAATATCGGTGAATCAACAAGAAGGTGAATATTCATCACAAGAGCTACCAGCATGAAATTTCAATGAGGGAAGCTGTGTTATTAGGATAAGTGTAGTTACATAAGAAGAATTCTGAAGTGGACAAGCTTAATGTAGCAATATTTTCTAGACATTCTGGCTGGTCATTACCATGAGATGTAGATATTGCTTTTACTTTTCCAATTGTTGGTGGGCGTGTGGCTGATGTTGTGTCTGGTCATAACCACAGGTTACAGCTTCTCATTATGTTTCCAGGTGTTGGTAGGCGCGTGGTTGATGTTCTGTCTGGTCATGACCACAGGTTACAGCTCCTCGTTAGTGGCTCACTTGTCGGTCCAGGAGAAGACTAAACCCCCGGAAACCTTCGAGGACCTGGTGACTCGAGACAACTGGAAGTGGGGCATTGAATCTTATGTTCTAGCCGGATCAGTACTACTCTATTTCTCACAGCACACCGACCCTATAATACAAAAATTATATAAGAAAATGGAGGTCACTATGCATTTTTTTCTAAAGAAAACTGAACAAAAGAGACAAATTGCAGAACAAGTTTTTGCTGGGATATATTTTGATTAAAATTCCTAATATATATATAGCCGGATCAGTATATATATATATATATATATATATATATATATATATATATATATATATATATATATATATATATATATATATATATATATATATATATATATATATATATATATATATATATATATATATATATATATATATATATATATATATATATATATATATATATATATATATATATATATATATATATATATATATATATATATATGTCGTGCCGAATAGGCAAAACTGGTCAATTAGCAAGAACTCATTTAAAATTAAATCCTTTCTAAAATTTTCTCTTATACGTTTAACGATGTATTTATTTCATTAATGTTAATGTAAAAATTTATAATTTTGCATCACAAGAATCTTAGAAAACTTACCTAACCTTATTATAACAAGAACAATTTGTTTTAGCCTAACCCAACTAAATATATTTTAGATTTGTTTACAATAATTTAATACTAAACAAACACAGTGAAATATATTTTTTTCGTTAGGTTCAGAATTATTTTGGCGAAATTATTGCATACGCAAATTTTCACTTGTCCTATATGGCAAGATGAGCGTTGCTATTTAAGCCAAGATAGCAAGTTCTGCCTATTCGGCACGACATATATATGCAAAACAACCACTGTGAAAGAATAGAGAAGTTCCAAGCGCTTTCGTGACTACTCACATTATCAAGGAACAATGAAAGTAAAGCATCAAAGGAAGGTATATAAAGGGGTAGCCCACACCTCACTATCAGATCCCACAACAACGAAACACCTGACGCGAGACAGCAGGCCCGCCGGCCGAACTAGACAGGTCCTTCATACAACCCACCAACAAACTATTCTACCCAAAAAATAGGAAATTTAAAAAATTATTATTTGTCCAATGTATTATTAAATTCTTCCCAAATTCTATTGATTATAAATGGATCTAATTTACATAAACCAAAGGAAATATTCATATTATTGTCAAAACTGCTTTTTATGAAACAAGATTCAATTATATTCCTGTCGACCATGGACTTGCTTGATACTACTTTCTCAACTTTTTGAAAATCAATTGGATGGTTAAAATCTTTTACATGAATAAATAGAGCATTGGAATCTTGCCCAGTTCTAATGCTATATTTATGTTGTTTTAATCTTAGTTCGAGATTTTTACCAGTTTGACCGTAATAAACTTTATAGACACATCCATCAGCATTTTGGGGGGATTCTTTATCAAAAGTTTTTTTTACTGTATCAAGATTTTTGAATACAACTTTAATATTAAAAGTCTTAAGAAGAGAAGGCTTATCAACCAAATTTTCATGGTAAGGGAGAACCAACATATTTTTAGTTGAATAAGGTTGGTTGTCCCCTTTTGGATTGTAAAAAGTATTTCTAGCAAGTTTAAAAGATTTATCAATTACATTTCTTGGGTATTTCAAATCATTACCTATTTCATAAATTTTGGATATTTCTTCATCTATGAACTCTGGACTACAAATTCATAAAGCTCTCAAAAATGTTGATGAGAAAACAGACAGCTTAACTCTGTCTTGATGGGAAGAATAATAGTGGACATAGGAACAGTTATTTGTAGGTTTTCTGTAAATTTTAAATTTGAATTCATTATTACCCTTAATAATTAAAACATCTAGAAAAGGCAATGAGTTATTTTCTTCAAATTCAACAGTAAAATTTATAGAATGGGCTAAGCTATTTAATTTGCCAAGGAAATGGTGTATATCTTGGAACTTCTCTATTCTTTCACAGTGGTTGTTTTGCATATTCTGAAATCACCTGTTTACTGTGATCTTATTGCATATATATGTATATATATATATATATATATATATATATATATATATATATATATATATATATATATATATATATATAAATTAATAGGTATTTTTTTATGTTGCGGCTACAAGACTCAGGTGATAACGAAAGGACTGCAGAAGGTGAGAGAGGGAGAATACTCTTTTTTAAGCGTCAGGTACTCCATCATGATAGCTATCGACTCCCTATACACTAACAACTATGGGCAAACACCTTATTACCTCAGCCATGAAGAAATTCGTCTTCTGGCTGGCTTTGGATGGGGTTTCAGGCAAGTATTGTCTTAATGTTAATAATACTTAAGGTGCTATGCAATTGGCTTAATTTGTATGTCTTTTTTATAAGCATTGACGAGGACGTAAACTGTGGCATGCAAAGAGTACGTAACCTTTATTCGGCGCATGGACACACCCTCATTTACAGGCTATCTCCCCCAACCAGCGAACCAGGTTGCTAAGAGTTGATGATGGGGCCCCATCGTTCAACTAGTGACCAGGTTCTAGCCAATAAGAAGGTGGGATTGACAATCGCAGAGGTTATGTGGATACCGCTCTCCTGTCTGCCCTTGTCATTCCCACTCTAGAGCTGGTTGAAGCACGGTCTGCTATCTTGTGGCTTCTATTTCTGCCTTGCTTACCGTGGAGTGCACTATATTTATCACTGTACATAGTGTACATATTGCTGTTATAATTGGTGAAGGATAATATAAGTCTAAACTTTTTCTACTGTGTTTATTTGCTCCCATTACACCTGGGATAACAGGCCATTTGAAATCCTAGGTTGTAATATGGGTAGCCTGTCCGAGAGCTGGACTTAGAGAAACGGTTGAGCTTAGGGTGAAGCTTGTAGCAGGAACATTGTGTAGCTTGCTGTTTCGCTTCGCTTTACAAATTTTGCGTGTCAGTTGCTTATGATCAGCCTTGCTATTGTGTGATCGTTCAACAGCTCGCTACTAGCTTGTTCAGTGTGCTCGCTTCGCTACGGTCAATCTTGTGTGCAGTCGGCTTTGCTTGTATGCGTATTCTGCAATCGTACTGTGCATAGCTAAGCGTGTTCTGCAAATTAACGTGTTACGTTGGGGTATTCGTACTGTGCATAGCGAATAACTTATGCCACCTAGACGAGTCAGACGCCTGGTGTCGGCATATACTTTGCATAACCTACCTAAATTGTCCCTACAGCGTTGTTGGCAAATTGCTCGTTCCATTGGCATTCCCTATAAACGCACTCTCACAGCTGCGCAACTGCGTTCACTTATTGCTGACATACTTATTGAAGAAGAGATGGCACATCAAACTCCTCCCTTTACGGGAGCTAGGGAAAAAACTACTATGTTCTCGCAGGAGGAAGATGATACACCTACGGAGCAAAATGGTCAGTATAGTGCAGCTGGGTTGTCTCAGGGTGAATCAGCGTCGTTGGCACTTGAGCTGGCAAAAATCACGCTGGAGCAAACTAGGGAACAGAGAGCATTCGCAAGGGAAGAATTTGATAGGGAAAGAGAGAGGAGACAGTTTTCGCATTCTGTAAACGATTTCAGTTTACAAAAAGCAGTACAGCTTGTTCCCCGCTTCAATGAGGCCGAACCAGAGCAATTTTTCGAAAGCTTCGAAAATCAGGCTCGAGCCTTGAGGTGGCCGGAACAGCACTGGGCAGCGTTGGTTCATACAGCATTATTGGGTAAGGCACAGGAATTTACGTCGGTATTAACTGACGCTGAATTCTCTGATTATCAAGTAGTGAAGACCACAGTGTTGGGAGCATATACATGTATCCCAGCTAAATATCGTAAGACCTTCAAATTGAACAGGCGGCAGCTTGGTCAATCCCTGGTGGACTTTGTGAGACAGCAAACCAAAGCTTTTACCAGCTGGTATAAAGCGAGTGGTGTCTCTAACTTTGAGGAGCTGGTGCAGCTTATTCTGATTGATAACCTGCTGGAGTCTGTGGGACCAGAGGTTCGTGTCTTTCTGCAGGATCGTGACTTAACCACTGCATTGGAGGCGGCCAGGTTGGCTGATACCTTCGAAACGAACCGCTCCTTGTCCGAGCGGTCCCGTCTCTCTTTTCAACAGTCTGGCGTGAGCAGAGATCGACAACATTGGAGAATGAAGTGCCAGCCGGAGGGAGAGCGTCTACGTCATCCAACCAAGTCACCTGGTGAGCCACGCTTCTCAACATATGGTCCCCCTGCGGAGAGGCAAACTACTTATGGAGCATCTCGACAACAATATCCAGAGAGGCACCAGCCAGAACGACACCACTTGCAACGTCATCAGGGAGTAAAGGGCAAGCCTGTCGTCTGCTTCAGGTGCAATAAAGTAGGTCACATCAGTTCCAACTGCCCCCAAAAACCTCAACCCATCGGGAAAATCTCTAATATCCCTAGTAACATGTCCCCTAGAGAAGTAGAAAAAGGTATGGCCCCTTATTATTGCGAAAGTCTTATTTCCCTTCAGGAAAACTCAGAACCAACTAAAGTAAATACCTTTAGAGATACTGGAGCATATTGCTCACTTGTCAGAGAAGGAATATTACCCCTTTCAGAGAATACTTTGAATTCCTCAGTTTTATTGGAAGCATTTGGAGGAGCTATCTTTTCCGTTCCTTTGCATAAAATTTATGTACAGTGCAAATATTACACTGGGTACTTGACTGTAGGGGTCTCAAAAGGATTTCCCATGAAAAATGCCATGTTATTACTGGGTAATAACATTACTACTGTTACTTCGTGTCCTGAACCTATAATGATTAATGCTTCTCCAGTGTTGGCCATAACTCGGGCAACATCCCAAGGGTTGTCTGGGGAGAATGTTGACCTATCCTTGGACGACTCCGATCTCGGAATAGCCACGTTGTTTTATGAGACACACCGGCCGGAGTCTCGTAAATCAAGTGAACAGACCCCGATCAAGCCTTCCTATTCCCAGGTTGCAGGATTGCCAGATGTCTCTGTTTCCATGCCCGAGGGACTGTCCTTCCGGGAGGAACAACGAAAGGACCCTTCTTTAAAATTCGCTTTTGAGGCAGCCATGGGTAAATCCTCTTTGGGTCATCCAGTCAAGTATGAAGTTAAAAATGATTATTTGGTTTGCACTGAGACTGGTAAGGAGATAGAGGGCCGGCAATTATACGACAGGTTAGTGGTTCCAACCAAGTATAGACCTCAGATATTAAATATAGCTCATAATACGTCATCAGGAGGTCACTTAGGAATTACAAAAACCTTGTATAGAATCACAACACAAGGCTTATGCGTTGGACGCTCAGGCTGCAGCCCTACAATATCAAAATTCATTATATTGCCGGCAAAGAAAATGTGTTGGCAGACTCTTTGTCAAGAGTCTAGTTTATTATTTTATTTAGGTTAGGATGTATTTGTGGTAACCCCTTTCAAGCTCTTTTTTTTATCCCCTGATGTGGGGGTTTTTTTTTTTAGTGAGGGGATGCGGGCTACCGTCCGCCTGTATCTTGGACCTATGCTAGCCTGTCTGACTGCTGTCTCACTCTAAGTTTAGGGTTTGGCTTTTGGTCACTAGGAAAGCTGAGCTCTATCTAAGAGTTGGATGGTGGAGAGGATAGGCGGTCCCATTATTTTGTGCCATGGCGGCACGGTTACCACTGGGAGGTGGCAGCCTAATCCTGAGCCTTCTCGGGGGTGGGGGTGTGGCATGCAAAGAGTACGTAACCTTTATTCGGCGCATGGACACACCCTCATTTACAGGCTATCTCCCCCAACCAGCGAACCAGGTTGCTAAGAGTTGATGATGGGGCCCCATCGTTCAACTAGTGACCAGGTTCTAGCCAATAAGAAGGTGGGATTGACAATCGCAGAGGTTATGTGGATACCGCTCTCCTGTCTGCCCTTGTCATTCCCACTCTAGAGCTGGTTGAAGCACGGTCTGCTATCTTGTGGCTTCTATTTCTGCCTTGCTTACCGTGGAGTGCACTATATTTATCACTGTACATAGTGTACATATTGCTGTTATAATTGGTGAAGGATAATATAAGTCTAAACTTTTTCTACTGTGTTTATTTGCTCCCATTACACCTGGGATAACAGGCCATTTGAAATCCTAGGTTGTAATATAAACTTATACTATTTAACAACGTAAGGCAGAATAATTTACGAAAGATTTAATTAGCGTATTTGATAGGAGTGAATAGAGACAAATGGTTTTTAATACTTGACGTGCTGTTGGAGTGTGAACAAAGTAACATTTATGAAGGGATTCGGAGAAACCGGCAGGCCGGACTTGAGTCCTGAAGATGAGAAGTACAGTGCCTGCACTCCATTACTGGTAAGACAGTGATGGAGTGAATGATAATGAAAGTTTTTCTTTTTCGGGCCACCCTGCCATGGTGGGAATTGGCCGATGTGTTAATAAAAAAATAATAAAAAATAATTAATTAGGCAATATCCAGCTTGAAGGTAATTACACACAAGGGCATTTTAAATGCATATTTATCAAAACACGACTTCTATAAAGGTGAACTGTACCTCACTAGTATGGACACATTTGGACACATTTAGACTATGCAACACAGTTTTGGTCTCAGTATTGTAGAATGGTTATAAATTTTCATATATGCAAACGCACGTACACACACACACGCACACACACACACACACACACACACACACACACACACACACACACACACACACACACACACACACACACACATACACACACTTGTTAAGGCTCTTGGAGCACGGAGAGATTGGACATAGTAGGGACCAGCAAAGAGTCAGGACCAAGAGCTGTGATTCGACCCCTGCAACCATATAGCAATACAAACACATGAACACAAAATTATGACCCGACCCCTGCAACTTCATATAGGTATATATATATATATATATATATATATATATATATATATATATATATATTATATACATATATATATATATAAATAAATATATATATATATATATATATATATATATATATATATATATATATATATATATATATATATATATATATATATATATATATATATATATATATATATATAGATATATATATGCAAAATCTTTTACATGAGTAAATAGAGCATTGGAATCTTGCCCAGTTCTAATGCTATATTTATGTTGTTTTAATCTTAGTTCGAGATTTTTACCAGTTTGACCGTAATAAACTTTATCGCAAATTTTACAAGGAATCTTATAGACACATCCATCAGCATTTTGGGGGGAATTCTTTATCAAAAGTTTTTTTACTGCATCAAGATTTTTGAATACAACTTTAATATTAAAAGTCTTAAGAAGAGAAGGCATATCAACCAAGTTTTCATGGTAAGGGAGAACCAACATATTTTTAGTTGAATAAAGCTAGTTGTCCCTTTTTGGATTGTAAAAAGTATTTCTAGCAACTTTAAAAGATTTATCAATTACGTTTCTTGGGTATTTCAAATCATTACCTATTTCATAAATTTTGGACATTTCCTCATCTATGAACTCTGGACTACAAATTCGTAAAGCTC
Organism: Cherax quadricarinatus; assembly: GCF_038502225.1. NCBI lineage: Eukaryota > Metazoa > Arthropoda > Malacostraca > Decapoda > Parastacidae > Cherax > Cherax quadricarinatus. The sequence goes on from NC_091341.1 coordinate 25,910,264, forward strand.
TCAAAAACATTGATGAGAAAACAGACAGTTTAACTCTATCTTGATGGGAAGAATAATACTGTGATCTTATTGCATATGTATATATATATATATATATATATATATATATATATATATATATATATATATATATATATATATATATATATATATATATATATATAACATTTGCATCCCCCAAACTGGTTTCTTCAATATTTTATTGCTGTATCAAAATTATAATAATAATACTAATCTCTACAGTATCTTACCTTTTCCCTCTAGGAAAGGTGCCCCATTTTACAATAGATTTATGCAGCTTATATTTCGTTTGCAAGATGCTGGAATTATCAGGCGGTGGACTGAGGAAGTGTTGGTACAACGTATGATAGAGAACAGAGCAGCAGCAGCACTCAAGCCACAAAGTGTCCCCAGCACTGCACCATATGTGAGCACCTGACATTCTTAATAACAGCTGTAATAATAATAATAATAATAATAATAATAATAATAATAATAATAACAATAATAATAATAATAATAATAATAATAATAATAATAATAATAATAATAGCAATAATAGTAATATTAATAATAATAATAATAATAATAGCAATAATAATAATAATAATAATAACAATAATAATAATAATAATAATAATAATATTATTATTATTATTATTATTATTATTGTTATTATTATTATTATTATTAATAATAATAATAATAATAATAATAATATCAATAACTTACAAAAATATTAATTTTTTGAAAGTTTATTAACATCCTTCTCAGTTTTCACCCTATCGAAAGCCTTAAATCATATTACTGATTATATTATCTGGTTTAAGTTTCTTTTTATAGGGATAAGATTTTAATACTGCTGACTGACTGTGGTAATAACATTGCAATATTAGAATCACATCGCTGTAAAAAGAAATTTAAACCGATAATATCATCAGTAATATCTACTGGTAAAAAAAATGAAAGGATGGGGTGGCAGGGGAAGTGGAATATTCAAACGGCTTCAGAAAGAAATCCAAATATTCTTCCTTCCTTGAAACATTTTTATCCACTTCTCCGAGACTATGGGTCCCACACTTAATTATTTTACAAATTTCCAGAAAGAGGACAGCAGTGTGGTGTTGGGAATGAATCACCTGCAAGGAGCATTCTACATGCTGCTGCTGGGTACAGGAGTAGCCTTCCTCACCCTGCTGGGGGAGAACCTCGCCCACTGGTGCTCCTCCCCTCAGTAACCACCTTCACAGGCGTGGCCTTCCTCACCCTGCTGGGGAGAACCTCGTCCACTGGTGCTCCTCCCCTCAGTAACCACCTTCCCAGGCGTGGCCTTCCTCACCCTGCTGGGGGAGAACCTCGCCCACTGGTGCTCCTCCCCTCAGTAACTACTTTCCCAGGCGTGGCCTTCCTCACCCTGCTGGGGGAGAACGTCGCCCACTGGTGCTCCTCCCCTCAGTAACCACCTTCACAGGCGTGGCCTTCCTCACCCTGCTGGGGGAGAACCTCGCCCACTGGTGCTCCTCCCCTCAGTAACCACCTTCCCAGGCGTGGCCTTCCTCACCCTGCTGGGGGAGAACCTCGCCCACTGGTGCTCCTCCCCTCAGTAACCACCTTCCCAGGCGTGGCCTTCCTCACCCTGCTGGGGGAGATCGTCGCCCAATGGTGCTCCTCCCCTCAGTAACTACTTTCCCAGGCGTGGCCTTCCTCACCCTGATGGGGGAGAACGTCGCCCACTGGTGCTCCTCCCCTCACTAACCACCTTCCCCAGCATCACCAGACCTCGGGCCAAGAATGACAGTGCTGGGGATTTAGATACGTCAGCACGATGATGCACTGTGAAAGTGTCAGGAAAATGTGTATAGATATGAAGGTTATTTTGTAGGAAGTAGTTAAACCAACAAGATAATAAAACCAACAAGATAATAAAACCAACAAGATGATAAAACCAACAAGATAATAAAACCAACAAGATGATAAAACCAATAAGATGAAGTGTTTCTTCCTGTTAATATGAAATAAGGGAATCACAAAATTACTTTACGAAGGTGTATGTTATAGAATTTTAAGTATAACGCTGGAATACATTACCTTGACGTAAATACTATTAATGAAATGAAGAACATATGCAGATAAAGTAATTTTTATTACATACTATAAACATAAATATCTTTGAAAATTACCCAGGAAAGCACGAGTGTTCCAATAAATGACTTCACACACACACACACACACACACACACTCACACACACACACACACACACACACACACACACACACACACACACACACACACATCACTCAAATCCCGCATGAGTCAAACCCACATCAATGTTAGTGGCAACTTGAGATGCTCTTGTTGCCTCCCGGGTATAAATACTTCACATCCAGGTGACTGACGCGTTGTTCATTGGGAGCCGCTACAAGGTGCACAGTCTACCGCTCAGCGTTCTCATCTACCTTAAGGTACATTGTCCTCAAACAAGTTGAAAAAAATTACATATCCTGCATAAGAAATGGTGAAAATTTATCATAAGACTGTCTGAAAAACTTATGTATCATAAGTACGCAAATAGAAACTTTCGTGTCAAGGTACTACTGTATTGTTTGCAATCGTGTCATTACGATTTCGTGAGTCATATTAGGAAACGTTTTGTCACGAATGGCTTCTTTAGGACTGGAGAAGCCAGTCGTACATCAACGTTTCATCCGTAAACTATCCTAATACTGTGCTTCAATTGTTTTGCGCTTTCTTTTGATTATAATAATAAGAACGAGCTTCTCTTATTACACCTCTGCCTCGTTAGTAGTGATCAGGGTAAATACCAGTGACAATACCTACATGGAACATCACTTCCTCATGTAACTGATACCTCACAGGTGACGAAAGTCATGCAAGTGTGTCGTGTCATTCTTCAACTGACACCTCACAGGTGACGAGAGTCATGCCAGTGTGTCGTGTCATTCTTCAACTGACACCTCCTACTAGTTTTACTATTATTATTAATACTGCTATTACTTCTTCTACTAATACTAATACCAATACCAACAAATTTACACGTCTGACACCAGTGTAAGATTGTAAAATAACCAAAAATACTGTAAAGGGTTTTCTTGAAAGAAGCTTCAAGATGGTAACTATCATTGCAAAGGAGTGATGTTGCTGGAGATTTCGTAATTAAACCTGATTGACCAAACTTGACTGATGAAACCTGATGGACAAAATTTGATTACCTCATGTGTCCCAGTCGCTTCATAGCCCTAACGAATTTAGCGACTTACTATAAATATTAAACATATATTGGCTAAGTAAATACTCGCATGTTGACAAAGTAAAGAAAATCAGCTTGACAGAAAAATCCCAAAGTTGTCTTGTCAAACTGTCAAGCATAAAAGATGGTTACTTTCACAGACATATATCTGCTATGAAGATGAAAACGTGTTATATGCATGAGAATGAAACTCTAGTGCAATATTTGAGATTCTTTATTGAGAAAACGTTTCGCCACTGGTTGACGAATCGTGTACTTAAAAAAAAATCCCATATGTTAAACACGTGTCTTATTCATATACAATTTTATATAATATAACAGAGGTAAAACAATTATTTAACTATTTTCCACTGCACCAAAATGAATTCATATATAATAACATTTCAGTTTGACAAAGTCAGTCCCATGAGAAGGAGACCCCCAGGAAAACGACTCTCAGCATCTGAGCGAACGAGAGCCGTGATGCTGTACCTGAGCGGTGTGTCTGCACGAGACGTGTCTTTCAGGTTTCAGATTAGTGTCTCCAGTGTGTATAGATGTATAACTCAGTGGACTGAGGAAGAGGCAAAAATGAAATACAACAGAGATCTGCTTCAACCCTCCCAGGAAGCGATGGAGTCAACATCTACAGCAACACAACAACAGAAGATGACACCTGATCGTCATCTGTCTCACAAACTACAATCCTGCTTCAGCCCGAATGCCGTAAAATATTACTGGCAAGAAATCTCTCTGGATATTATGTTGAGATATTATTTACAACTTTACACACGTATCAATGCACATGATTCTCAATAAGTTTACTAAAATGCATTGAATATGTTTGATAAGATAGCAGTTTTATGAAGCTTAGTTCTCGGTACAACTCTTCATGATCGCAGGGAGTTCAAGTGACCTGGTTTGCAAACATTAATTAACACGGTGTACTTAAGTACACCATTTCACCGTCCAAAAATGGCTTCAGTCTCTCGTATCACATGGCGTTTCAAAGAGATGGACGCTATTTAATATTATGTTTATTTCAGAAATATTATATGATGTTATTACTGAAGGAAATACAGAATCCTTTAGTGTTGTGGTCAACACGTAAATAAACATTTACCAGTTGTTGTACTAAGCTTTTCTCTTCATCCCTGTGTAATATTATAAAGTACCTTATTTTGTCCTCATAACTTCATCTTTTCGTATCTGGATTGATTATTCAGAGGTATCACCTCTAGAACTTTAATGGGGACCCTCATCCTCAGAGAAGACAATAAACGTACCTCAGGGAAAACTCAAGGTTCTCCCCGGAGTTGTTTGAATATTTTCTTTTCCTACCACCCCTATATATATATATATATATATATATATATATATATATATATATATATATATATATATATATATATATATATATATATATATATATATATATTTATTTATATATATATTTTTATATATATATATATATATATATATATTTGTATATATATATATATATGTATATATATATATATATATATATATATATATATATATATATGTATATATATATATATATATATATATATATATATATATATATATATATATATATATATATATATATATATATATATATATATATATATATATATATATATATATATATATATGCAAAACAACCACTCTGAAAGAACAGAGAAATTCCAAGCGCTTTCGTGACTACTCAAATTATCAAGGAACTATGTTCCTTGATAATGTGAATAGTCACGAAAGCGATTGGAATTTCTCTATTCTTTCAGAGTGGTTGTTTTGCATATTTTGAAATCACCTGTTTACTGTGATCTTATTGCATATATATATATATATATATATATATATATATATATATATATATATATATATATATATATATATATATATATATATATATATATATATATATATATATATATATATATATATATATATATATATATATATATATATATTCATTTACATATTTTGTTTCTTCTAGGTAAACACATTGTTATTTGAAGGTTACAAAACAGTGTTGTTATCAACGCTGATCAACAATGCGTTAATAACTAGCTACGATGTGGGCGGAACCGTGGAGCAGGTGGGCGTGATGGTGGGTCAGGTGGTGGAGCAGGTGGGCGTGATGGTGAGTCAAGTGGTACAGCACCATCTCACCAGCTGTCACCTGGTACTCATCACCACTACACAACACTCACTAATTACCGCCAACATAATCAGGTGAAATATTTAAATCTTTATCGATAATTAAGTTTCCTCAAAATATTTATTAAATGATTTTAGCAATTTTTCAGTGAAATTTTTGTATTAAATTTTCTATACCAACTTGGAATGTTTATGTTCATCTATCGTATTCTCACATAAAATAAACTGGAATAGATTTACCATTGTTGTTAGTATATTCTCGTGAGTCGTCAATAGGTTAGACAAGTCACATAACAAAGAATCTCCCCTTTCTTTTTAACGATATGTCGATTGTGTTATAATCATATTTTTTAAAGCGGGGAACTGGTAAGCCAGCGGAAGGCCTCGGTCAGATGACCAAAAACTCCAGCGGTGGGCTCTCATATAAAACCCGCGTCAGGAAGCACTTTTCCTGTTTCCTGACAAACGTAACTTGGGTACGATGAAGGTAAAGCGTCTTCACAATAGATAGATAATATATATCTCTGTTTCTCAGACGCCTGAGTGAGAGTGTGGAGGCTGGCGTGCTAGTGGAGGTAGGCTGGGAATATTCCCAGGACCAGCTGGCCCAGGACCAACTCCAGCAGGGTGTCTGGGGCGACTCTAAGACTACCTGCCGGGGTCTCATCCTTGACTTCACCAACACCAACAATACTCATTCTGTCTTAAGGTAATTTTGTAACTGATACTGAAATCTGGAGCTGCAGCTGTCTGGTTCAGTGGACAATACAACTTGTACTGTCTGGCTTGTTGTTGTTGATATCTCGTGCGATTCGCAATTCCCTATTCATTAAAAATTAAAAAAAGCACAATATCGTGTCTGGAACATTACATAACTATTGGGTTCGACTTGATCCAATATCAGACTAATTAAATCTTATTATTTTATTTAAAAATGCTATTTTATATTTCAATAATAACTTTATCTTTCAAAATTGTATTCTGTTTTTACCTTTTTTCAGTCGGTACCTAAAAAAAAGGCAGAATGTAAAGTCTCTAAATCTATTTGGCAGGTGATGCGTCGGTCACTGATGCTACTGAAGAAAATAAATGCTAAGTGTATGGATAATTATTAAGTTTTGACATATATAAGTGAAAGAGGACGTACTGATGCTCTTGAAATCCCATATTTTGTAGGTTTCTTGAGAAAGCTGAATTATGGAAGTTACCTGAGACTCTGGTGATTGTGGTGGGAAGGAGAACTGAAGTGAAGGACGTGCTTCTCCACCATAGCTTCCACAACACTGTCCATGTTCTCTACTTGGCCCTCCATGACCTCACCCTCCATGACCTCACCCTTCATGAGCTCACCCTTGATGACCTCACCGTCCACAGCATCACTCTTAATGACCTCACTCTCCACGCATCACCACCAACACTACTTAACTCACGTAACAGACAACCAGTTGCACGAGGTCAGTATGTGTCTAATATCATTATTTCCCTAAAACATGACTGTCTTTCCTTCTTGTGTTTTTAAAACATCCTGAATAAAAGTGAAATTTCTGCTGCCGGAGAGTCATACAGTTGTGACTTGGATTTCTTTTCCAGAGCGAAAACTAGTCCCAATAATGTGGGCATCTGGTCTATATCTAATTCTTGAAAATATTAAAATCTTGTGATCTTGATGAAGTGTAAACAGAATTAGTTTTATATCCATAGATAATAAAATTTCTTCACATACTTTATATTTATTAAAAAGTAAATATTAATCAGCTGTATAATCATGTACTCTAGCGAGTGGAGGTGTGTGGGTGTACCGGAAGTGTTTGTACTGTAACAGAGGAGAGGCAGACATCCAGCTCCTCCACCTGTGGAACCTCACATCATTCACCCAAATCAAAGATGATTTATTTCAAGGTAATCACGAACTGGTTGGCTTATTTTAGACTTAAGACTCTCGACTACACGATGGTCATGTAGCTCACTAAAAGGAATATTTTATTCCCTAACGTTGTGAGAAAATTAATCTCTCAAATATATTGTATACACTAAGAGAAAGAATCTATTTCAATGCTAAAATACTATTTTTACTAGAATATTCACACACATTTCCCTAACAACATTCACTCTAACAACATCTATCAACACACATACACAACTAACAACACACACACACATCTAACAGCACACATACACATCTAACAACACATATACACATTACGAAACGAACTTATATAATTAAAACCTGGAGAGTTTACCTGGAGAGAGTTTCGGGGGTCAACGCCCCCGCGGCCCGGTCTGTGACCAGGCCTCCTGGTGGATCAGCGCCTGATCAACCAGGCTGTTGCTGCTGGCTGCACGCAAACCAACGTACGAGCCACAGCCCGGCTGATCAGGAACTGACTTTAGGTGCTTGTCCAGTGCCAGCTTGAAGACTGCCAGGGGTCTGTTGGTAATCCCCCTTATGTGTGCTGGGAGGCAGTTGAACAGTCTCGGGCCCCTGACACTTATTGTATGGTCTCTTAACGTGCTAGTGACACCCCTGCTTTTCATTGGGGGGATGGTGCATCGTCTGCCAAGTCTTTTGCTTTCGTAGTGAGTGATTTTCGTGTGCAAGTTCGGTACTAGTCCCTCTGGGATTTTCCAGGTGTATATAATCATGTATCTCTCCCTCCTGCGTTCCAGGGAATACAGGTTTAGAAACCTCAAGCGCTCCCAGTAATTGAGGTGTTTTATCTCCGTTATGCGCGCCGTGAAAGTTCTCTGTACATTTTCTAGGTCGGCAATTTCACCTGCCTTGAAAGGTGCTGTTAGAGTGCAGCAATATTCCAGCCTAGATAGAACAAGTGACCTGAAGAGTGTCATCATGGGCTTGGCCTCCCTAGTTTTGAAGGTTCTCATTATCCATCCTGTCATTTTTCTAGCAGATGCGATTGATACAATGTTATGGTCCTTGAAGGTGAGATCCTCCGACATAATCACTCCCAGGTCTTTGACGTTGGTGTTTCGCTCTATTTTGTGGCCAGAATTTGTTTTGTACTCTGATGAAGATTTAATTTCCTCATGTTTACCATATCTGAGTAATTGAAATTTCTCATCGTTGAACTTCATATTGTTTTCTGCAGCCCACTGAAAGATTTGGTTGATGTCCGCCTGGAGCCTTGCAGTGTCTGCAATGGAAGACACTGTCATGCAGATTCGGGTGTCATCTGCAAAGGAAGACACGGTGCTGTGGCTGACATCCTTGTCTATGTCGGATATGAGGATGAGGAACAAGATGGGAGCTAGTACTGTGCCTTGTGGAACAGAGCTTTTCACCGTAGCTGCCTCGGACTTTACTCTGTTGACGACTACTCTCTGTGTTCTGTTAGTGAGGAAATTATAGATCCATCGACCGACTTTTCCTGTTATTCCTTTAGCGCGCATTTTGTGCGCTATTACGCCATGGTCACACTTGTCGAAGGCTTTTGCAAAGTCTGTATATATTACATCTGCATTCTTTTTGTCTTCTAGTGCATTTAGGACCTTGTCGTAGTGATCCAGTAGTTGAGACAGACAGGAGCGACCTGTTCTAAACCCATGTTGCCCTGGGTTGTGTAACTGATGGGTTTCTAGATGGGTGGTGATCTTGCTTCTTAGGACCCTTTCAAAGATTTTTATGATATGGGATGTTAGTGCTATTGGTCTGTAGTTCTTTGCTGTTGCTTTACTGCCCCCTTTGTGGAGTGGGGTTATGTCTGTTGTTTTTAGTAACTGAGGGACGACCCCCATGTCCATGCTCCCTCTCCATAGGATGGAAAAGGCTCGTGATAGGGGCTTCTTGCAGTTCTTGATGAACACAGAGTTCCATGAGTCTGGCCCTGGGGCAGAGTGCATGGGCATGTCATTTATCGCCTGTTCGAAGTCATTTGGCGTCAGGATAACATCGGATAGGCTTGTGTTAATCAAATTTTGTGGCTCTCTCATAAAAAATTCATTTTGATCTTCGACTCTCAGTCTGGTTAGCGGCTTGCTAAAAACTGAGTCATATTGGGACTTGAGTAGCTCACTCATTTCCTTGTTGTCATCTGTGTAAGACCCATCTTGTTTAAGTAGGGGCCCAATACTGGACGTTGTTCTCGATTTTGATTTGGCATAGGAGAAGAAATACTTTGGGTTTCTTTCGATTTCATTTATGGCTTTTAGTTCTTCCCGCGATTCCTGACTCCTAAAGGATTCTTTTAGCTTAAGTTCGATGCTTGCTATTTCTCTGACCAGTGTCTCCCTGCGCATTTCAGATATATTGACCTCTTTTAGCCGCTCTGTTATTCTTTTCCGTCGCCTGTAAAGGGAGCGCCTGTCTCTTTCTATTTTACATCTACTCCTCCTTTTTCTTAGAGGAATAAGCCTTGTGCATACATCGAGTGCCACCGAGTTAATCTGTTCTAGGCATAAGTTTGGGTCTGTGTTGCTTAGTATATCTTCCCAGCTTATATCGGTTAGGACTTGGTTTACTTGGTCCCACTTTATGTTTTTGTTATTGAAGTTGAATTTGGTGAATGCTCCCTCGTGACTAGTCTCATTTTGTCGGTCTGGGGCTCCACGCATACATGTCTGAACCTCAATTATGTTGTGATCTGAGTATATTGTTTTTGATATGGTGACATTTCTTATCAGATCATCATTGTTAGTGAAGATGAGGTCTAGTGTATTCTCCAGTCTAGTAGGCTCTATTATTTGCTGGTTTAAATTGAATTTTGTGCAGAGATTTAAAAGCTCGTGTGAGTGTGAGTTTTCATCAGAGCTGCCTCCTGGTGTTATTACTGCAACAATATTATTTGCTATATTCCTCCATTTTAGGTGCCTTAAGTTGAAATCCCCCAGGAGCAAGATGTTGGGTGCAGGAGCTGGAAGATTTTCCAGACAGTGGTCAATTTTTAACAGCTGTTCCTGGAATTGCTGGGATGTTGCATCCGGAGGCTTGTAGACTACCACAATGACTAGGTTTTGGTTCTCGACCTTTACTGCTAAAACTTCCACTACGTCATTTGAGGCATTAAGCAGTTCTGTGCAAACAAGTGACTCTGCAATGTACAGGCCAACCCCCCCCCCTTTTGCCTGTTCACTCTGTCACATCTGTATAGGTTGTAACCTGGGATCCATATTTCATTGTCCAAGTGATCCTTTATGTGGGTCTCAGTGAAAGCCGCGAACATTGCCTTTGCCTCTGCAAGCAGTCCACGGATGAAAGGTATTTTGTTGTTTGTTGCTGGCTTTAGACCCTGTATATTTGCAAAGAAGAATGTTATCGGACTGGTGGTATTGTTGGTACTGGGGGGGGATTTTTTTTCCGGCATTAGTATCTGTATCTGTTGGTTTGGAGTGGAGGCCATCGACTGTGGTTCCACTCCAGGAATGACTGGATTTGGTGTACGATTTCTGCCATTTCCTGCCAGTTTTTTTTCCTTCCTGGCACTAAAAAACCTCTCCCTCTTGAGTGGCTGTGGCTACCCAGGTTTTCCCATGGCCTGGATGTTTTGTATCTTTTTGTCCCCTTTAGATGGTATGCCTGGCAATTGAAGTTATAGCACAGTCTTTCCTGTACTGAAGAGGTACACATTTCAGGGTGAAAAAGCTTACAGGAAGGGAGTTTGCATTTTCCTGTTGTCATATGGGCATGACATTTTCTAGGGTGGTCATAGTTGCATGTCCCATCTGTTTTTCCAGATTTCCCATGCCAGCAGATACCAAGTGCATAGTATGTGCACAGGCTTGGTTTCCGTTTGCCTTGGGTTTCTGTGACTGTATTCCCTGTTGGTGCATGTTTCCCTGTCTTACTCCTATCCTCCCTAGCACCAACAATGGAGCTCCCACCAGTTGTTTTTGGTAATTTATCCTCACTATTGCTATTGGAGTCCTCTTGTTTGCTATTTCCTGCGGTATTTCTAGTTTGCAATATTGGTTTTATCTTGTCTTTGACTACACTTGTTTCCCTACTATGGCTCCTGTCCTCTATGAGGTCATTTATATGTATTCCTTCCTGCGTATAATTCCCGACTACCTGGACAAAATCTCCAGCTTCACCATTACTGTCTCCCAGGACAGTATCTCCAGCTTCACCATTTCTGTCTCCCAGGACAGCACCTACAGCTTCACCATTACTGTCTCCCAGGACAGCACTATCAGCCCCACATTTACTGACTACCAGGACATCACCTCCAGCCTTACAGTTTGTGACTACATGGCCAGTATCAAGGGCAGTACCATTCAGCCCAGACTTTTTATGTTCCCATCTGTTGTAGAAAGCTTCCAGGTTTTCTATGAAAGCAGCTTTGATGTTATCCTCTTTTAATACCCTTGTGATTTTAGTCCACAGATTTTCCTCATTTGGGCATACCCAAAAGCACTTCTCTGTTTTAATACTGCTTGTAGCTAGTTCTGGGATATCTGCACAAGGAGCGTGACACCAATTTCCACAAAAATGACAATTTATCCATGTGGAAGCCCGTTTGTTTGACTGACCACAGACTACACACAGCTTCATAATGATTTGAATGGTTGATTTACTGCAATTCTACTAGCAATCATCACTCAAAATAATAATAGTAATTTATGATATTATTACACATAACTTGCAAATTATATTTCTTTACCAGAGCAATTTCATAACTTCTGGGGCAAAAACCTGAAGATGTCAACCGTTCTGTACTTCCCCTTCATGGATTACACCCTAGAAAATAGTGAACAAGGAAGTACAGTGTCACTCAAGGATTGTCTTGATGCTAGACTTCTGTCTTTATTCGCTAAAACACTCAACACGAGGTAGATTTCTCTGTTTCTTTCGTGTTAATTGTGTGTCAGTTGAGTCAACTGTAAGAAAAAAGGTACCGTAAATTATTTTAAATGAAAAGGAATTGAGGCTGAAAATATGTTTAGAAAGATATTATTTAAAGAAGTATCCATCTGATATATTTTGTGGATGGTGCTGTATGACTCTTAGGGATTTAGCGCTTCCACCGTGAATAAGACATTTAAAGTGTTTTATTTCTGTGCATTCGTTGTCAATAAAGTCAAATATTCTGATCCAATTCTATATGTTTAAAAGCTAACTATATCTACATGCTGTCATTTGTTCTCCTTACTCACAAGTTTTCAGATTCATGAGGCTCCAGAGAGACAATATGGCATGCAGAAGAATGGCCGGTTCACTGGCATCACGGGACAACTGCAGCGGGAAGAGGCAGACATGGGTGGATCAATGGGACCGCTTGCTGAACGGATCCCAGCCATGGAATTCTTGTGGGTAATTGAAGCTGACCCGCTGGCCATCGTGTCTTTAAAGCCAACTATCTCGCCACAACTTCTCTCGCTCTCTAAACCTTTTACAGGTAAGTAGTTTGTAATATACTTAGTTACTCACATAATAAGAATGATTCCCTACATCAGCTGTGTTTACTAGCATATTTTTTTATATACGTATAAAGCTAAGAATTAGACGAATGCACACAGGATACAAATGAACAGAGAATAATGGGTAGTTTTCTCTATGACAGTAGTACTATTTACAACACTCCTACATGATATAATATCCAATTACTTCTTCAGGAGAACTATGGCTGACGTTGTTGCTGAGTATGGTGTTGTGGAGCGGGATCCTGTGGTTGCTGCAGAAGGTATGGTGTTGGGTCACAGGTACACACACAGTCAACTTCATCACCATCCTTCTGTATGGCTGGGGCGCACTCCTGGCCAACCTGCCCTCAGACCCTTCCGTCAACAAAGCAGAAAAAGTAAAGTTGTCCAGCTTTGTCAGTGAAGTTATTTCTAATGTCTTACTTAACGCACATCTGTTCTACGTTTTAAGTATATTATATTTACTCTTCTTCTGGTGAAATATTAGTTACAAAACCCAATAACCATCCAACAAATTTAAATTCCCAGAGGCAACTCTGAAGGTTTATTTCTAGTTATTTACTCAGCCAAATCTTCCAGACAAATTCCTGCTGCTGAGAGGAAGGATCAGTATGGTGAATTTAGGGGTCATAACTCCCCTGTAAAATAATGAATTATTCAATTAATCATCTGTTTACATGCATTTTATGTTGGGTCTTTCTAAGCTAGATCTTAGTGAAACATTGATCTTCAGGCTACTTTGTTAAGTTACTACATAAAAGGAAGAAAATTTTCATAATTGAAAAAAGACTTAGACAACTTACTGTGCAATACTCATTCCCTCTTTATAACAATCCTAAGGATTTTGCTTTATTTTTTATATAAATGAATTTCGAGCATTGAATTACCGAAAGAGGCATTAACCATCCTTGATAATCTCATGTTATTCAACATGCCTGGAACTTAAACTTCCTCAAGAGGCCAGTGAGCTGTAGTTGAAGTCTCAGGAGCTAGAAGTGAACCCTAACATGGAGACTAACGCGTCAGTCCAAGAAAATGGTGTTTAAACTACTTAAACCCGTCTAACTAATTAGTAGATGAGCCCTGAGCTGCAGCTCAGCACAACTGCTCACTGTACCGATATTTTCTAACGCTTGTGTTTCTTTTGAAGGTGAAAATGTGTAAAATTTCCGATTCCATTAGTTGTGTTATTGCGAATATTAATAAAATTAATATCACTTCTAGATGGTCTGTCTGGTCATAACCACGAGATGTAGTTCTTACTTCTACTTTTCCAGGTGTTGGAGGGCGCGTGGTTGATGTTCTGTCTGGTCATAACCACGAGATGTAGTTCTTACTTCTACTTTTCCAGGTGTTGGAGGGCGCATGATTGATGTTCTGTCTGGTCATAACCACGAGATGTAGTTCTTGCTTCTACTTTTCCAGGTGTTGGTGGGCGCGTGGTTGATGTTCTGTCTGGTCATAACCAAGAGATGTAATTCTTGCTTCTACTTTTCCAGGTGTTGGTGGGCGCGTGGTTGATGTTCTGTCTGGTCATAACCACGAGATGTAATTCTTGCTTCTACTTTTCCAGGTGATGGTGGGCGCGTGGTTGACGTTCTGTCTGGTCATAACCACGAGATGTAGTTCTTGCTTCTACTTTTCCAGGTGTTGGTGAGCGCGTGGCTGATGTTCTGTCTGGTCATAACCACGAGATGTAATTCTTGCTTCTACTTTTCCAGGTGTTGGTGGGCGCGTGGTTGATGTTCTGTCTGGTCATAACCACGAGATGTAATTCTTGCTTCTACTTTTCCAGGTGATGGTGGGCGCGTGGTTGACGTTCTGTCTGGTCATAACCACGAGATGTAGTTCTTGCTTCTACTTTTCCAGGTGTTGGTGGGCGCGTGGTTGATGTTCTGTCTGGTCATAACCAAGAGATGTAATTCTTGCTTCTACTTTTCCAGGTGTTGGTGGGCGCGTTGTTGTTCTGTCTGGTCATATCCTTGAGATGTAGTTCTTGCTTCTACTTTTCCAGGTGTTGGTGGGCGCGTGGTTGATGTTCTGTCTGGTCATAAGCACAGGTTACAGCTCCTCACTAGTCGCTCATCTGTCAGTCCAGGAGAAAACTAAACCTCCGGAAACTTACGAGGACCTGGTGACTCTGAACAACTGGAAGTGGGGCATTGAATCCTGGGTGTTAAATGGAGCTGTGTTGCTCTATTTCCTAGAGCATACCGACCCTCAAATACAAAAATTATACAAGGGAATGGAGGTCAGTATGCAAATTTATTATTAAATGAAAAAAGACGCAAGTTGCAAAACAAGATTTACTGGTATTAATTTTTACTATAATCCCCAATGAATTCTGCCTATTTGCATCTTGTACTGCAATACTGTCTACAGTAGCACATTTGAATCTACTCAGAATTCTATATTCACAAGTTGTTGTCAATTACAAAAAAGCTACCCTATCTAGTACTGATAATTGCATGTCACTACGTATGTTTATTCCATGGCTACAAGAGAGTGACGGTGACGAAGGGACTGGAGAAGGTGAAAGCAGGAGGCTACTCGTTTATGAGCATCAAACATGGTACGAAGATGACCATCGACTCCCTGTACAGTGACATTTATGGCCAAACACCCTACTACCTCGGCCACGGAGTGATTCAGATATTAGCTGGATTTGGATGGGGTTTCAGGCAGGTATAATGTTAATATTCTTGAACCTTAAGGGATTATTTAACGGGTATTATTCTTATGCAATTTTAAATGTACTGAAAATAATATGAAATCACACATTAATAATATTATGAAATCACACATTAGGTGTACTTATTTAAGGCTGGTCTAATTATGCAACAACTGGTTTGCAGTTAACATAATTCACTGGCATTTAAAGGAGATGCTTCTGCGAGGCATCAATAAGATTAAGACCAGTGGCAGGAGACACTTTTTCTTTTCTCCTGACGAAAATTACGCAAAATTCGAAAACATTCTCTCTCTCTCTCTCTCTCTCTCTCTCTCTCTCTCTCTCTCTCTCTCTCTCTCTCTCTCTCTCTCTCTCTCTCTCTCTCTCTCTCTCTCTCTCTCTCTCTCTCTCTCTCTCTGTCTCTCTCTCTGAACTATGACTAATTGGATCCCCAAACTGGGATCTTACTCAGCATTTCAATGTTGCAACAATATTATGATCATAAATAATAATAATCTCTATACTTTCTGACTTTTTTCACTTTAGGAAAGGTGCTCCATTTTACAACAGATTCATGCAGTTGATGGTTCGACTGCAAGACGCTGGAATTGTCAGCCGCCTCATGAAAGAAGTGTTTGAACAACGTGTAAGAGAAAACAAAGCAGCTGCAGCACTCAATCAACAAGCTATCACGAGCACTACTCCATATGTGAGCACCTCACACTTAATAGTAATAATAGTAACAGTAATAGTAATTATAATAATAATAATAATGTCAGAACCTAGGTTTCAATCCCGGTCCTTTAATCTAATGTATGGAAAAATGCCTAGATAATGGCCAGATATCAATATTTAAAATGATAAGCCTTTTACATCATATCGAATATGACTGAATCTTTGATATATACATAATAATAATGTATATATATATATATATATATATATATATATATATATATATATATATATATATATATATATATATATATATATATATATATATATATATATATATATATATATATATATATATATTTATTTATCACACTGGCCGATTCCCACCAAGGCAGGGTGGCCCGAAAAAGAAAAACTTTCACCATCATTCACTCCATCACTGTCTTGCCAGAAGGGTGCTTTACACTACAGTTTTTAAACTGCAACATTAACACCCCTCCTTCAGAGTGCAGGCACTGTACTTCCCATCTCCAGGACTCAAGTCCGGCCTGCCGGTTTCCCTGAACCCCTTCATAAATGTTACTTTGCTCACACTCCAACAGCACGTCAAGTATTAAAAACCATTTGTCTCCATTCACTCCTATCAAACACGCTCACGCATGCCTGCTGGAAGTCCAAGCCCCTCGCACACAAAACCTCCTTTACCCCCTCTCTCCAACCTTTCCTAGGCCGACCCCTACCCCGCCTTCCTTCCACTACAGACTGATACACTCTTGAAGTCATTCTGTTTCGCTCCATTCTCTCTACATGTCCGAACCACCTCAACAACCCTTCCTCAGCCCTCTGGACAACAGTTTTGGTAATCCGCACCTCCTCCTAACTTCCAAACTACGAATTCTCTGCATTATATTCACACCACACATTGCCCTCAGACATGACATCTCCACTGCCTCCAGCCTTCTCCTCGCTGCAACATTCATCACCCATGCTTCACACCCATATAAGAGCGTTGGTAAAACTATACTCTCATACATTCCCCTCTTTGCCTCCAAGGACAAAGTTCTTTGTCTCCACAGACTCCTAAGTGCACCACTCACTCTTTTCCCCTCATCAATTCTATGATTCACCTCATCTTTCATAGACCCATCCGCTGACACGTCCACTCCCAAATATCTGAATACATTCACCTCCTCCATACTCTCTCCCTCCAATCTGATATTCAATCTTTCATCACCTAATCTTTTTGTTATCCTCATAACCTTACTCTTTCCTGTATTCACCTTTAATTTTCTTCTTTTGCACACCCTTCCAAATTCATCCACCAATCTCTGCAACTTCTCTTCAGAATCTCCCAAGAGCACAGTGTCATCAGCAAAGAGCAGCTGTGACAACTCCCACTTTGTGTGTGATTCTTTATCTTTTAACTCCACGCCTCTTGCCAAGACCCTCGCATTTACTTCTCTTACAACCCCATCTATAAATATATTAAACAACCACGGTGACATCACACATCCTTGTCTAAGGCCTACTTTTACTGGGAAATAATTTCCCTCTTTCCTACATACTCTAACTTGAGCCTCACTATCCTCGTAAAAACTCTTCACTGCTTTCAGTAACCTACCTCCTACACCATACACTTGCAACATCTGCCACATTGCCCCCCTATCCACCCTGTCATACACCTTTTCCAAATCCATAAATGCCACAAAGACCTCTTTAGCCTTATCTAAATACTGTTCACTTATATGTTTCACTGTAAACACCTGGTCCACACACCCCCTACCTTTCCTAAAGCCTCCTTGTTCATCTGCTATCCTATTCTCCGTCTTACTCTTAATTCTTTCAATAATAACTCTACCATACACTTTACCAGGTATACTCAGCAGACTTATCCCCCTATAATTTTTGCACTCTCTTTTATCCCCTTTGCCTTTATACAAAGGAACTATGCATGCTCTCTGCCAATCCCTAGGTACCTTACCCTCTTCCATACATTTATTAAATAATTGCACCAACCACTCCAAAACTATATCCCCACCTGCTTTTAACATTTCTATCTTTATCCCATCAATCCCGGCTGCCTTACCCCCTTTCATTTTACCTACTGCCTCACGAACTTCCCCCACACTCACAACTGGCTCTTCCTCACTCCTACAAGATGTTATTCCTCCTTGTCCTATACACGAAATCACAGCTTCCCTATCTTCATCAACATTTAACAATTCCTCAAAATATTCCCTCCATCTTCCCAATACCTCTAACTCTCCATTTAATAACTCTCCTCTCCTATTTTTAACTGACAAATCCATTTGTTTTCTAGGCTTTCTTAACTTGTTAATCTCACTCCAAAACTTTTTCTTATTTTCAACAAAATTTGTTGATAACATCTCACCCACTCTCTCATTTGCTCTCTTTTTACATTGCTTCACCACTCTCTTAACCTCTCTCTTTTTCTCCATATACTCTTCCCTCCTTGCATCACTTTTACTTTGTAAAAACTTCTCATATGCTAACTTTTTCTCCCTTACTACTCTCTTTACATCATCATTCCACCAATCGCTCCTCTTCCCTCCCGCACCCACTTTCCTGTAACCACAAACTTCTGCTGAACACTCTAACACTACATTTTTAAACCTACCCCATACCTCTTCGATCCCATTGCCTATGCTCTCATTAGCCCATCTATCCTCCAATAGCTGTTTATATCTTACCCTAACTGCCTCCTCTTTTAGTTTATAAACCTTCACCTCTCTCTTCCCTGATGCTTCTATTCTCCTTGTATCCCATCTACCTTTTATTCTCAGTGTAGCTACAACTAGAAAGTGATCTGATATATCTGTGGCCCCTCTATAAACATGTACATCCTGAAGTCTACTCAACAGTCTTTTATCTACCAATACATAATCCAACAAACTACTGTCATTTCGCCCTACATCATATCTTGTATACTTATTTATCCTCTTTTTCTTAAAATATGTATTACCTATAACTAAACCCCTTTCTATACAAAGTTCAATCAAAGGGCTCCCATTATCATTTACACCTGGCACCCGAAACTTACTTACCACACCCTCTCTAAAAGTTTCTCCTACTTTAGCATTCAGGTCCCCTACCACAATTACTCTCTCACTTGGTTCAAAGGCTCCTATACATTCACTTAACATCTCCCAAAATCTCTCTCTCTCCTCTACATTCCTCTCTTCTCCAGGTGCATACACGCTTATTATAACCCACTTTTCGCATCCAACCTTTACTTTAATCCACATAATTCTTGAATTTACACATTCATATTCTCTTTTCTCCTTCCATAACTGATCATTTAACATTACTGCTACCCCTTCCTTTGCTCTAACTCTCTCAGATACTCCAGATTTAATCCCATTTATTTCCCCCCACTGAAACTCCCCTACCCCCTTCAGCGTTGTTTCGCTTAGGGCCAGGACATCCAACTTCTTTTCATTCATAACATCAGCAATCATCTGTTTCTAGTCATCCGCACTACATCCACGCACATTTAAGCATCCCAGTTTTATAAAGTTTTTCTTCTTCTCTTTTTTAGTAAATGTCTACAGGAGAAGGGATTACTAGCCCATTGCTCCCGGCATTTTAGTCGCCTCATATTTATATATATATATATATATATATATATATATATATATATATATATATATATATATATATATATATACATATATATACATATATATATATATATATATATATATATATATATATATATATATATATATATATATTTATATATATATATATATATATATATATATATATATATATATATATATATATATATATATATATATATATTTATATATATATATATATATATATATATATATATATATATATATATATATATATATATATATATATATATATATATATATATATATATATATATATATATTGATCACCTGTACAAAATTTATTTATATTTCAAATTTCCAGGAAGAGGAGAGCAGAGTGGTGTTGGGAATGAATCACCTGCAAGGAGCATTCTACATGCTACTGCTGGGTACAGGAGTGGCCTTCCTCACCCTGCTGGGGGAGAACCTTGCCCACTGGTGCTCCTCGCCTCAGTAACCACCTCCCCCGGCTAGGGGAGAACCTCACCCACTGGTGCTCCTCGCCTTAGTAACCACTCCACCCTACTGGGGGAGAATCTTGACCTCTGGTGCTCCTCGCCTCAGTAACCACCTTCCCCAGCATCACCAGACCTCGGGCCAAGAATGACAACATGAGATTCTTTATGAAACTGTTAGATGTTGTGGGTGTTGTGTATGATGCTACACAATCAACAAGATGATAAACAGAGTATCTTTTCTTATCATGAATGATGTTTTTTCTCAAAAGTAATAAACACGTTAGTGTGTTTTATGAAATTACTATACGTAGCAGAGTGTAATAGATTTTTTAGTACTATTCACAAACTCATTAAGCTTACATGAATGCTGTTAATGTAATGAAGGATGGATACGGAAAAAGTGAATTTATGATACGTAGCTGAAAATATTTTTTGACGGTTTTATACAGTAAACAAGTGTGGTCAGTTAAATCGTTTGTACACACACATACACACACATACACACACACACACATACACACATTAAGCTTCCCTCACACACACACACACACACACACACACACACACACACACACACACACTACTAAAAATCCTTCACGAGTCGGATTAATGTTATTGGTAACTTGAAATGCGCTCGCTGCCTCCCGGTTATAAAGGCTTCACGCCACGGATATTGCTGCATTGTTTATTGAGTGTCGTCCCAGGACGCACAGTCTGCCAAACAGCACAGTCATCGAAAGGTACGCTGTCCCCAAACAAACTGAAAATAATTTACCTGTGGTGATTAACTTAAACATAAGAGATGGTGAAGATTTATTAATATACTAGTGGGAAATTTTTGTTTGTGGAGCACAAGAACAAATAAAAGCTATTGAAGAGGTTTTGAAGTATTAAGAATGTAACTGAGCCAGGAATTGTATTGCCGAAGAGATGTTATCCTCTCTCACAATTTTTTTAAATAATGTCTCTAGGAACACTTTTCATGGTTTTTGTGTATTTTCAATTTCAACAAGTATGTAAATTATTAAGGACGTTGGAGTATCTGTGAGTTAAAATTTTATATGTAAGAATAACTTGATTCATCGTATATATTTTTGCTACGAAAACCCGTTGATGTAGTGGATTTTCTCAGAAAAGTACTGCTAGACTGGAACTCTCAGTATATGACTATCTTATACATTAATAGTTTTTTTTTTTTTGAGGGGACTGGGGGAAGACCACGAAGTTTCCTATGGTTTTAGGTCTGAAAAATATTATCATCTACTTTTGTTCTTGACAGTAAAGGCACAAACTTCATTCTGTTAGTGGACATTTGGCTGATATAACAGGTTCATCAAAATAGAATCGATGCCTGTGATGAGTTCGTTTCATTATTTTTTAACTCTGTCGAGTAGCTATATATACTATGTGGCAGACAACCCTTAGATACCAACCTAATTATAGTGCACAGCTTGTGGTCAATTTTCTTTTGTTTTGGAATGATATTGTCATTGGTGGGGTTGAGAGCCAACAACTTCAGCAACATTCTTGTAAATTGTGTCATCTTGAAAGTTTTCTAACATGACTTTTACATCAGGCTGTTGATTCTTCACGAAAATGTTCATAAGCTCACCAACATTGGTAATGTAGGCTCTTTTGTTAACAAACATTATATACAATGTTGATATGCTTTTTTTTCATTAGGTTCTTACTGGACATCGACGAGGTCCTAACTGATTGAAGTCTGCCTTGTTGAGGATGAGTGTCTCACGTATGAGTGGGGTATATTCACTCTTCCTCGACGAATTGGAGACTTTCATTCCTGTAAACATCAATTGAAAAGCATATAACATGTCTCCTAGTTCTGTTGTGATGGTGGGAGAAGAAATGTAACAAATTATTCTTGTAAGCTGGTTGTCACGACATAAACGAGAGCTTGTTATCATCTTCGATAAGCAGCAAATCGAGATACGGTAGTGGTTGTCTTTATCTATTTCTAGAGTGAACTTTATAGGTTCCAGAGTGCTCGTGGTGTTGAGGATGTTATTCAGATGCAAGTACTGCATCCAAGTAACTGATATGGGGATAGTGCTAGGATAAGATTTAATTCTCAATCTTTCACATAAAAATAAGCTAAGGGGTTATCCCATGGCCATCCCGAACAGTTGCTTGAATTTATTTCTCTCAACGTACATATAATCCAATGAAATTTAAAAACTTGGCAAGAAACAAACAATTCTATATCTTCAGTATTCACCCTGCTTAGAAGGTCTGGGTCGAATTGTACATTTGTAAATAAGGCAGCGACGTCGAAACTCGCGAGTTTCTTATCACTTACGGCTTTCCTTACGCGACCAAGAAGGTCACCCACGTGTTTCAGGTGAGCTTCACTAATTCCTAGAAATTTTGACAAACATATGGCACAAGAAATGAGGCGTGGTCTCAGACAGTGCCGCAGGGGTGTTGACCCCCGAAACCCTCTCCAGGTAAACTCCAGGTAAGCCCCTACCAGCTTGAGATAAGTGGTGTCAATACCCAATGTGAGGGGGACCTTAAAGAGTCATTATGTGTGTGTGTCTAAGCGAACCATAATCGGAGACAAGAGTGTTGGCGTCGCCTAGTAAATCCTGTCTTCTGGCGTAGGATTATAGCAACCTTTATATAAGTTAGATATGGTGATCCAAAACCACCACTTTGGCCACTCTGAGTTTTACGACTGTTTCCTACAAGGATTCATTACTGCAGCCACTTTGGACTCTAGTCACCCTGCCGCTGCATCCAAAAACTCAGAAATGAGTCCGATTATAACATTCCCACCCCAACAACAGACAAAAGAGGACTGGTCATTCTTAACCGTACATATTACAGCAATACCTTACAAGATTTATATTTGAAGAAGAAAAACCATTACATATGCATAAATTTCTTTGCTAATGAAAAGTTAATTGAATCATTTGTTATAAACTTACTTTCTGCAGCACAAAAGTAAACAAACGCATCACATTTCAGTTTGACAGAACAAGTCCAATGCAGAGGAGACCTTCGACAAAGCGCCTGACAACGACCGAGCGAACCCAAGCTGTAATGCTGTACCTGGGCGGTATGTCAGCACGAGACATTGCGCTGAAATATCAAATTGGTGTCTCAACTGTTTATAAATGCATAAATAAGTGGATTGACGAAGCAAGAGTTACTGAGCGGTGTCGCAAAAAGCCGTCACAATATCCTAAGAAAAAACTGACCTCATCTACCACCACTGCACAACAGAGGAACGTGACACCTGTTTCTCATCTCTCACATAAACTGCATCTTCGTTACAATCCAAAAACCATAGACTGTTATTGGCAACACGTCTCTCAGCAAATTATGACTGAATATTATTTACTCTTTTGCAGACGTAACATTCCTGGAAAAATGTCTATTAGTGATATTATGACTCCTGGATATGGATACGGCTATCATTAATGACTACGATAACTTTATGTGATTTGGCTTGCTAGTTTACGTGACCTGGCTTGCTGGTTCATGTGATATACCTTACGAATTCACGTGACCTGGCTTGCTAAGTGACCTAGCTTTCTAGTTCCAGTAGAAATAATGTGACACGAGAAACATTCAACATTTATAATTTAGCTCTGAATGGTGCCTTGTTGCTGGTGAAGGACTCTTGTTCCAGGGAATTGGCGCTACCTCTTCCTTCCTTCTATTTACTAAACAACTGTAAGACTTTAACAAGGGAAAATCATCTGTCATATCATTGTTCTGCAATTCACGGATTTAATAAAGGTAAAAAAAAATAGTTAAATAAGCTGGAAAATACACTAAGTTGCTCCATTGTTAAAGGATTTGGAAACTATTCAACAGAGTTAATAATGTTCTGATAATAATGATGTAGTGATTCCTTAAATAAAAATAGCTAGATAATTGTCCTTTTGAAACCACTGTCATACAGTAATTTTTTTTAACTATTTATTGAAATAAATGAAAAAAATGAGATAAATGAAGCATTTTAATTCCTGGGTGTTAATAATAAATGAAATAAAGACGAATTTATTGATGTGGTGCACAGAAGAGAAATATACTCGTAAACTTAGTTTGCTCTGGTAGCTAATACAGATTCAGAAAACTTTATATTAAACTGTAACCTAATCAATAAACTATTAAAAAATTTCTTTAATATCAAGACACGTCAAGTGAGGTTCCTTGATGCTGGTGAGGAGCTGTTGATCCAAACTGAATCTGACTTTCCCTTCGTTGGATCGAACCTGATTGCCCTCTCACTCCTCCAGGGGTTGCATGATCCCTATGGATTTAGCGCTCCTCATGAATGTAATAATATACCCACTTAGAAGATATTATACTTCTTTTCTGAATACGAAAATCTGTACCACTGCTGCACCAGGAATCTATCATGATAATCCAGTGTAAAGACTGCAGTGTGTTATAGATGGGCAGGTTAGGTAAGGTTCGTCAGGAAACATGACAAGTGTTTCTTGACGTGGGTCATATGATGACCCGCCGCTGGAACTTTTGGTCATACACAAATAACCCGCACATAAAAGAGAGAAGCTTACGACGACGTTTCGGTCCGACTTGGACCATTGACTTTGTCAATGGTGCGGGTTATTTGTGAATCGTTCCAGTCACGGTATTGTGCCTTTATTGTTATTTACTTTTGGTCAACTGACCGAGGCATTCCGCTGGCCTACAGGGGAACCCAGTAAATGTTTATATATATATATATATATATATATATATATATATATATATATATATATATATATATATATATATATATATATATATATATATATATATAAAGGGTAGATTGGCTAGACTTTTAGAAACACAGATCTTCAAACATATAAGGTCAAATGTTAGGGAAAACAAAAGCTCGGCCTTCTTGCAACATAAAAAAAAAAAACATACCACAGGCGGGGTTAGAATCCGCGATCAGAGAGTCATAAAACTCCAAACCGACGCGCTAGCCACTGGGACAGCTGGCTACAATAAAATTCGTCCATCTAGGTATATTTATACACCCTAGGAAAAACCACAACATCCTTGTGGAAGTAGCTATCATCATAAAAAATACCCTAATATTTAACAGGGGAAAATGGAGGTCAGATGTAATATAAAATTTCTCCCCTGGGACAACATCTTCAATACAGGTGATCGTAAATCATCGAAGATCGATGTTGCTGGAAATTTGCCTCGCAGTGATAGTTTCGACAATTATGAACATTACGCCCGTAGCTGGCCAAGATGTGGGCAAAACCGCGGAGCAGGTGGGCGTGGATGTGGGCGTGATGGTGGGTCAGGTGGTGGAGGATTATCTGAGCGGCTGTCACCTGGTGCTCATCACCACTGCACCTCACTCACTCATTACCTCCAACATTCTCAGGTGAAATTATTACGTATGAATCAGAACGTAAGTGACCCAGTACAATTTCCATACAAAATTCATATAGAATAAGAATTAAATGTCTTTAAGTAGAGACCCTGGTGACGGTGCTTCTTCTCAGTAAAATGTCAAAAACAGTATATTGTCTTATTAACACACAGGAATATAATGCCATTCGCACACACACACACACACACACACACACACACATATACATATATATAAATATATATATATATATATATATATATATATTTTTTTTTTTTTTTTTATTATCACACCGGCCGATTCCCACCAAGGCAGGGTGGCCCGAAAAAGAAAAACTTTCACCATCATTCACTCCATCACTGTCTTGCCAGAAGGGTGCTTTACACTACAGTTTTTAAACTGCAACCTTCACACCCCTCCTTCAGAGTGCAGGCACTGTACTTCCCATCTCCAGGACTCAAGTCCGGCCTGCCGGTTTCCCTGAATCCCTTCATAAATGTTACTTTGCTCACACTCCAACAGCACGTCAAGTATTAAAAACCATTTGTCTCCATTCACTCCTATCAAACACGCTCACGCATGCCTGCTGGAAGTCCAAGCCCCTCGCACACAAAACCTCCTTTACCCCCTCCCTCCAACCCTTCCTAGGCCGACCCCTACCCCGCCTTCCTTCCACTACAGACTGATACACTCTTGAAGTCATTCTGTTTCGCTCCATTCTCTCTACATGTCCGAACCACCTCAACAACCCTTCCTCAGCCCTCTGGACAACAGTTTTGGTAATCCCGCACCTCCTCCTAACTTCCAAACTACGAATTCTCTGCATTATATTCACACCACACATTGCCCTCAGACATGACATCTCCACTGCCTCCAGCCTTCTCCTCGCTGCAACATTCATCACCCACGCTTCACACCCATATAAGAGCGTTGGTAAAACTATACTCTCATACATTCCCCTCTTTGCCTCCAAGGACAAAGTTCTTTGTCTCCACAGACTCCTAAGTGCACCACTCACTCTTTTTCCCTCATCAATTCTATGATTCACCTCATCTTTCATAGACCCATCCGCTGACACGTCCACTCCCAAATATCTGAATACATTCACCTCCTCCATACTCTCTCCCTCCAATCTGATATTCAATCTTTCATCACCTAATCTTTTTGTTATCCTCATAACCTTACTCTTTCCTGTATTCACCTTTAATTTTCTTCTTTTACACACCCTACCAAATTCATCCACCAATCTCTGCAACTTCTCTTCAGAATCTCCCAAGAGCACAGTGTCATCAGCAAAGAGCAGCTGTGACAACTCCCACTTTGTGTGTGATTCTTTGTCTTTTAACTCCACGCCTCTTGCCAAGACCCTCGCATTTACTTCTCTTACAACCCCATCTATAAATATATTAAACAACCACGGTGACATCACACATCCTTGTCTAAGGCCTACCTTTACTGGGAAAAAATTTCCTTCTTTCCTACATACTCTAACTTGAGCCTCACTATCCTCGTAAAAACTCTTCACTGCTTTCAGTAACCTACCTCCTACACCATACACTTGCAACATCTGCCACATTGCCCCCCTATCCACCCTGTCATATGCCTTTTCCAAATCCATAAATGCCACAAAGACCTCTTTAGCCTTATCTAAATACTGTTCACTTATATGTTTCACTGTAAACACCTGGTCCACACACCCCCTACCTTTCCTAAAGCCTCCTTGTTCATCTGCTATCCTATTCTCCGTCTTACTCTTAATTCTTTCAATTATAACTCTACCATACACTTTACCAGGTACACTCAACAGACTTATCCCCCTATAATTTTTGCACTCTCTTTTATCCCCTTTGCCTTTATACAAAGGAACTATGCATGCTCTCTGCCAATCCCTAGGTACCTTACCCTCTTCCATACATTTATTAAATAATTGCACCAACCACTCCAAAACTATATCCCCACCTGCTTTTAACATTTCTATCTTTATCCCATCAATCCCGGCTGCCTTACCCCCTTTCATTTTGCCTACTGCCTCACGAACTTCCCCCACACTCACAACTGGCTCTTCCTCACTCCTACAAGATGTTATTCCTCCTTGCCCTATACACGAAATCACAGCTTCCCTATCTTCATCAACATTTAACAATTCCTCAAAATATTCCTTCCATCTTCCCAATACCTCTAACTCTCCATTTAATAACTCTCCTCTCCTATTTTTAACTGACAAATCCATTTGTTCTCTAGGCTTTCTTAACTTGTTAATCTCACTCCAAAACTTTTTCTTATTTTCAACAAAATTTGTTGATAACATCTCACCCACTCTCTCATTTGCTCTCTTTTTACATTGCTTCACCACTCTCTTAACTTCTCTCTTTTTCTCCATATACTCTTCCCTCCTTGCATCACTTCTACTTTGTAAAAACTTCTCATATGCTAACTTTTTCTCCCTTACTACTCTCTTTACATCATCATTCCACCAATCGCTCCTCTTCCCTCCTGCACCCACTTTCCTGTAACCACAAACTTCTGCTGAACACTCTAACACTACATTTTTAAACCTACCCCATACCTCTTCGACCCCATTGCCTATGCTCTCATTAGCCCATCTATCCTCCAATAGCTGTTTATATCTTACCCTAACTGCCTCCTCTTTTAGTTTATAAACCTTCACCTCTCTCTTCCCTGATGCTTCTATTCTCCTTGTATCCCATCTACCTTTTACTCTCAGTGTAGCTACAACTAGAAAGTGATCTGATATATCTGTGGCCCCTCTATAAACATGTACATCCTGAAGTCTACTCAACAGTCTTTTATCTACCAATACATAATCCAACAAACTACTGTCATTTCGCCCTACATCATATCGTGTATACTTATTTATCCTCTTTTTCTTAAAATATGTATTACCTATAACTAAACCCCTTTCTATACAAAGTTCAATCAAAGGGCTCCCATTATCATTTACACCTGGCACCCCAAACTTACCTACCACACCCTCTCTAAAAGTTTCTCCTACTTTAGCATTCAAGTCCCCTACCACAATTACTCTCTCACTTGGTTCAAAGGCTCCTATACATTCACTTAACATCTCCCAAAATCTCTCTCTCTCCTCTGCATTCCTCTCTTCTCCAGGTGCATACACGCTTATTATGACCCACTTCTCGCATCCAACCTTGACTTTAATCCACATAATTCTTGAATTTACACATTCATATATATATATATATATATATATATATATATATATATATATATATATATATATATATATATATATATATATATATATATATATATATATATATATATATAAGTTTAGAAGCCACTCCATCCTCAATACACACTTGTAAGCTGTCGATTTGATCACTGCATGTACTCAGACTTTATCTCAGAAATTCTCAGATTGGATATCGAAATGTAGTCTCTTTTCTTACGTTGCTTCTAGAATTCCTCAAATACAATATTAAAGCAATGTTTTGTTGAAGCCAAGATTGTGACACTGTTAATGCTATCACCGTTTACCCAGAACCATCAGTTCTATCACCACCTCCCAGGAGCTGCATGAAAAGTGTAAGTTTGTATCCAGCAGGCACTTGTGTGAGAGTGGTGAGGCTCGGGTGGTGGTGGGGGCAGGATGGATGTTCTCCCAGGACCACCTTCTCCCTGGATTATGGGGTGATGCTAGAACCACATGCCGGGGTCTTATCCTTGACCTCACCTACACCAACAATACTGATCTTGTCTTAAGGTAACTTTTCAGCTGCTCCTGAAGTCTGGAGTTAAGGGGTATCTGATACAGTATAATTAAAATACAACATCTGTCACTTGGTTTTGTTTCCAGGTGCAGTTAACTTTTCCATACACATTAATTTTTGCTAATAAAAAAAACGGTTTGCATATCAATGTAAAAAAGATTTCTTTAATGGTAATTTTATTTAAGAAATTGGATGTGTTTTACTTTTTCAATAAACACATGCAATCACTTCCTGAGTATTTAACAGGAGAAAAGGATTTATTAATACTCTGGTAACTTATGCAGATTTCTTGAGGAAGCTGAACTATGGAAGCTACCAGAGACTCTTGTGCTTGTTGTGGGAGGAAAGGCGGGGGTGATGGAGGTGCTTCTCCACCATAGCCTCCACAACACTATCCACGCCCTCTACCTGGCCCTCCACGACCTCACTATCCATCACCTCACTCTCGAAACCCTTCCCCTCCATACACCACTACGTAATTTACGCCACAGGAAGCCCGTTGCACAAGGTCAGTACCTACGTCCCTGATACTGTTGATGCCTGACGATGAAACGACTTTGGAATAACAGTGTAAAGTTTCTGCAACTAACGAATTTCGGAAAAAAAAATATTAAAAACTTGAGAACTTGATAACGAATTAACAATTTAAGATAACGTTTCTAAATTAATTTGCAGTTATTCACTTATATATAAATGCGTGGTGTGTTTATTAACATATATATATATATATGTATATATATATATATATATATATATATATATATATATATATATATATATATATATATATATATATATATACATATATATATATATATACATATATATATATATATATATATATATATATATATATATATATATATATATATATATATATATATATATATATATATATATATATATATATATATATATATATATACATATAGGGAAGTACCACCTCTATAGCTGGAATAGGGACCCTCATCCTCAGAGAAGACAATAAACGTACCTCAGGGTACGTGTGTGTACATGGTGTGTGTGTGTGTGTGTGTAACCTTTATGTAATCATACACACTAGTGAGTGGAGGTGTGTGGGTGTACCGGAGGTGTCTTTACTGTAACAGCGGAGAAGCAGACGTCCAGCTCCTCCACCTGTGGAACCTCACTTCAGTTACTCAACTCAAGAATGACTTATTTCAAGGTAAGCACTGATTGGTTCATTCTGCTTTAGCCCCGTAACAGAGGTTTCTTGACGTCGGTGAGGGATTAAATCCCACAGAATGTAACTTCCATTCTCTTCCTTGGATCTAACTTAATTGAAATCACGTTTATGTATTACAGGTTCTAAGCAAATTTCACTTATTATAAACTTCAGCAGCTCCCCTATGTACACAAAACGTTCATATACACAACCTCTCACACTAAAATATCTCACAATGGATCACACTAATAATCTGTTATCATGTTAAAGCTAATACTATAACTTACATCACACACTTAAATTACTCTAAAAATTCACATTATTATCCTCATTCTTACATTCATTCAATTCACACTAATAAGCTAAACTATATTTTAACGTTGTTACTGTCACATCACCAGAACACCACACATTTACTTGATTATCCTAACAACACATACGTCACGACTCACGAAATCGTAATGACTCGATTGCAAACAAACCACAGCACGGGCGGGGTTAGAACCCGCGATCAAAGAGTCATAAAACTTCATCATTTTTTTCACCATACACTGTATCACATACTCATATCATCCTAACTAAACAAACTGAATGTATATTCATCACAACATCACTCATAAGATGAATATTTCATAAGTCACACGAATGTTTAATATAATCAAGATTATTCATGATTTGACCGAGATTTATTATAATGTAAAATCTATGCTTCTTCAACAGAGCAATTCCTTAACTTTTGGAACACTAAAATGCAGTTTTCAGCTCTGGTTAAATACCCTTTCATGGATTACAAGGCGGACAGTGATGAACCAGGCAGCACTGTGACGCTTAAAAATGGCCTTGATGCTAGACTGCTGTTTCTCTTCGCTAAAAGACTCAATATTAGGTAAAGGCCTCTGTTTCTGACGTGAAATTTTCTGATGGATGATTCAGCTATGAAAACATCAATTATAATATATTTTTTTTAAAGATGAAGTTCTAAAAGATGAAAATATATCAAATTTATGGTATATTCATTTAGAATATTCCATCTTGTATATTTTAACTCATTTTGGGCTACTTAAAATCATAAATTCGTTTACATTATATCTTCGAAAATAACTGCAGCTACATTCGTGTATTTTATTGTATAATCACCAGTTTTGAGATCCGAGAGCAGCCTGAGAGATCTTATGGTATGCAGAAGAATGGCTCCTTCACTGGCATGGTGGGACAACTGCAGCGGGAAGAGGCAGATATCTGTGGACCAATAGCAACAATTGCTGAACGGATTCCGTCCATGGATTTCCTGAGTTATAACAGGGTTGACCCGCTGACCATAGTATCACTGAGGCCAACCCTCTTGCCACAACTCCTCTCGCTATCTAAACCTCTTTCACGTACGTCATTGGCTTCATAATAAGAGTGCCTCCCTCAATATGAAGGAATATTTTGTTGCATCAGTTGTGTTTCTTTACCCAGATATTTAAAAGATGTCACTTCTCCAGGAGAACTGTGGCTGTCGTTGCTAGCGTGTGTCACGGTGTGGGGAGTGATCCTATGGCTGCTGCAGAAGGTATGGTGGTGGTTGACAGGTAAACGTGGGGTCAATTTCGTCTCCATCCTCCTGTATGGCTGGGGCGCCCTCCTCGCAAACTTACCGTCTGACCCTTCTGTCAACAAAGCAGGAAAAGTAAAATTCTATCTCTATGATGAAGGCTCTTTTCTGATGCCCTGCATAACATACAATTCCTTAAAATTCTTGATGATCCATTATTTATTCTTCCATGTGGGAAAATCGAATAGTTTATAAATACTCCACAAATTATCCACAAATTACATGTCCAAAAACAAAGACAGAGGAATCCCAAATACCTGTAAGAAAAACAGGGATTCATACCCCTTTTGTTGTGTATTGATTGATTCATTTACTAGATAAAAAATATTTATAATTAGGCTAGTGTTTTTTAGCACCACAATTTATGTTAAAATCCTTGCTATAGCACACACGTCCCAGAATCGATGCAATTTTTATAGTCACCATTATTTGGCAGTTTTTCTACTGTTTTTATAACAAAAACGGTTACATAGAAAGTATCTGTATAACAAAAACAGTTACACAGAAAGTTACTGTATCTCATCCACACTGGTACACACGATCCCCATACCTACCACCAGACACTTATAGTCAGAGGAAAAAGCACTAGACCTTACTTCTAATCATGGATTTTCCCGACAATATCAGCTTTGTTTTCTTAGCTTTTGAACATTTTCAATGACCAAAGTCCCAGGACTGAAACGTTTCAACTAAATATGCTCTAAAATGAATTCATTTTGATTCTTTTGTCCACTACTTGTCAGTATCTTATTTCTTTATACCCAGAATTCCTAATACAAACCTTTCCTCAACAGGTTTTCTTTTACAGGTGGAAAAGTAATAACTTTAATATTTTATGATTAATTGTACATTTGCAGAGGCGAATAAATATTTATTACCTGTTTCTATCTGACCATAACCACAGAAAACACCTTTTCCTCCTATGTTTACAGGTGTTGGTGGGCGTCTGGCTGATGTTCTGTCTGGTTATTACTACAGGATACACTTCCTCGTTAGTTGCTCACCTGTCAGTCCAGGGAAAGACCAAGCCCCCTGAAACCTTCGAAGACCTTGTGACTCTAAAGAACTGGAAGTGGGGTATTGAAACCCCGCTTCTAACTGGAGCGGTGTTGCTTTATTTCTCACAGCATACAGACCCAGTAATACAAAAAGTATATAAGGAAATGGATGTTAGTATGTAAAGTTTTTATTAGGAAAGTTTTTCAAATCATTGACTTTATTACTAGTTAGTTAACTGAGTTTAAAACCTATCGACTACCCTAAGGGGCATGTAAGGGTATGTAACCTGTTCACCAGCAGTCTAGAATACTATAATTTCTAGATTAGAGAATGGAATGAACTTTCATCATATATAAACTGGGAGATATGCATCACTTGGGGTATATACCAGGTCTAAGTGTACTGTTGACTTTGTTTTCTACAAATAAGCAACTCCATCTAAGCAGCGACAATTACGTGTTGTATTTTTGTAGGATAAACTATGCAATCTGAATTTTAAGACTTTATTAGGTAATTACGACTCGATTTGGAACTAAATTTTCACCCAAACGACAAATTAACTTCAAAACTTAACAGCTTACATAAGAAATCCTTGCTAAATACTACATGCAGTACATTGTAACAACTGGAAATAGACAATATATACGTAAATCATAGATATATATGTGTGGAACACATGTATATCCATATGCAGCATGCATATATATGTGTGTGAAACACATATACATGCATGCTGCAACCCTGTCTTGAGAAATTACTGTATATTTAACACCTGAAGACAAAAGCTTTTCTAAGACTATTCCGGCTATCGAAGTGGCCCGAATTTCGCTCATAAATCTTCCTCACCACAGAGACACAATGTAGTTTCCACTTATCCACTCGGCTTTGTCATCTAATTAATTTTAGCGTGATGAAGGTATTTATGCTCTAATGCAAGGATGCACTCGGGCATTAGGTACCCATGAAGCGTAAATGAAACCAGCATGGTTAATTGGATTAAACCCAATTGACAAATCAACCTGGTTAAATTATATGCAGTTAGGATAGAAGGTGGAAAGTTGGCATACACAGATTTGCCTTTGTCCAGGGTATTAAGTAGTACAGTGATAACTCACATGCTTCTTTACCATGAGAATTCGGTACCAAACAAGCATCATAAGGAATCAGTTACGTAGGTTCCTCATCTATGTTCTGATGCAAAAATATCTTGCATACAACTCACCTGGCTAAACTATATCACCCAAAACATCAGTAAATATACGAAATTACTATATGTTTTTCTCTTGTTTAAATAAGACTCTGTTGATGGCGGAGGGACTCAAGAAGGTAAGAGCAGGAGGTTTCTCATTCATATGCGTGCGTCTCTCCATCAGCTTGTTGATAGACTCCCAGTATAACGACAGCTACGGACAAAACCCGTACTACCTCAGCAATTTAAAAATGCGTCTACTGTCTGGCTTTGGATGGGGTTTCAGGCAAGTACAGTGTTAATGCTGATTGTTTTCAAGGATTAATGTAACTCTGGCAATATTTTTTCCACTTGGTTTTGTAAGAACTGAAAGGAATGTAAATTCAAAATTTAATTTTTCAGCATTTCTACGCTGAATAACTCTGACCACAAAAACTAAACTCAGCTGTTTTCCTTTTTTTTCCACTTTAGGAAAGGGGCTCCATTTTCTAATAGATTTATGCAGTTGATGTTCAGATTGCAAGACGCTGGAGTTATCAATCGATGGGTGAAAGAAGTGGTGGCACAAAGTGTAAGAGAGAACAAAGCAGCGGCAGCACTTAATCCACAAGCTAACACGAGCACTACACCATATGTGAGCACCTCAGACTTAATAGTAATAATAGTAACAGTAATAATAATAATCATAATAATGTCTGGACCAAGGTTCTAATCGCGGTCCATTTTTCTAATGTATGGAAAAATGCCTAGATAATTGCCAGAAATCAATATTTAGAATGTGAAGCCTTTTACATCTTATCGAATATGACTGAATCTTTGATGATTGTCCTGCCACTAATGTTACGCTTGTTGGGATACCACTACAGTATCAGTGCTTATGGGCTGGCGGTCTTATAATGTCTTAAAAAATATTCAGTTTCCGAGGTACCAGGTACCAGGCACCAGGCACCAGGCACCAAGCACCAGGCACCAGGCACTGGGCACTAATACTTCACTGCTTCTCTCTTCCCTCAGTCTAAAGAAACCGCTCTAAACGTGTTTGCTCGGATTTCATCCTCTTTTCTGCAACATTGCAAGCTCTGGATAAGGTGTTGATTGCAACACGAAAGGACTATAACTATCAGTCAACTCCCTCGGTATATATATATATATATATATATATATATATATATATATATATATATATATATACATTGATTAGCTGTACAAAATTTATTTATTTTTCAAATTTCAGAAAAAAGACAGCAGAGTGGTGTTGGGAATGAATCACCTACAAGGAGCATTCCACATGCTGGTGCTGGGTACAGGAGTGGCCTTCCTCACCCTGCTGGAAGAGAACCTCGCCTGCTGGTGCTCTTCCCCTCAGTAACTACCTTCCCAGGCGTGGCCTTCCTCACCCTGCTCGGGGAGAACCTCGCCCGCTGGTGCTCCTCCCCTCAGTAACTACCTTCCCAGGCGTGGCCTTCCTCACCCTGCTGGAAGAGAACCTCGCCCGCTGGTGCTCCTCCCCTCAGTAACTACCTTCCCAGGCGTGGCCTTCCTCACCCTGCTGGAAGAGAACCTTGCCCGCTGGTGCTCTTCCCCTCAGTAACTACCTTCCCAGGCGTGGCCTTCCTCACCCTGCTGGAAGAGAACCTCGCCCGCTGGTGCTCCTCCCCTCAGTAACTACCTTCCCAGGCGTGCCTTCTTCACCCTGCAGGGGGAGAACCTAGCCCACTGGTGCTCCTCGCCTCAGTAACCACCTCACCCTGCTGGGGCAGAACCTAGCCCTTAGGTGCCCGTCGCCTCAGTAACCACCTCACCCTGCTAGGGAAGAACCTCGCCTCTGGTGCTCCTCCCGTCAGTAACCACTTCACCCTGCTGGGGGAGAACCTCACCCTCTGGTGCCCCTCGCCTCAGTAACCACCTCACCATGCTAGAGGAGAACCTCGCCGCTGGTGCTCCTCCCGTCAGTAACCACCTCACCCTGCTGGGGGAGAACCTCACCCACTGGTGCTCCTCGCCTTAGTAACCACTTCACCCTGCTGGGGGAGAACCTCGCCTCTGGTGCTCCTCCCGTCAGTAACCACCTCACCCTGCTGGGGGAGAACCTCGCCCTCTGGTGCCCCTCGCCTCAGTAACCACCTCACTCTGCTAGCGGAGAACCTCGCCTCTGGTGCTCCTCCCGCCAGTAACCACTTCACCCTGCTGGGGGAGAACCTAGCCCTCTGGTGCTCCTCGCCTCAGTAACCACTTCACCCTGCTGGGGGAGAACCTAGCCCTCTGGTGCTTCTCGCCTCAGTAACCACCTTCCCCAGCATCACCAGACCTCGGGCCAAGAATGACAACATGAGATTCTTCATGAAACTGTTAGATGTTGTGGGTGTTGTGTATGATGCTACACAATCAACAAGATGATAAACAATATCTTTTCTTATCATGAATGATGTTTTTTCTCAAAAGTAATAAACACGTTAGTGTGTTTTATAAAATTACTATACGTAGCAGAGTGTAATAGATTTTTTAGAACTATTCACAAACTCATTCAGCTTACTTGAATGCTGTTAATGTAATGAAGGATGGATACGGAAAAAGTGAATTTATGATTCGTAGCTGAAAATATTTTTTGACGGTTTTATACAGTAAACAAGTGTGGCCAGTTAAATCGTTTGTACACACAGATAAATACATACAGACAGACACACACACACACACACACACACACAAACACACACACACACACACACACACACACACACACACACACACTCACACACACACACACACACACACACACACACACACACACACACACACACACACACACACACACACATATATACACACACACATACACACACACATACACACACACACACACACACACACACACACACACACACACACACACACACACACACACACACACACACACACACACACACACACACACACACACATCACTCAAATCCCGCATGAGTCAAACCCACATCAGTGTTAGTGGCAACTTGAGATGCTCTTGTTGCCTCCCGGGTATAAATACTTCACATCCAGGTGACTGACGCGTTGTTCACTGGGAGCCGCTACAAGGTGCACAGTCTACCGCTCAGCGTTCTCATCTACCTTAAGGTACATTGTCCTCAAACAAGTTGAAAAAATTTACACATCCTGCATAAGAAATTGTGAAAATTTATCATAAGACTTTTCAAACTTATATATCACAAGTACGCAAATAGAAACTTTCGTGTCAAGGTACTACTGTATTAGGAAACAAACCATACCACGGGCGGGGATATGGTTTGTTTGCAATCGTGTCATTACGATTTCGTGAGTCATATTAGGAAACGTTTTGTCACGAATGGCTTCTTTAGTACTGGAGAAGCCAGTCGTACATCAACATTTCATCCGTAAACTATCCTAATACTGTGCTTCACTTGTTTTGCGCTTTCTTTTGATTATAATAATAAGAACGAGCTTCTCTTATTACACCTCTGCCTCGTTAGTAGTGATCAAGGTAAATACCAGTGACAATACCTACATGGAACATCACTTCCTCATGTAACTGATACCTCACAGGTGACGAAAGTCATGCTAGTGTGTCGTGTCATTCTTCAATGACACCTCACAGGTGACGAGAGTCATGCCACTGTGTCGTGTCATTCTTCAACTGACACCTCACAGGTGACGAGAGTCATGCCAGTGTGTCGTGTCATTCTTCAACTGATACCTCCTACTAGTTTTACTATTATTATTACTACTGCTGTTACTTTTACTACTAATACTAATACTAATACCAATACTAACAAATTTACACGACTGACTCCAGTGTAAGATTGTAAAATAATCAAAAATACTGTAAAGGGTTTTCTTGAAAGAGGCTTCAAGATGGTAACTATCATTGCAAAGGAGTGATGTTGCTGGAGATTTCGTAATTAAACCTGATTGACCAAACTTGACTGATGAAACCTGATGGACAAAATCTGATTACCTCATGTGTCCCAGTCGCTTCATAGCCCTAACGAATTTAACGGCTTACTATAAATATTAAATATATATTGGCTAAGTAAATACTCGCATGTTGACAAAGTAAAGAAAATCAGCTTGACAGAAAAATCCCAAAGTTATCTTGTCAAACTGTTAAGCATAAAAAATGGTTACTTTCACAGACATATATCTGCTATGAAGTTGAAAACGTGTAATATACATGAGAATGAAACTCTAGTGCAATATTTGAGATTCTTTATTGAGAAAACGTTTCGCCACTGGTTGACAAATCGTGTCCTTAAAAAAAATCCCAAATGTTAAACACGTGTCATATTCATATACAATTTTATATAATATAACAGAGGTAAAACAATTTAAATATTTTCCACTGCACCAAAATGAATTCATATATAATAACATTTCAGTTTGACAAAGTCAGTCCCATGAGAAGGAGACCCCCAGGAAAACGACTCTCAGCATCTGAGCGAACGAGAGCCGTGATGCTGTACCTGAGCGGTGTGTCTGCACAACACGTGTCTCTCAGGTTTCAGATTAGTGTCTCCAGTGTGTATAGATGTATAGCTCAGTGGACTGAGGAAGAGGCAAAAATGAAATACAACAGAGATCTGCTTCAACCCTCACAGGAAGCGCTGGAGTCAACATCTACAGCAACACAACATCAGAAGATGACACCTGATCGTCATCTGTCTCACAAACTACAATCCTGCTTCAGCCCGAATGCCGTAAAATATTACTGGCAAGAAATCTCTCTGGATATTATGTTGAGATATTATTTACAACTTTACACACGTATCAATGCACATGATTCTCAATAAGTTTACTAAAATGCATTGAATATGTTTGATAAGATAGCAGTTTTATGAAGCTTAGTTCTCGGTACAACTCTTCATGATCGCAGGGAGTTCAAGTGACCTGGTTTGCAAACATTAATTAGCACAGTGTACTTAATTAGCACGGATTAAGTACACTATTTCACCGTCCAAAAATGGCTTCAGTCTCACGTATCACATGGCGTTTCAAAGAGATGGACGCAATTTAATATTATGTTTATTTCAGAAATATTATATGATGTTATTACTAAGGGAAATACAGAATCCTTTAGTGTTGTGGTCAACACGTAAATAAATATTTACCAGTTGCTGTACTAAGCTTTTCTCTTCATCCCTAAGTAATATTATAAAGTATCTTAGTTTGACCTCATAACTTCATCTTTTAGTATCTGGATTGATTCTTCAGAGGTATCCCCTCTAGAACTTTACTGGGGACCCTCATCCTCAGAGAAGACAAAAAATGTACCTCAGGGAACACTCAAGGTTCTCCCCGGAGCTGTTTGAATATTTTTTTTCCTACCACCCCTATATATATATATATATATATATATATATATATATATATATATATATATATATATATATATATATATATATATATATATATATATATATATGTATATATATATATATATACATATATATATATGTATTTATATATATATATATATATATATATATATATATATATATATATATATATATATATATATATATATATATATATATATATATATATGCAAAAATCTCGAACTAAGATTAAAACAACATAAATATAGCATTAGAACTGGACAAGATTACAATGCTCTATTTATTCATGTAAGAGATTTTAACCATCCAATTGATTTTCAAAAAGTTGAGAAAGTAGTATCAAGCAAGTCCATGGTCGACAGGAATATAATTGAATCTTGTTTCATAAAAAGCAGTTTTGACAATAATATGAATATTTCTTTTGGTTTATATAAATTAGATCCATTTATAATTAATAGAATTTGGGAAGAATTTAATAATACACTAGACAAATAATAATTTTTAAATTTTCTTGGGTAGAATAGTTTGTGGGTGAGTTGTGCAAAGGACCTATCCAGTTGGGTCGGCGCGCGTCAGGTGTTTAACCGTTGTGGGATCTGATAGTGAGGTGTTGGCCAGACCCCTTATATAGCTTTCTTGGATGCTTTACTTTCATAGTTCCTTGATAATGTGAGTAGTCACGAAAGCGCTTGGAATTTCTCTATTCTTTCAGAGTAGTTGTTTTGCATATTCTGAAATCACCTGTTTACTGTGATCTTATTGCATATATATATATATATATATATATATATATATATATATATATATATATATATATATATATATATATATATATATATATATATATATATATATATATATTCATTTACATATTTTGTTTCTTCTAGGTAAACACAATGTTATTTGAAAGTTACAAAACAGTGTTGTTATCAACGCTGATCAACAATGCGTTAATAACTAGCCACGATGTGGGCGGAGCCGTGGAGCAGGTGGGCGTGATGGTAGGTCAGGTGGTGGAGCAGGTGGGCGTGATGGTGAGTCAAGTGGTACAGCACCATCTCACCAGCTGTCACCTGGTGCTCATCACCACTACACAACACTCACTAATTACCGCCAACATAATCAGGTGAAATATTTAAATCTTTATCGATAACTAAGTTTCCTCAAAATATTTATTAAATGATTTTAGCAATTTTTCAGTGAAATTTTTGTATTAAATTTTCTATACCAACTTGGAATGTTTATGTTCATCTACCGTCTTCTCACATAAAATAAACTGGAATAGATTTACCATTGTTGTTAGTATATTCTCGTGAGTCGTCAATAGGTTAGACAAGTCACATAACAAGGAATCTCCCCTTTCTTTTTAACGATATGTCGATTGTGTTATAATCATATTTTTTAAAGTGGGGAACTGGTAAGCCAGCGGAAGGCCTCGGTCAGATGACCAAAAACTCCAGCGGTGGGCTATCATATAAAACCCGCGTCAGGAAGCACTTTTCCTGTTTCCTGACAAGCGTAACTTGGGTACGATGAAGGTAAAGCGTCCTAGTAATAGATAGATAATATATATCTCTTTCTCAGACGCCTGAGTGAGAGTGTAGAGGCTGGCGTGCTAGTGGAGGTAGGCTGGAAATATTCCCAGGACCAGCTGGTTCAGGACCAACTCCAGCAGGGTGTCTGGGGCGACTCTAAGACCACCTGTCGGGGTCTCATCCTTGACTTCACCAACACCAACAATACTCATGCAGTCTTAAGGTAATTTTGTAACTGATACTGAAATCTGGAGCTGCAGCTGTCTGGTTCAGTGGACAATACAACATGTACTGTCTGGCTTGTTGTTGTTGATATCTCGTGCGATTCGCAATTTCCTATTCATTAAAAATTAAAAAAACACAATATCGTGTCTGGAACATTACATAACTTTTGGGTTCGACTTGATCCAATATCAGACTAATTAAATCTTATTATTTTATTTAAAAATGCTATTTTATATTTCAATAATAAC
The DNA here is from genome assembly GCF_038502225.1 of Cherax quadricarinatus. Taxonomy (NCBI): domain Eukaryota; kingdom Metazoa; phylum Arthropoda; class Malacostraca; order Decapoda; family Parastacidae; genus Cherax; species Cherax quadricarinatus. Next base: position 25,951,948 of record NC_091341.1, read on the forward strand.
TTTATCTTTTAAAATTATATTTTGTTTTTACCTTTTTTCAGTCGGTACCTAAAAAAAAGGCAGAATGCAAAGTCTCTAAATCTATTTGGCAGGTGATGCGTCGGTCACTGATGCTACTGAAGAAAATAAATGCTAAGTGTATGGATAATTATTAAGTTTTGACATATATAAGTTAAAGAGGACGTACTGATGCTCTTGAAATCCCATATTTTGTAGGTTTCTTGAGAAAGCTGAATTATGGAAGTTACCTGAGACTCTGGTGATTGTGGTGGGAAGGAGAACTGAAGTGAAGGACGTGCTTCTCCACCATAGCTTCCACAACACTGTCCATGTTCTCTACTTGGCCCTCCATGACCTCACCCTCCATGACCTCACCCTTCATGAGCTCACCCTTGATGACCTCACCGTCCACAGCATCACTCTTAATGACCTCACTCTCCAAGCATCACCACCAACACTACGTAACTCACATAACAGACAACCAGTTGCCCGAGGTCAGTATGTGTCTAATAACATTATTTCCCTAAGAAATGACTGTCTTTCCTTCTTGTGTTCTTAAAACATCCGGAATAAAAGTGAAATTTCTGCTGCCCGAGAGTCATAAATTTGTGACTTGGATTTCTTTTCCAGAGAGAAAACTAGTCCCAATAATGTGGGCATCTGGTCTATATCTAATTCTTGAAAATATTAAAATCTTGTGATCTTGATAAAGTGTAAACAGAATTAGTTTTATATCCATAGATAATAAAATTTCTTCACATACTTTATATTTATTAAAAAGTAAATATTAATCAGCTGTATAATCATGTACTCTAGCGAGTGGAGGTGTGTGGGTGTACCGGAAGTGTTTGTACTGTAACAGAGGAGAGGCAGACATCCAGCTCCTCCACCTGTGGAACCTCACATCATTCACCCAAATCAAAGATGATTTATTTCAAGGTAATCACCAACTGGTTGGCTTATTTTAGACTTAAGACTCTCGACTACACGATGGTCATGTAGCTCACTAAAAAGAATATTTTATTCCCTAACGTTGTGAGAAAATTAATCTCTCAAATATATTGTATACACTAAGAGAAAGAATCTATTTCAATGCTAAAATACTATTTTTACTAGAATATTCACACACATTTCCCTAACAACATTCACTCTAACAACATCTATCAACACACATACACAACTAACAACACACATACACACTTAACAGCACACATACACATCTAACAACACATATACACATTACGAAACGAACTTATATAATTAAAAGCATCATCATTCAAAATAATAATAGTTATTTATGATATTATTACACATAACTTGCAAATTATATTTCTTTACCAGAGCAATTTCATAACTTCTGGGGCAAAAACCTGAAGATGTCAACCGTTCTGTACTTCCCCTTCATGGATTACACCCTAGAGAATAGTGAACCAGGAAGTACAGTGTCACTCAAGGATTGTCTTGATGCTAGACTTCTGTCTTTATTCGCTAAAGCACTGAACACGAGGTAGATTTCTCTGTTTCTTTCGTGTTAATTGTGTGTCAGTTGAGTCAACTGTAAGAAAAAAAGGTAACGTAAATTATGTTAAATGAAAAGCAATTGAGGCTGAAAATATGTTTAGAAAGATATTATTTAAAGAAGTATCCATCTGATATATTTTGTGGATGGTGCTGTATGACTCTTAAGGATTTAGCGCTTCCACCGTGAATAAGACATTTAAAGTATTTTATTTCTTTGTATTCGTTATCAATAAAGTCAAATATTCTGATCCAATTCTATGTATTTAAAAGCTAACTATATGTACATGCTGTCATTTGTTCTCCTTACTCACAAGTTTTCAGATTAGTGAGGCTCCAGACAGACAATATGGCATGCAGAAGAATGGCCGGTTCACTGGCATCACGGGACAACTGCAGCGGGAAGAGGCAGACATGGGTGGATCAATGGGACCGCTTGCTGAACGGATCCCAGCCATGGAATTCTTGTGGGTAATTGAAGCTGACCTGCTGGCCATCGTGTCTTTAAAGCCAACTCTCTCGCCACAACTTCTCTCGCTCTCTAAACCTTTTACAGGTAAGTAATTTGTAATATACTTAGTTACTTCCTTGATAAGAAGAGTGATTCCCTACATCAGCTGTTTTTACTAGCATATTTTTTTTTTAAATACGTATAAAGCTAAGAATTAGACGAATGAACACAGTATACAAATGAACAGAGAATAATGGGTAGTTTTCTCTATGACAGTAGTACTATTTACAACACTCCTACATAATATAATATCCAATTACTTCTTCAGGAGAACTATGGCTGACGTTGTTGCTGAGTATGGTGTTGTGGAGCGGGATCCTGTGGTTGCTGCAGAAGGTATGGTGTTGGGTCACAGGGACACACACAGTCAACTTCATCACCATCCTTCTGTATGGCTGGGGCGCACTCCTGGCCAACCTGCCCTCAGACCCTTCCGTCAACAAAGCAGGAAAAGTAAAGTTGTCCAGCTTTGTCAGTGAAGTTATTTCTAATGTCTTACTTAAAGCTCATCTGTTCTACGTTTTAAGTATACTATATTTACTTTTCTTCTGGTGAAATATTAGTTACAAAACCCAATAACCATCCAACAAATTTAAATTCCCAGAGGCAACTCTGAAGGCTTATTTCTATTTATTTACTCAGCCAAATCTTCCAGACAAATTCCTGCTGCTGAGAGGAAGGATCAGTATGGTGAATTTAGGGGTCATAACTCCCCTGTAAAATAATGAATTATTCAATTAATCATCTGTTTACATGCATTTTATGTTGAGTCTTTCTAAGCTAGATCTTAGTGAAACATTGATCTTCAGGCTACTTTATTAAGTTACTACATAAAAGAAAGAAAATTTTTATGATTGAAAAAAGACTTAGACAACTTATTGTGCAATACTCATTCTCTCTTTTTAATAATCCTAAGGATTTTGCTTTATTTTTTATACAAATGAATTTCGAGCATTGAATTACCGAAAGAGGCATTAACCATCCTTGATAATCTCATGTTATTCAACATGCCTGGAACTTAAACTTCCTCAAGAGGCCAGTGAGCTGTAGTTGAAGTTTCAGGAGCTAGAAGTGAACCCTAACATGGAGACTAACGCGTCAGTCCAAGAAAATGAGCCCTGAGCTGCAGCTCAGCACAACTGCTCACTATACCGATATTTTCTAACGCTTGTGTTTCTTTTGAAGGTGGAAATATGTAAAATTTCCGATTCCGTTAGTTGTGTTATTGCGAATATTAATAAAATTAATATCACTTCTAGATGGTCTGTCTGGTCATAACCACGAGATGTAGTTCTTGCTTCTACTTTTCCAGGTGTTGGAGGGCGCGTGGTTGATGTTCTGTCTGGTCATAACCACGAGATGCAATTCTTGCTTCTACTTTTCCAGGTGTTGGTGGGCGTATGGTTGATGTTCTGTCTGGTCATAACCACGAGATGTAGTTCTTGCTTCTACTTTTCCAGGGGCTGGTTGGCGCGTGGTTGATTTTCTGTCTGGTCATAAGCACAGGTTACAGCTCCTCACTTGTCGCTCATCTGTCAGTCCAGGAGAAAACTAAACCCCCGGAAACTTACAAGGACCTGTTGACTCGGAACAACTGGAAGTGGGGCATTGAATCCTGGGTGTTAAATGGAGCTGTGTTGCTCTATTTACTAGAGCATACCGACCCTCAAATACAAAAATTATACAAGGGAATGGAGGTCAGTATGCAAATTTAATGTTAAGTGAAAAAAGACGCAAGTTGCAAAACAAGATTTACTGGTATTAATTTTTACTATAATCCCCAATGAATTCTGCCCATTTGCAACTTGTACTGCAATACTGTCTGCAGTAGGACATTTGAATCTACTCAGAATTCTATATTCACAAGTTGTTGTCAATTACAGAAAAGCGACCCTATCTAGTATTGATAATTGCATGTCACTACGTATGTTTATTCCATGGCTACAAGAGAGTGACGGTGACGAAGGGACTGGAGAAGGTGAAAGCAGGAGGCTACTCGTTTATGAGCATCAAACATGGTACGAAGATGACCATCGACTCCCTGTACAGTGACATTTATGGCCAAACACCTTACTACCTCGGCCACGGAGTGATTCAGATATTAGCTGGATTTGGATGGGGTTTCAGGCAGGTATAATGTTAATATTCTTGAACCTTAAGGGATTATTTAACGGGTATTATTCTTATGCAATTTTAAATGTACTGAAAATAATATGAAATCACACATTTAAGATTAGCATTAGGTATACTTATTTAAGGCTGATCTAATTATGCAACAACTGGTTTGCAGATAACATAATTCACTGGCATTTAAAGGAGATGCTTCTGCGAGGCATCAATAAGATTAAGACCAGTGGCAGGAGACACTTTTTCTTTTCTCCTGACGAAATTACGCAAAATTCGAAAACGTTTTCTCTCTCTCTCTCTCTCTCTCTCTCTCTCTCTCTCTCTCTCTCTCTCTCTCTCTCTCTCTCTCTCTCTCTCTCTCTCTCTCTCTCTCTCTCTCTCTCTCTCTCTCTCTCTAAACTATGACTAATTGGATCCCCAAACTGGGATCTTCCTCAGCATTTCAATGTTGCAAAACTATTATGATAATAAATAATAATAATCTCTATACTTTCTGACTTTTTTCACTTTAGGAAAGGTGCTCCATTTTACAACAGATTCATACAGTTGATGGTTCGACTGCAAGACGCTGGAATTGTCAGCCGCCTCATGAAAGAAGTATTCGAACAACGTGTAAGAGAAAACAAAGCAGCTGCAAAACTCAATCCACAAGCTATCACGAGCATTACTCCATATGTGAGCACCTCACACTTAACAGTAATAATAGTAACAGTAATAGTAATTATAATAATAATAACAATGTCAGGACCAAGGTTCCAATCCCGGTCCTTTACTCTAATGTATGGAAAAATGTCTAGATAATGGCCAGATATCAATATTTAGAATGTTAAGCCTTTAACATCATATCGAAAATGACTGAATCCTTGATATATACATGTATATATATATATATATATATATATATATATATATATATATATATATATATATATATATATATATATATATATATATATATATATATATATATATATATATATATATATATATATATATATATATATATATAGATCACCTGTACAAAATTTATTTTTCAAATTTCCAGGAAGAGGAGAGCAGAGTGGTGTTGGGAATGAGTCACCTGCAAGGAGCATTCTACATGCTGCTGCTGGGTACAGGAGTGGCCTTCCTCACCCTGCTGGGGGAGAACCTCGCCCACTGGTGCTCATCGCCTCAGTAACCACCTCTGCTGTGGGAGAACCTCGCCCACTGGCGTTCCTCGCCTCAGTAACCTCCTCACTCTCCTGGGGGAGAACCTCGCCACTGGTGCTCCTCCCCTCAGTAACCACCTCACCCTGCTGAGGGAGAACCTCGCTACTGGTGCTCCTCCCTTTAGTAACCACCTCACCCTGCTGGGGGAGAACCTCGCCACTGGTGCTCCTCCCCTCAGTAACCTCCTCACTCTCCTGGGGGAGAACCTCGCCACTGGTGCCCCTCCCCTCAGTAACCACCTTCCCCAGCATCACCAGACCTCGGGCCAAGAATGATAATATGAGATTCTTCATGAAACTGTTAGATGTTGTGGGTGTTGTGTATGATGCTACACAATCAACAAGATGATAAACAGTGTCTTTTCTTATCATGAATGATGTTTTTTCTCAAAAGTAATAAACACGTTAGTGTGTTTTATAAAATTAATGTAATGAAGGATGGATACGGAAAAAGTGAATTTATGATACGTAGCTGAAAATATTTTTTGACGGTTTTACACAGTAAACAAGTGTGGTCAGTTAAATCGTTTGTACCCACACATACACACACATACACACGCACACAGCAAATGTAGTCCCAATCTTTAAAAAAGGAGACAGATATGAAACATTAAACTACAGACCAGTGTCACTGACATGTATAGTATGCAAAATCATGGAGAAGATTATCAGGAGAAGAGTGGTGGAACACCTAGAAAGGAACGATCTCATCAACAGCAACCAACATGGTTTCAGGGACGGGAAATCCTGTGTCACAAACCTACTGGAGTTCTATGACATGGTGACAGCAGTAAGACTAGAGAGAGAGGGGTGGGTGGATTGCATTTTCTTGGACTGCAAGAAGGCGTTTAACACAGTTCCACACAAGAGATTGGTGCAAAAACTGGAGGACCAAGCAGGGATAACAGGGAAGGCACTACAATGGATCAGGGAATACTTGTCAGGAAGACAGCAGCGAGTCATGGTACGTGGCGAGGTGTCAGAGTGGGCACCTGTGACCAGCGGGGTCCCACAGGGGTCAGTCCTAGGACCAGTGCTGTTTCTGGTATTTGTGAACGACATGACGGAAGGAATAGACTCTGAGGTGTCCCTGTTTGCAGATGACGTGAAGTTGATGAGAAGAATTCACTCGATCGAAGACCAGGCAGAACTACAAAGGGATCTGGACAGGCTGCAGACCTGGTCCAGCAATTGGCTCCTGGAGTTCAATCCCACTAAGTGCAAAGTCATGAAGATTGGGGAAGGGCAAAGAAGACCGCAGACGGAGTACAGTCTAGGGGGCCAGAGACTACAAACCTCACTCAAGGAAAAAGATCTTGGGGTGAGTATAACACCAGGCACATCTCCTGAAGCGCACATCAACCAAATAACTGCTGCAGCATATGGGCGCCTAGCAAACCTCAGAACAGCATTCCGACATCTTAATAAGGAATCATTCAGGACCCTGTACACCGTGTACGTTAGGCCCATATTGGAGTATGCGGCACCAGTTTGGAACCCACACCTAGCCAAGCACGTAAAGAAACTAGAGAAAGTGCAAAGGTTTGCAACAAGACTAGTCCCAGAGCTAAGATGTATGTCCTACGAGGAGAGGTTAAGGGAAATCAACCTGACGACACTGGAGCACAGGAGAGATAGGGGGGACATGATAACGACATACAAAATACTGAGAGGAATTGACAAGGTGGACAAAGACAGGATGTTCCAGAGATTGGACACAGTAACAAGGGGACACAGTTGGAAGCTGAAGACACAGATGAATGACAGGGATGTTAAGAAGTATTTCTTCAGTCACAGAGTAGTCAGTAAGTGGAATAGTTTGGGAAGTGATGTAGTGGAGGCAGGATCCACACATAGCTTTAAGCAGAGGTATGATAAAGCTCACGGCTCAGGGAGAGTGACCTAGTAGCGATCAGTGAAGAGGCGGGGCCAGGAGCTCGGACTCGACCCCCGCAACCTCAACTAGGTGAGTACAATTAGGTGAGTACAAACACACACACACACACACACACACACACACACACACACACACACACACACACACACACACACACACACACACACACACACACACACACACACACACACACACACACACACACACACACACACACACACACACACACAATATATAGTTTAGATGGCCAAAGACTGCAAACCTCACTCAAGGAAAAAGATCTTGGGGTGAGTATAACACCGGGCATATCTCCTGAGGCGCACATCAATCAGATAACTGCTGCAGCATACGGGCGGCTGGCAAACCTACGGATAGCGTTCCGATACCTCAGTAAGGATTCGTTTAAGACTCTGTATACCATTTACGTCAGGCCCATGCTGGATTATGCAGCACCAGTTTGGAAGCCACACCTAGTCAAGCACGTCAAGAAATTAGAGAAAGTGCAAAGGTTTGCAACAAGACTAGTCCCAGAGCTACGGGGATTATCCTACGAAGAAAGGTTGAGGGAAATCGGCCTGACGACACTGGAGGACAGGAGGGTCAGGGGAGACATGATAACGACATATGAAATACTGCGCGGAATAGACAAGGTGGACAAAGACTGGATGTTCCAGAGAAGGGACACAGACACAAGAGGTCACAATTGGAAGTTGAAGACTCAGATGAATCAAAGGGATGTTAGGAAGTATTTCTTCAGTCATAGAGTAGTCAGGCCGTGGAATAGCCTAGAAAATGACGTAGTGGAGGCGGGAACCATACATAGTTTTAAGGCGAGGTATGATAGAGCTCATGGGGCAGGGAGAGAGAGGACCTAGTAGCAATCAGCGAAGAGGCGGGGCCAGGAGCTGTGAATCGACCCCTGCAACCACAAATAGGTGAGTACAAATAGGTGAGTACACACACACACACACACACACACACACACACACACACACACAGAACACAGAACACAGGACGAAAGGAAGACAATGAAAGAGAGGGTTCAAAAACGAAAGGAGAAATGGGAGGAAATGAAAAAGGAGAGCAGAATAACCCAGGATCAAATGGAAGGACAAGCACACCCCCCAGAAACACCTGCAGAAGGACTCCAGCCACGACACCCCCCAAGGCAACTGGACAATCCAAACCAACCATCACACACCGATCCCTCTGTTCCCACCCCCGCACCACAGTTACAGTATTAGAACAGAAGTTGAAGGTTTGGTACATAAATGCAGATGGATTAACGAATAAGCATGAGGAATGGCAAGAAAGAATCAATGAGAAGTCCCCAGACACCATAGTAGTTACAGAAAGAAAACTCACGGAGACAATAACAGATGCAATCTTCCCACCAGGATACCAGATCATGAGGAAAGATAGAAGGGGCAGAGGGGGAGGTGGGGTTGCTCTGCTCGTAAAAAACAGATGGAAATTCGAGAAAATGGAAGGCATAGATGAGACGGGAGAGACTACATATTAGGTACACTTCAGTCTGAGGAACACAAAGTGGTCATTGCAGTGATGTATAATCCACCACAGAACTGCAGGAGGCCAAGAGAGGAATATGAAGAGAGCAGCAGAGAAATGGTGGACACACTTGCTGAGGTGGCAAGAAGAGCTCACTCCAGCAGAGCAAAGTTGCTGGTTATGGGGGATTTCAACCACAGGGAGATTGACTGGGAAAACCTGGAGCCACATGGGGGTCCCGAAACATGGAGAGCCAGGATGTTGGACGTGGTGCTGGAAAACCTCATGCACCAACATGTTAAGGACACTACCAGAGTGAGAGGGGAGGATGAACCAGCAAGATTGGACCTTGTGTTCACCCTGGGCAGCTCAGACATTGAGGACATCAAGTATGAGAGTCCCCTAGGAGCTAGCGACCACGTGGTTCTGTGCTTTGAATACATAGTAGAGCTGCAAGTGGAGAGAATAACAGGAGTTGAATGGGAAAAGCCTGACTATAAAAGAGGGGACTATATAGGGTTGAAGAACTTCCTGCGGGAGGTCCAGTGGGACAGAGAACTGGCAGGAAAACCAGTAAATGAAATGATGGAATATGTAACAACAAAATGCAAGGAGGCAGTGGAAAGGTTTATTCCCAAGGGCAACAGTAACAACGGGAAGACCAGTACGAGCCCCTGGTTTACCCAACGGTGTAAGGAGGCAAAAACAAAGTGCAATAGAGAATTAAAAAAGTACAGAAGGCAGAGAACACACGAAATTAGGGAGATCAGTCGCAGAGCCAGGAATGAGTATGCACAGGTAAGGAGGGAGACCCAGCGACAGTATGAAAATGACATAGCATCGAGAATCAAGACTGACCCGAAACTGTTGTATAGCCACATCAGGAGGAAGACAACAGTCAAAGACCAGGTGATCAGATTAAGGACAGAAGGTGGAGAACTCACAAGAAATGATCAGGAGGTATGTGAGGAGCTGAACAGGAGATTTAAGGAAGTTTTACAGTAGAGACAGGAAGGGCTGTGGGAAGACAGCACAGAAGGGAACATCAAGAGGGAATATACCAACAAGTGTTGGATGACATACGAACAACCGAGGAGGAGGTGAAGAAGCTCCTAAGTGACCTTGACACCTGAAAGGAGATGGGACCGGACAACATCTCCCCATGGGTCCTTAGAGAAGGAGCAGAGATGCTGTGCATGCCTCTAACCACAATCTTCAACACATCCCTTGAAACTGGGCAACTACCTGAGAAATGGAAGACAGCTAATGTAGTCCCCATATTTAAGAAAGGAAACAGAAACGAGGCGCTAAACTACAGACCTGTGTCTCTGACATGTATTGTGTGCAAAGTCATGGAGAAGATTATCAGGAGGAGAGTGGTCGAACACCTGGAAAGGAACAAGATTATAAATGAAAACCAGCATGGGTTCATCGAAGGCAAATCTTGTATCACAAACCTCCTGGAGTTTTATGACAAGGTAACAGAAGTAAGACACGAGAGAGAGGAGTGGGTAGACTGCGTTTTCCTAGACTGCAGGAAGGCCTTTAACACAGTTCCCCACAAGAGATTAGTGCAGAAGCTGGAGGATCAGGCGCAGGTAACAGGGAGGGCACTGCAATGGATCAGGGAATACCTGACAGGGAGGCAGCAACGAGTCATGGTACGTGAAGAGGTATCACAGTGGGCGCTTGTGACGAGCGGGGTCCCACAGGGGTCAGTTCTAGGACCAGTGCTATTTTTGATATATGTGAACGACATGATGGAAGGAATAGGCTCTGAAGTATCCCTGTTCGCAGGTGATGTGAAGTTGATGAGAAGAATTAAATCGGAGGAGGATGAGGCAGGACTGCAAAGAGACCTGGACAGGCTGGACATGTGGTCCAGTAACTGGCTTCTCGAATTCACTCCAGCCAAATGCAAAGTCATGAAGATTGGGGAGGGGCAAAGAAGACCGCAGACAGAGTATAGGCTAGGTGGACAAAGACTACAGACCTCACTCAGGGAGAAAGACCTTGGGGTGACCATAACACCGAGCTCATCACCGGAGGCACACATCAACCAAATAACTGCTGCAGCATACGGGCGCCTGGCAAACCTGAGAATAGCGTTCCGATACCTTAATAAGGAATCGTTCAAGACACTGTACACTGTGTATGTTAGGCCCATACTGGAGTATGCAGCACCAGTCTGGAACCCACACCTGGTCAAGCACGTCAAGAAGTTAGAGAAAGTACAAAGGTTTACAACAAGGCTAGTCCCAGAGCTCAGGGGAATGTCGTACGAGGAAAGGTTGAGGGAAATCGGACTGATGACACTGGAGGACAGAAGGGTCAGGGGAGACATGATAACGACATACAAGATACTGCGAGGAATAGACAAGGTGGACAGAGATAGGATGTTCCACAGAGGGGACACAGGGACAAGGGGTCACAACTGGAAGCTGAAGACTCAGACGAGTCACAGGGACGTTAGGAAGTATTTCTTCAGTCAAAGAGTTGTCAGGAAGTGGAATAGCCTAGCAAGTGAAGTAGTGGAGGCAGGAACCATACATAGTTTTAAGAAGAGGTATGATACAGCTCAGGAAGCAGAGAGAGAGAGGACCTAGTAGCGATCAGTGAAGAGGCGGGGCCAGGAGCTGAGTCTCGACCCCTGCAACCGCTATTAGGTGAGTACAATTAGGTGAGTACACACACACTCACACACACACACACACACACACACACACACACACACACACACACACACACACTACTAAAAATCCTTCACGAGTCGGATTAATGTTATTGGTAACTTGAAATGCGCTCGCTGCCTCCCGGTTATAAAGGCTTCACGCCACGGATATTGCTGCATTGTTTATTGAGTGTCGTCCCAGGACGCACAGTCTGCCAAACAGCACAGTCATCGAAAGGTACGCTGTCCCCAAACAAACTGAAAATAATTTACCTGTGGTGATTAACTTAAACATAAGAGATGGTGAAGATTTATTAATATACTAGTGGGAAATTTTTGTTTGTGGAGCACAAGAACAAATAAAAGCTATTGAAGAGGTTTTGAAGTATTAAGAATGTAACTGAGCCAGGAATTGTATTGCCAAAGAGATGTTATCCTCTCTTACAATTTTTTTTTTAAATAATGTCTCTAGGAACACTATTCATGGTGTTGGTGTATTTTTAATTTCAAAAAGTATGTAAATTATTAAGGACGCTGGAGTATCTGTAAGTTTAAACTTTTATAGGTAAGAATAATTTGATTCATCGTATATATTTTTGCTATGGAAACCTGCTGATGAAGTGGATTTGCTCAGAAAAGTACTGCTAGACTTGAGCTCTCAGTATATGACTATCTTATATATTAATAGTTTTTTTTTTTTTTTGAGGGGACTGGGGGAAGACCACGAAGTTTCCTATGGTTTTAGGCCTGAAAAAAAAAATCATCTGCTTTTGTTCTTGAGAGTAAAGGCACAAACTTCACTCAGTTTGTGGACATTTGACTGATATAACAGGTTCATCAAAATAGAATCGATGCCTGTGATGAGTTCCTTGCATTATTTTTTAACTCTGTCGAGTAGCTATATATACTATGTGGCAGACAACCCTTAGATACGAACCTAATTGTAGTGCACAGCTTGGGGTCAATTTTCTTTCGTTTTAGAATGATATTGTCAATGGTGGGGTTGAGAGCCAACAACTTGAGCAACATTCTTGTAAGTTGTGTCATCTTGAAAGTTTTCTAACATGACTCTTACATCAGACCGATGATTCTTCACGAAAATGTTCATAAGCTCACCAACATTGGTAATGTAGCCTCTTTTGTTACCAAAAATTAAATACGATGTTGATACGCTGTTTTTTGCACTGGGTTCTTGTTGGATATCTATATATATATATATATATATATATATATATATATATATATATATATATATATATATATATATATATATATATATATATATATTAATTCTCAGTCTTTCACATAAAAATAAGCTAAAGGGTTATCCCATGGCCAGCCAGAACAGTTGCTTGAATTTATTTCTCTCAACGTACCTATAATCCAATGAAATTTAAAAACTTGGCAAGAAACAAACAATTCTATATCTTCAGTATTCACCCTGCTTAGAAGGTCTGGGTCGACTTGTACATTTGTAAATAAGGCAGCGACGTCGAAACTCGCGAGTTTCTTATCACTTACGGCTTTCCTTACGCGACCAAGAAGGTCACCCACGTTGTTTAGGTGAGCTTCACAAATTCCTAGAAATTTTGACAAATATATGGCACAAGCCCCTACCAGCTTGAGGTAGATGCTGTCAATACCCAGTGTGAGGAGGATCTTCAAGAGTCATTATGTGTATGAGTCTAAGCGAACCATAATCGGAGACAAGAGTGTTGGCGTAGCCTAGTAAATCGTGTCTTCTGGCATAGGATTATAGCAACTTTTATATAAGTTAGATATGGTGATCCAAAACCACAACTTTGGCCACTATAAGTTTTACGACAGTTTCCTACAAGGACTCATTATTGCAGCCACTTTGGACTCTAGTCACCCTGCCGCTACATCCATAAACTCAGAAATGAGTCCGATTATAACATTCTCATCCTAACAATAGACAAAAGAGGATTGGTCATTCTTAACCGTACATATTACAACAACACCTTACAAGATTTACATTTTTAGAAGAAAAACCATTGAATATGCACAAATTTATTTGCTAATTAAAAGTTAATTGAGTCATTTGTTATAAACTTACTTTCTGCACCACAAAAGTAAACAAACGCATCACATTTCAGTTTGACAGAACTCCAATGCAGAGGAGAACTTCAGCAAAGCGCCTGACAACGACCGAGCGAACCCAAGCTGTAATGCTGTACCTGGGCGGTATGTCAGCACTAGAAATTGCGCTGAAACATCAAATTGGTGTCTCCACTGTTTATAAATGCATAAATAAATGGGTTGACGAAGCAAGAGTTACTGAGCGGTGTCACAAAAAGCCGTCACAATATCCTAAGAAAAAACTGACCTCATCTACCACCACTGCACAACAGAGGAACGTGACACCTGTTTCTCATCTCTCACATAAACTGCATCTTCATTACAACCCAAAAACCATAGACTGTTATTGGCAACACGTCTCTCAGCAAATTATGACTGAATATTATTTACTCTTTTGCAGACGTAACATTCCTGGAAAAATGTCTATTAGTGATATTATGACTCCTGGATATGGATACGGCTATCATTAATGACACGAGTGACACGAGAAACATTCAACATTTATAATTTAGCTCTGAATGGTGCCTTGTTGCTGGTGAAGGACTCTTGTTCCAGGGAATTGGCGCTACCTCTTCCTTCCTTCTATTTACTAAACAACTGTAAGACTTTAACAAGGGAAAATCATCTGTCATATCATTGTTCTGCAATTCACGGATTTAACAAAGATTAAAAAGTTAGTTAAATAAGCGGAACAATAAACTAAGCTGTTCCATTGTTAGAGAATTTGGAAACCATTCAACAGAGTTCTGAAGTCTCCTTATTTTATAACAGATTGCGATAATAATGTAGTGATTCCTTAAATAAAAATAACTAGATAATTGTCTTTTTGATAATAAACCACTGTTATACAGTAACTTTTTTATTTATTTATTAAAATAAATGAAAAAGTTGAGGTAAATGAAGCATTGTAATTCCTCGGTGTTAATAATGAATGAAATAAAGATATCAAGTGAGATTGCTTGATGCTGGTGAGGAGCTGTTGATCCAAAGAATTGAATCTGACTTTCCCTTTGTTGGATCGAACCTGATTGCCTTCTCATTCCCTCAGGCGCTGCATGATCCTTACGGATTTAGCGCTCCCCATAAATGTAATAATATATCCACATAAAAAAACTATTATATTTATTTACTGAATACAGAAATCTGTACCACTGCTACACCAGGAGGCTATCATGATGATCCAGTGTAAAGACTGCAGTCTGTTATAGATGGGCTGGTTAGGTAAGGTTCGTAAAGAAACAGGACAAGCTTCCTGATGAGCCTGCCCCTGGAACCTTTGGCCATCGGACCGAGGCCTTCCGCTGGCTTACCGGCCAACCCATTAAATGTTTTTTTTATTATTATTTTTTAGAAGGGGTTAACTGGCCAGACTTTTAGAAGCACAGATCGTCAAACATAAATGGTCAAATGTTAGGGAAAACGAAAGCTCGACCTTATTTCAAAATTAACAAAACCATACCACGGGCGAGGTTAGAACCCACGATCAGAGTCATAAAACTCCAAACCGACGCGCTAGCAAATGGGCCAGCTGGCTGCAATAAGATTCGTCCAGCTGGGTGTATTTATGCATCATAGGAAAACCCACAACATCCTTGAGGAAGTAGCTACCATCACACACAAATCAGACTGTAGTGACAAAGAAAAAAATCATGGAATAGCATTCCATAAACATGCAATACCCTAATACTTCACAGGGGAAAATATAGGTCAGGTATAATTTCAAATTTCTCCCCTGGGACAACATATTCAATACAGATTTTCAGTACAGGTGAACGTAAATTATCGAAGAACGATGTTGCTCGAAATTTGCCTCGCAGTGTCAGCTTCGACAGTTATCAACACTGCGCCCGTAGCTGGCCAAGATGTGGGCAAAACCGCGGAGCAGGTGGGCGTGGATGTGGGAGTGATGGTGGGTCAGGTGGTGGAGGATTATCTGAGTGGCTGTCACCTGGTGCTCATCACCACTGCACCTCACTCACTCATTACCTCCAACATTCTCAGGTGAAATTATTACGTATGAATCAGAACTTAAGTGATCCCATACAATTTCCATACAAAATTCATGTAGAAAAAGAATTAAATCTCTTTATGTAAACAGAGATCCTGGTGGACGATGCTTTTTCTCAATTAAATGTCAAAAACAGTATACTGTCTTACATTGCTTCTGGGGTTTCCTCAAACCACTGACAAGTGTCCATATAATTTGATGTTTTCTCGCGTGTTAATGCACTATTAAAGCAATATTTTGTTGTAGCCAACATTGTGACGTTTTCCCGTGACGCTGTTAATGCTATCACCGTTTACCCAGAACCAGTTCTATCACCACCTCCCAGGAGCTGCATGAAAATTGTAAGTTTGTATCCAGCAGGCACCTGTGTGAGAGTGGTGAGGCTCGGGTGGTGGTGGGGGCAGGATGGATGTTCTCCCAGGACCACCTTCTCCCTGGATTATGGGGTGATGCTAGAACCACATGCCGGGGTCTTATCCTTGACCTCACCTACACCAACAGTACTGATCTTGTCTTAAGGTAACTTTTCAGCTGCTCCTGAAGTCTGGAGTTAAGGGGTATCTGATACAGTATAATTAAAATACAACATATGTCACTTGGTTTTGTTTCCAGGTGCAGTAAACTTTTCCATACACATTAATTTTTGCTAATAAACAAAACGGTTTGCATATCAATGTAAAAAAGATTTCTTTAATGATAATTTTATTTGAGAAATCGGATGTGTTTTACTTTTTCAATAAACACATGCAATCACTTCTTGAATATTTAACAGGAGAAAAGGATTTATTAATACTCTGGTAACTTAGGCAGATTTCTTGAGGAAGCTGAACTATGGAAGCTACCAGAGACTCTTGTGCTTGTTGTGGGAGGAAAGGCGGGGGTGATGGAGGTGCTTCTCCACCATAGCCTCCACAACACTATCCACGCCCTCTACCTGGCCCTCCACGACCTCACTATCCATCACCTCACTCTCGAAACCCTTCCTCTCCATACACCACTACGTAACTTACGCCACAGGAAGCCCGTTGCACAAGGTCAGTACCTACGTCCCTGATACTGTTGATGCCTGACGACGAAATGATTTTGCTATAACAGTGTAAAGTTTCTGCAACTTACGAATTTCGGAAAAAACAGATATTTAAAACTTGCGAAATTGATAACAAATTAACAAAGTAAGATAATGTTTCTAAATTAATTTGCAGTTATTTACTTATATATAAATGCGTGGAACGTTTATTTACATATAAAAATAAATAAATAAATAAATATATATATATATATATATATATATATATATATATATATATATATATATATATATATATATATATATATATATATATATATATATATATGTCAATAACAACACTGCACTAGCCAAGGACTCGAACCCATGCTCCTTTGGCCATGAGGCAGGCCAAAGCAGCATGGGATCGAGTCCTTGGCTAGTGCAGTGTTGTTATTGATCAATAGCACTCGTTCGTGATCACAATAATATATATATATATATATATATATATATATATATATATATATATATATATATACATATATATATATATATATATATATATATATATATATATATATATATTGTCATCATACAACTCCCACTTTGTCAATAACAACACTGCACTAGCCAAGGGAGCTTTATCATACCTCTGCTTAAAGCTATGTATGGATCCTGCCTCCACTACATCGCCTCCCAAACTATTCCACTTACTGACTACTCTGTGGCTGAAGAAATACTTCCTAACATCCCTGTGATTCATCTGTGTCTTCAACTTCCAACTGTGTCCCCTTGTTACTGTGTCCAATCTCTTGAACATCCTGTCTTTGTCCACCTTGTCAATTCCTCTCAGTATTTTGTATGTCGTTATCATTTCCCCCCTATCTCTCCTGTCCTCCAGTGTCGTCAGGTTGATTTCCCTTAACCTCTCCTCGTAGGACATACCTCTTAGCTCTGGGACTAGTCTTGTTGCAAACCTTTGCACTTTCTCTAGTTTCTTTACGTGCTTGGCTAGGTGTGGGTTCCAAACTGGTGCCGCATACTCCAATATGGGCCTAACGTACACGGTGTACAGGGTCCTGAACGATTCCTTATTAAGATGTCGGAATGCTGTTCTGAGGTTTGCTAGGCGCTCATATGCTGCAGCAGTTATTTGGTTGATGTGCGCTTCAGGAGATGTGCCTGGTGTTATACTCACCCCAAGATCTTTTTCCTTGAGTGAGGTTTGTAGTCTCTGGCCCCCTAGACTGTACTCCGTCTGCGGCCTTCTTTGCCCTTCCACAATCTTCATGACTTTGCACTTGGTGGGATTGAACTCCAGGAGCCAATTGCTGGACCAGGTCTGCAGCTTGTTCAGATCCCTTTGTAGTTCTGCCTGGTCTTCGATCGAGTGAATTCTTCTCATCAACTTCACGTCATCTGCAAACAGGGACACCTCAGAGTCTATTCCTTCCGTCATGTCGTTCACAAATACCAGAAAAAGCACTGGTCCTAGGATTGACCCCTGTGGGACCCCGCTGGTCACAGGTGTCCACTCTGACACCTCGCCACGTACCATGACTCGCTGCTGTCTTCCTGACAAGTATTCCCTCATCCATTGTAGTGCCTTCCCTGTTATCCCTGCTTGGTCCTCCAGTTTTTGCACCAATCTCTTGTGTGGAACTGTGTCAAACGCCTTCTTGCAGTCCAAGAATATGCAATCCACCCACCCCTCTCTTGTCTTACTGTTGTCACCATGTCATAAAACTCCAGTAGGTTTGTGACACAGGATTTCCCGTCTCTGAAACCATGTTGGCTGCTGTTGATGAGATCATTCCTTTCTAGGTGTTCCACCACTCTTCTCCTGATAATCTTCTCCATGATTTTGCATACTATACATGTCAGTGACACTGGTCTGTAGTTTAATGCTTCATGTCTGTCTCCTTTTTTAAAGATTGGGACTACATTTGCTGTCTTCCATGGCTCAGGCAATCTCCCTGTTTCGATAGATGTAGTGAATATTGTTGTTAGGGGTACACATAGCGCCTCTGCTCCCTCTCTCAATACCCATGGGGAGATGTTATCTGGCCCCATTGCCTTTGAAGTATCTAGCTCACTCAGAAGCCTCTTCACTTCTTCCTCGGTTGTGTGCACTGTGTCCAGCACATGGTGGTGTGCCCCACCTCTCCGTCTTTCTGGAGCCCCTTCTGTCTCCTCTGTGAACACTTCTTTGAATCTCTTGTTGAGTTCCTCACATACTTCACGGTCATTTCTTGTTGTCTCTCCTCCTTCCTTCCTTAGCCTGATTACCTGGTCCTTGACTGTTGTATTCCTCCTGATATGGCTGTACAACAGTTTCGGGTCAGATTTGGCTTTCGCTGCTATGTCATTTTCATATTGTCTTTGTGTGTGTGTGTGTGTGTGTGTGTGTGTGTGTGTGTGTGTGTGTGTGTGTGTGTGTGTGTGTGTGTGTGTGTGTGTGTGTGTGTGTGTGTGTGTATGTGTGTATGTGTGTGTGTGTGTGTGTGTGTAACCTTTATGTAATCATACACACTAGTGAGTGGAGGTGTGTGGGTGTATCGGAGGTGTCTTTACTGTAACAGCGGAGAAGCAGACGTCCAGCTCCTCCACCTGTGGAACCTCACTTCAGTTACTCAAATCAGTAATGACTTATTTCAAGGTAAGCACTGATTGGTTCATTCGGATTTAGCCCCATAACATAGGTTTCTTGACGTCGGTGAGGGATTAAATCCAAGAGACTGTACCTTCCATTCTCTTCCTTGGATCTAACTTTATCGAAATCACGTTTATGTATTATAGGTTCTCAGCAAATTTCACTTATTATTAATTTCACCAGCTCCCTTATCCACACGAAACATTCATATACTCAGTTGGGGTATAGAGAAAGAGAGTAAGAGAGAGAGAGAGAGAGAGGACACATCCGGTCTCTCTAGTTCCACAAAGTAGAGATTAATTAGCGTTATATAGAGCAAACTCTCGCACTAAAATACCTCACAATAGATCACACTAATAATCTATAACTATGTTAACTTACATCACACACTTAAATTACTCTAAAAATTCACATTATTATCCTCATTCTTACATTCATTCAATTCACACCGTAATGACTCGATTGCAAACAAACCGCACCACGGACGGGGTTAGAACCCGCGATCAGAAAGTCATAAAACTTCATCATTTTATCATCATACACTGTATCACAATAACAACCCACACATACTCATATCATCCTAACTAAACAAACTGAATGTATAATCATCACATCTCTCATAAGATGAATATTTAATAAGTCACACGAATATGTTCATAATAATCATGATTATTCATGATTTGACCGAGATTTGTCATCATATAAAATCTATGCTTCTTTAACAGAGCAATTCCTTAACTTTTGGAACACTAAAATGCAGTTTTCAACTCTGGTTAACATCGCTTATACGGATTACAAGGCGGACAGTGATGAACCAGGCAGCACTGTGACGCTTAAAAATGGCCTTGATGCTAGACTGCTGTTTCTCTTCGCTGAAAGACTCAATATTAGGTAAAGGCCTCTGTTTCTGACGTGAAATTTTTTAATGGATGATTCAGCTATAAAAACATCAACTATATTGTACTTTTTTTAAAGACGAATTTTTTAAAGATGAAAATATATCAAATTTATGGTATTTTCGTTTAGGAATATTCCATCTGGTGTATTTTAACTCATTTTGGGCTACTTAAAATCATAAATTCGTTTACATTATATCTTCGAAAATAACTGCATCTACATTTGTGTATTTTATTGTATAATCACCAGTTTTGAAATCCGAGAGCAGCCTGAGAGATCTTATGGTATGCAGAAGAATGGCTCCTTCACTGGCATGGTGGGACAACTGCAGCGGGAAGAGATAGACATTAGTGGACCAATGGTAACAATTGCTGAACGGATTCCCTACATGGATTTCCTGAGTTATAACAGGGTTGACCCGCTGACCATAGTATCACTGAGGCCAACCCTCTTGCCACAACTCCTCTCGCTATCTAAACCTCTTTCACGTACGTCATTGGCTTCATAATAAGAGTGCCTCCCTCAATATGAAGGAATAATTTGTTGCATCAGTTGTGTTTCTTTACCCAGATATTTAAAAGATGTCACTTCTCCAGGAGAACTGTGGCTGTCGTTGCTAGCGTGTGTCACGGTGTGGGGAGTGATCCTATGGCTGCTGCAGAAGGTATGGTGGTGGTTGACAGGTAAACGTGGGGTCAATTTCGTCTCCATCCTCCTGTATGGCTGGGGCGCCCTCCTCGCAAACTTACCGTCTGATCCTTCTGTCAACAAAGCAGGAAAAGTAAAATTCTATCTCTATGATGGAGGCTCTTTTCTGATGTCCTGCATAACATACAATTGCTTAAAATTCTTGATAATCCATTATTTATTCTTCCATGTGGGAAAATCGAATAGTTTATAAATACTCCACAAATTATCCACAAATTACATGTCCAAGGGGTAGCTTTAATGGCTAATTTCTAGTTCCTTACACTTCTCCAAGTCTTTCAAAGACAGAGGGATCCCAAGTACCTCGAAGAAAAGCCAGGGGTTGGTACCCCTTTAAATATTTTTTTTTTATTTTCAACTCAATAATCTTTGTGCTTTCATCCTGTAAGTTATGTATTGATTCAGGTATTAGGTAAAAGATATTTATAATTAGGTTAATTTTTTAGCACCATAATTTATGTTAACCATCAGCAGAGTACAAAATCCAGGTTTTCCTTTACAAGTGGAAAAGTAATAACTTTACTATTTTATGATTATTTGTATATTTTGAGAGGCGAATAAATATTTACTACCTGTTTCTGTCTGACCATAACCACAGAATACAGCTTCTCCTATGTTTACAGGTGTTGGTGGGCGTCTGGCTGATGTTCTGTCTGGTCATTACTACAGGATACACTTCCTCGTTAGTTGCTCACCTGTCAGTCCAGGGAAAGACCAAGCCCCCTGAAACCTTCGAAGACCTTGTGACTCTAAAGAACTGGAAGTGGGGTGCTGAAACCCGGGTTCTAACTGGAGCTGTGTTGCTCTACTTCTCACAGCATACAGACCCAGTAATACAAAAAGTATATAAGGAAATGGATGTTAGTATATAAAGTTTTTATTAGAAAAGTTTTTCGAATTATTGAATTTATTACTAGTTAGTTAAAACCTGTCGACTACTCAAAGGGACAATAAGGCTGTATGTCACCTGTTCACCAGCAGTCTAGAATACTATAATTTCTAGAACAGAGATTAGAATGAACTCGCATCACATATGCATTGGGAGACATGCATCACTCGGGGTATATACCACGTCTAAGTGTACTGTTGACTTTGCTTTCTACAAATAAGCAACTCCATCTAAGCAACGACAATTACGTGTTGTATTTTTGTAGGAGAAAGTATACAATCTGAGTTTTAAGGCTTTATTAGGTAATTACGACTCGATTTGAAACCAACTTTTAACGTAAAGACAAATTAACTTCAAATCTTAACTGGTTTTATAAGAAATCCTTGCTAAATATTGCATGCAATGGATTGTAAGAAATGGAAATAGACAGTACATACGTAACTCATGGATAGATACGTGTGAAACACATATATATATGTATGCTGCAACCGTATCTGGAGAAATTACTGTATATTTAACACAAGAAAAAAAAATTTCTATGAAACAATTCCAGCTGTCGAAGTGACTGGAATCTCGATCATAAGTCTTCCTCACCAGACACACAACGTAGTTTCCACTAAGCCACCCGGTTATGTCATCTAATTAATTTGATTGTGATGGTTGTATTTATACCATAATGCAATTATGCACTCGGACATTAGGTACCCATGAAGCGTAAATGATACCAGCATGGTTAATGGGATTAGAACCCAATTATCCAATCAACCTGGTTAAATTATCTGTAGTTAGGATAGAAGGTGAAAGGTAGGCATACACAGATTTGCCTTTGTCTAAGGTATTAAGCAGTACAGGGATAACTCACATGCTTCTTTTCCATGAGAACTCGGTAGCAAGCAAGTATCAGTTGCATAAGCTCCTCATCTATGTTGTGATGCAAAAATATCTTGCATTCAACTCAGTTAAATTATATCACCCAAAACATCAGTAAATATACGAAATTACTGTGTATTTTTCACTTGTTTCCACAAGACTCTGTCGGTGGCGGAGGGACTAGAGAAGGTAAGAGCAGGAGGTTACTCATTCATTTGGGTGCGTCTCTCCATCAGCCTGTTGATAGACTCCCAGTATAACGGCAGATACGAGCAAAATCCGTACTACCTCAGCAATTTAAATATGCGTCTACTATCTGGCTTTGGATGGGGTTTCAGGCAGGTATAGTGTTAATGCTGATTGTTTTCAAGGGATTATGTAACTCTGGCAATATTTTTTCACCTGGTTTTATAACAACTGAAAGGAATGTAAATTCAAAATTTTCTTCAGCATTTCTGCGCTGAGTAATTATGACCATAAAAACTAAACTTAGCTGTTTTCTTTTTTTTTCCACTTTAGGAAAGGGGCTCCATTTTTTAATAGATTTATGCAGTTGATGTTCAGCTTGCAAGGTGCTGGAATTATCAACAGATGGATGAAAGATGTGATGGAACAACGTGTTAGAGAGAACAAAACAGCTGCAGCACTCAATCCACAACCTGTCTCGAGCACTACATCATATGTGAGCACCTCAGACTTTATAGTAATAACAGTTACAGTGATAATAATAATCATAATGTCTGGACCAAGGTTTCGAATCGCGGTCCATTATTCTAATGTATGGAAAATGCCTAGATAATTGCCAGATATTAATATTTAGAATGTTAAGCCTTTTACATCATAGATAATGCCTTAAAAAATATTCAGTCTTCCAGGCACCAGGCACCAGGCACTGGGCAGTAATCCTTTACTGCTTCCCTCTTCCCTCAGTCTAAAAAAAAAACTCTGAACGTGTTTGCTCGAATTTAGTCTTCTTTTCTGCAGCATTGCAAGCTCTTGATAATGGTTGATTACAACACGAAAGACCTAGAACTATCATTCAACTCCCACAATATATATATATATATATATATATATATATATATATATATATATATATATATATATATAGATCACCTGCAAGGAACTCGCAAGAGCAGGCGAAATATACACAAACACTGATCTCTGGCTGAAGGAGACTCGAACCTACGAACCTTGGAACAAGGTAGGCAGTGCTTTACAATCTACCCACACTGGACAATACCTTGGAGTCCAGCTTGCGCTAGACTTTGATCCAAGGCAGCCAGCTTTCAGGGAGAAGGCTTACAGCTTTTCATCTCATCCCCTGCATGCATCAGCATTACTAGAGATATTAACAATGAAAGGAATTCGCAAGAGCAGGTTCGAGTCTCCTTCAGCCAGAGATCAGTGTTTATATATATGTCACCTGCACAAAATTTATTTTTCAAATTTTCAGGAAGAGGACAGCAGAGTGGTGTTGGGAATGAATCACCTTCAAGGAGCATTCTACATGCTGCTGCTGGGTACAGGCGTGGCCTTCCTCACCCTGCTGGGGGAGAACCTCGCCCACTGGTGCTCCTCGCCTAAGTAACCACTTCACTCTGCTGGGGGAGAACCTCGCCCACTGGTGCTCCTCGCCTCAGTAACCACCTCACCCTGCTGGGGGAGAACCTCGCCCACTGCTCCTCGCCTCAGTAACCACCTCACCCTGCTGGGGAAGAACCTCGTCCACTGGTGCTCCTCGCTTCAGTAACCACCTCACTCTGCTGGGGGAGAACCTCGCCCACTGGTGCTCCTCGCCTAAGTAACCACCTCACTCTGCTGGGGGAGAACCTCGCCCACTGGTGCTCCTCGCCTCAGTAACTACCTCACCCTGCTGGGGGAGAACCTCGCCCACTGGTGCTCCTCGCCTCAGTAACCACCTCACCCTGCTGGGGGAGAACCTCGTCCACTGGTGCTCCTACCCTCAGTAACCACCTCACCCTGCTAGGAATTTAGATACGTCAGCACGAAGATTAATCCTGAAACTCTGAGAGAAATATGTTTAGATATGGATGGCATTGTTTATGATGTTATAAAACGAAAGGCTGATAAAAAAAAGAATGTCTTTCGTAATCAACAATTGTGCTTTTTCTCCCAAATAATTTAAAATTAGTGTATCACGAAATTGTTTTACCTAGATGCATGAAATAGAATTTTAGTACATTTTATGACCTACCCATTTTCTTGACGTGAACGCTATTATTTTAATGAAGGAAAAATGTGAGAAACAGTAATTTATAATATTTTTTCGTAAATATTCTTTGACAATATTGTTAAAAAAAATAACTCTGATCAAACAAATGGTTTACACACACACAAACACACACACACACACACGTCACTTCAATCTCGCATGCGTCAAACCCTGATTAATGTTAGTGGCAACTTGAGATGCTCTTGTTGCCTCCCGGTATAAATACAGCAGGTCCAGGTTACTGATTCATTTGTTCACTGGGAGCTGCTGCAAGGTGCACAATCTACCGCTCAGCGCAGTCATCTGTCTTAAGGTACATTGTCTCTAAATGAGTTGAAAATAATTTACAAAAACTAAGAAACAAATACTGATGATTTATCATTATGGAGCTGGAGATAAATTTGATAATGCATCAAAAATACGTCAATAGAAACTACTGTAGACGTTCTACTGTATTTAGGAAGCAGCAGAAAGGAAATTTGTTACTAAAGAGAAGTTACCCTCTCATTTTTATAGGTGTAAACTATGAGCACCATTTGACATACCGATGTATACCTAATTTCAATTAGCATATCAGTTATAAAGGGACGGTGGAGCTGTCTGCCATCTTGAACAGTTACCTCGGAAAAGTAATACTTGATTGACACTGTCGTTTGAGTCTGTACTCTTTCTCTTGTTTAAATCTCCATCACTGCGATCACTTCCCTCTTCGTATCACTTCCGGCTTATAACGCCGAACATCGCCGCCGATACCGATGCCAAATTCAACGTGAAGACTGGATGTTTTATGCAAAATACACCTCTTTCTCGGGTATTCAACTTGATTCCTCCTCTTCGTCACGTCTTTTCTCTCTAAACTTACTCTTGCCCTACTCCTCTATCCTACCTCCCGATCTCTAGCAAACATCATAAAAACAGTGTCCTCGGGGGTCTCCCGACTGTGCTCGTATAGTTCGTTTCAGACAAGTTACATAAGTTGTCATTATTACCGTAGTGTTGACCCTTTCTTGAATTGCAAGCAAGCGTGAGCACACACATGTCTTGTTACACTGATAACTAAACAATGATGTTGGCTTGCTTATGTGTTAACTGTAAAATTCATGGTGTGCAACCCTTATTGGTTTAGATCTCCCACATAAAATTTAATAATAATAATAATAATAATAATAATAATAATAATAATAATAGTAGTAATAATAATAATAATAATAATAATTATAATATAAATAATAATAATAATTATACTAATAATAATAATAATAATAATAATAATAGTAATAATAATAATAATAATAATAGGTAAATAAATACATAAACCATACCCCCGGCCGGGATTGAACCCGCGGTCATAGAGTCTCAAAACTCCAGCCCGTCGCGTTAGCCACTAGACCAGCTAGCCACAATAAGAATTATCCAACTAGGTATATTTCTACACCATAGGAAAGTTAACACAGGCACCTCTGTGACCACAAATGCAAGTTTTTACAGACGAATCTCCAGCTAGCGTGGCCGTGACGAACTCTAGCTCAAGTCCTTTCACTAGTGGCTAACGCGACGGGCTGGAGTTTTGAGACTCTATGACCGCGGGTTCAATCCCGGCCGGGGGTATGGTTTATTTGCAATCGTGTCATTACGATTTCTTAAGTCAAATAAATACATAATTATTGAAAAAAGGGGGGAATGTCTTATCGTAATATTGCCTGAAAGGTTTCATTATAGAGGCATGTCTGACATGACCGAATACAGTTGAATATGCAAAAAAAATAATATTAATAAAGAATTTAAAACATTTGTTTAACCATTTTTTGCAGCCAAGAAACTGAACAGATACATCACATTTCAGTTTAACTTAAGCAGTCCAATGAAGAAGAGAAACTCCGGAAGACGACTCTCAGTGAGCGATCGAGCCAGAGTAGTGATGCTCTACCTGACCGGGATGTCAGCACGAGACATTTCTGTCAAGTATCAAGTTGGCGTCTCCACTGTTTACAAATGCATAACAAAGTGGAATTACAGAGGGAAAATACCACAGCAGTTTCAAAGAAAGTTGTCTCATCGTCCCAAAGGAAAGCTTAGGTTATCTGTAAGCTCTATACAACAACGGTACATGACAACTGTTTCTCACGTTTCTCACTCAATGCGTTTCCTTGGCCGCTCCAAACCAGAAGAACATTATTGGCAGCATATGTCTCTCCAAATTATGATGAAATATTTACAATTTTATATATTTATTGTTCACGAAGGAATGCTTAACAATGCACTTAATTCACTACATTTTTACTTAAATATGTAAAACATATTTTTTTCAAACGTTCACAGTTCTTAAGTAATTTTATAACACCTACGTGTGAAGTATAACTATCGGTCATGAGCACAAAGAATTCACGTGGCCTAGTTTGCTATTTTACGAGACTTGGCTTGTTAGCTCACGTGACCTGGCTTACTAGTAATCTTGAGAAACAGGATTTATTTATATGTACCAAGTTTTGTGTCCGTATCAACATAAGATTCAGATAAAATATGCAGCCGTGAAGCCCTTCGTAAAAAAAATCAATAAACTATGTAGAAATTCTGATATTCATCTTTATCCTACGACATGTGATTTCTAAGCTAATATTCCATATCAAAAGAGTGTACATACTGTGTGTGTGTGAGAGAGATTCTCGCTTCTCCAGTGATAATATCCACTGCAACACTGTCCTAAAAACAGTCCAAATGGGTTATCCAGATTGCTGAAAAAGGTGTATAACATGTTCACGGCCACTATGTCAAACAGGGGGATTGCCTGTCTCAAAGCTGTGAGTGCACATCATACTTGGGACTTTCTCCTAACAGTTCCCATTCTTCCACAGTGACTTTCCGCTTACCAACCGCAGTTCCATGTGAGACGTAATGAAGTCAATGATATCATAGAAAGGGGGCTTGCTAAAGCTGGGTGCCCAGGTGAGAAAAAGACCCCAAACCCTAACATTCAGCAATTCTCACACTCCCGCAAACCGCCCAGACGGCATCTCTATCTATCCCTGGAAGAATGGCAAGCTTTAAGCATGGGACTATACCTGCGTGCTGACTCTGGCTGACACCTCCTTCAGTCACAGCGTTAGGCAACAGGAAGGTGCTACTGGCCACAGGGAGGAGTTCAAGATCAGCAAGTATGGAGACATAACCCATCAGTATCAATTTGTCCCAGTGGGATCGGACACCTTGGGATCATGGGGGAAAAATTGGCTCAAGGCTCAATGACACCACCAGCGACCCGAGGGCGGTCACTTTATGTTCCAGCATCTCCATCCAGAGGGGAAATGCTTGCTGCATACTTGGCTCATGTCCAACTTCAAAAGAACTACAGGAAAATTCATATTCTTTGATATGAGGCACTATTATATTTATGTTTGTCAACTAACACTCAGGTGCTTACTGCTAGGTGAACAGTGACTGCAGGTGTAGGGAAACACGTTCAATGTTTCCACCCGGCCGGGGATTGAATCACTGACACTCAGTATGTGAGGCGAGAGCGTTGCCAATCAAGCCACGGGACACCGTGAGGTTTCATTGAGAGGTATACAACTCTCGGTGGTTGTGCATTTATATTAAATAATTCCTGACCTAAAAAAGACACACACACACACAAACACATATCTATATTTTTATATCTATTTATTTTAGGTAGGAACGATGCTGCCCGATATTTACATAACAGTGCTCGTATCGGCGGTGATCAAGACTGTGACCATGACTAGCCAGGAAGTGGGAGGAGCGTTGGAGCAGGTGGGCGTGGATGTGGGCGTGATGGTGGGTCAGTTGGTGGACGATTATCTGAGTGGGTGTCACCTGGTGCTCATCACCACTGCACCTCACTCACTCATTACCACCAACATACTCAGGTGAAATATTAAGATATGCATCAAAACGTAGCCTCGGTTAAATAGTTATCCTGTTAAATTTTGAATTTAATGTTACCCTCCTGAAGATCTCAGACGGCGGTCAAAATATTCTCTTTTTGTTTACATTGTTCTCTTGTCTTATGTCGGTTTTTCTCATTCTACTGAAAAGTGTCCACCACATATTGTTTTTTTTTTTCAAATTTTACTACACTCTGTTTTAGATTAGTTTTGTTGCAGCGATCTACCTAATTTTGGTTATTAAAAATGTGACTTTTATTGCCAAAAATAAGACCTCTTTTCACTGATTTATTCCTGTGATTTTTTAACTTATAAATAAACAAATGAAACTAAAATCAGCATTATGTCCTAGAATCTGTATTGATAAAGCCATTGGATGGCGATACGTCTACAATAAAGATATCCAGATGTTGCACATGTGTCTTAACTTTCAATGTAAACTTATGTCCCTCAGACGCCTGAGTGAGGGTACGGAGACTCGAGTGGTGGTGGAAGCACAGATGGTGTTCTTGCAGGACCAGCTGGCCAAGGACCACCTCCTCCATGGGCTGTGGGGTGACGGTAAGACCACCTGCAGGGGTCTTCTCCTCGACCTCACTGACGCCAACAATACTCATTTGGTCTTAAGGTAACTTATAAATTGAACTTAAAACTTAGAGATGAAGTTGACTGATTGAGTATAAAGAAAATAAATTCTGTGTTGCTTTAGTGGTAGTATGTAATTCGCTAATACAATTACGGTAGTGTGCATATTAATTGGGATAATGGCGAAATAAGATATATATTTGGAAAATTAATGTTTATTTGAAAAATACACGACAATGATATGAGAGATGGTTGATTTAATAATAGATATAAGTGATATAAGTACCTTCTCGTTTTATAAGCATTACTCTAAGCAGTGGCATATAATCGATCAATGTTGAACGAATTTCCGCAAGTTCTTCGTAATGGTACAGGTTCTAATAACAGCACCAATTAGCTTATCCACAGTTGAACAGTCCTGTTCCGCGATCCTGCGTTTGGTTATTGCCCATAGATTATCAACTGGGTTAAGGTCAGGGGAGTTTCCAGGCCAATTTAGAACGGTTAGCCCACTCTCTTCGAAGAATGTCAGTATTTTTCTGGAAGTGTGGCATGGAGCAAGTTCCTGCTGGAAAATGCCTTCTCCGTCAGGAAAGTCTCTATCCACAAAGAGAAGGAAATGAGTTGCCAGGATTGCCGTGTATTTGACTATCTTCATCGTTCCCTCAACAATAGCAAGCCTTCCAGAGCCTACCCCAACAGAGCCTATCCCAAACATCTTCTTAGGTGGGTGTTTTGGCGCCTGCTGAATGTGTCCATTCCGAAGAGGTTCGCTTTTGCTCCGTCTCGCTACTACTGATCTATACCTGTTTACTTAAAAATGGGCCTCGTGACCGAGTGCGAGCCGCAGCCGTTTTTTCTTCATAGCAGTAGTTAATAATTCTTTCTTTCTTTACTGGCTTTCTGGCAGTTCTGACAGCTTCAAGGAGCCTTCGCCGAACAGTTGAAGAATCAACATTTACGCCAGGTGAAGCAAAATCTCTCTGTATATCTATACTGGCTTTCTTGGGATCCTTCAAACTATTTTGTATGATAACCTTGTTATTGTGAGGTGTTGTCTTGCGTTTTCTTCCATATCTTCCTCAACGCAGCGCTGTACAACCACCAGTGTCATCAGCTTTCTTCAGAATCCGACCAACAGTTGACTTTTCTAGGCTCAAATTTTCGGTGCTCTGTATGATACTAAAATCAGTATGTTTTCAATAGCTAGAATGCTTCCACGATTCCTAGGTGTAACATCCATTGAATTTCAGCAGTAATTATGATATGAAGTGGAGAATTTAGTGGAACAACATTCAGTCACGGAGCACATTTCCAGGAGTAGCCTTACAGAACAACAGCTGTTGTAGCACTGACTAGAATCGCAGGGTAAAACTTCAGCTTGATGTTGCCAGAAGTTGGTAGCAAACTTTTCTGAAAAGAAAAGAACCCAAACTACATTAAGTCAGGGACTAAGATTTACTTCAAGACAGCTCACAAAATTTACTCCATTCCCAATTAATTTCCCCGCTACTCTACATTAGTTGTTATACACAAATTAATTTACATATCAACGTAACAAAAACAGATTAGCTGTTAAATAATAACGATATTGTCAAAAAAAAAAATGAATGTTGGTCACAATTTTCAGTAGAAAATACAGTAAAAGAAGATATTAATATTAAATAGAATTACGTAGGTTTCTCAAGGAAGCTGAGCTACGGAAGTTACCCGATATCCGGGTGCTTGTTGTGGGAGGAAGGACACGGGTGAAGGACGTCCTTCTACACCACAGTCTACGAAACACCATCCACGCCCTCTACCTGGCTCTCAACGACCTCACCCTTCAGAGCCTCACCATCCAGAGCCTCACTCTCCAGAGCCTCACTCTCCAGAGCCTCACTCTCCAGAGCCTCACTCTCCAGAGCCCCACTCTCCAGAGCCTCACTCTCCAGAGCCTCACTCTCCAGAGCCTCACTCTCCATAAACTACCACTTAACTCACGTCAAAGAATTCCCCTTGCCAAAGGTAAGTGCAAGTCAAATATCGTTATTTTCTAGGCAAGAAATCAAGTTATCTTCACGGAATATCTTCACGCATCATGTGGGATAATACTGAACATTCTACAGCAGAGGAATTTCCAGATAAACTACAAAATAACACATGCAAACATGATAAGACATTACTCAAGATAAATATCCTGCGTAATTATGCTTATTAGTGAGTGGAGGTGTGTGGGTGTACCGGAGGTGTCTGTACTGCAACAGGGGAGAGGCAGACGTCCAGCTCCTCCACCTGTGGAATCTCACTTCATTCACCGAAACCAAGAGTGACTTATTTCAAGGCGAGTATTGGTTAATTTTGTTTCAGTCAGTAATTAATATGCATACTGGTCATTAGCTAATTTTTTTTACGTTTAAAACCTGTTGATTACTCTAAGGTTGTATTTAAGCATATTTCTAATTACTGGTTACTCTTGGTAACCTCACCCTCACCATATAATTATTACATTAATATTATATCATGTTACTGTAACAACTATCACATCACACTAACTTGTACTCATTAATTTAATACTGTAACTTGTATCACACACAAATTACTCTAAATATTAAACTGATACACTCATTCTAATAGACTCACTTTTCTCATGTAACTCACCCTAATAACCTACACTCACCCCACCATAAAACGTTTAAACTTTCACATCATCCTTACATCACATACTTACATGACGACCCTAAAACGCAACACTATTGTCATTGACTGACTACGTAAGCACAAACTTTACCCTAATTTAACCAGCTTATATAGATGATTTTTTCATTAACACATCTGCAGTTTCTCACCGAGGAAAGGTGACCCGAAAAACAAGAAACACTTACATCATCATTCACAAAAGGAAATAGATAAGAGCGAGAACTATTTAGAAAATAGAATATTCTGATGGGTGTGTATCCATATATGTGTACATGTATACGTAGTGTGCCTAAGTGTAAGTAAAAGTTGCAAGACGTTTTCTTGCTTCTTTATGAGATAGATAGATAGATAGATAAAACACCAGCTATGCTACCATTGGGTAAAATAATTATAGGACAGCAGTACCTCCCTGGGTGGTTGTTGTCTACCAGCCTACTACCACAGGACGGTAGTACCTCCCTGGGTGGTTGTTGTCTACCAGCCTACTACCACAGGACGGTAGTACCTCCCTGGGTAGTTGCTGTCTACCAACCTACTACCTTAGGACGGTAGTACTTTCCTGGGTAGTTGCTGTTAACCAACCTACTACCACAGGACAGTAGTACCTCCCTGGATAGTTGCTGTCTACCAACCTACTACCACAGGACGGTAGTACCTCCCTGGCTGGTTGCTGTCTACCAACCTATTACCACAGGACGGTAGTACGTCCCTGGGTAATTGCTGTCTCCCAACCTACTGCCACAGGACGGTAGTACCTCCCTGGGTGGTTACTGCCTACCAACCTATTACCACAGGACGGTAGTACCTCCCTGGGTGGTTGCTGTCTACCAACGTATTACCACAGGGCAGAAGTACCTCCCTGGGTGGTTGCTGTCTACCAACCTACTGCCACAGGATGGTAGTACCTCCCTGGGCGGTTGCTGTCTACCAACCTACTACCACAAGACAGCAGTACCTCTCTGGGCGGTTGCTGTCTACCAACCTACTATCACAGGACAGTAGTACCTCCCTGGGCGGTTGCTATCTACCAAGCTACTACCACAGGACAGTAGTACCTCCCTGGGTGGTTACTGTCTACCAACCTACTACCACAGGACAGTAGTACCTCCCTGGGTGATTGGTGTCTACCAACCTACTACCACAGGACAGTAGTACCTCCCTGGGTGATTGGTGTCTACCAACCTACTACCACAGAACAGAAGTACCTCCCTGGGTGGTTGCTGTCTACCAACCTACTACCAATAATTAAAATTTTCTCTTTCTCATGATTTGCTCTAAATCAACAATACTGCCTATGTTTTGGCCGAAATTTACTATCAGATAAATTTTACAAATAAGTTTTTTTTTAACAGAGCAATTTCAAGACTTTTTTGGAAGTAAAATGCGGTTTTCAGTATTAGCAAGCTTTCCATACACGGATTACACGCTGGACAGTGATAAACCAGGCAGCACAGTGTCACTTAGAAACTGTCTTGATGCCAGAATGCTGTTTCTCCTCTCTAAAAAACTCAATATTAGGTAAATTAATCTATTTCTCAACAGTTTGACATGAAAATGTATTAAAATCATGAAATATTCTGACAAGAATGATCTATCCTTTGTATTTTGCTTCACTGTAGTCTATATATATATATATATATATATATATATATATATATATATATATATATATATATATATATATATATATATATATATATATATATATATATATATATATATATATTTATTTAGTGAAGGGATTCAGGGAAACCGGTTATTTTCATATAGTCGGACTTGAGTCCTGGAAATGGGAAGTACAATGCCTGCACTTTAAACGAGGGGTTTGGGATATTGGCAGTTTGGAGGGATATGTTGTGTATCTTTATACGTATATGCTTCTAAACTGTTGTATTCTGAGCACCTCTGCAAAAGCAGTGATAATGTGTGAGTGTGGTGAAAGTGTTGAATGATTATGAAAGTATTTTCTTTTTGGGGATTTTCTTTCTTTTTTGGGTCACCCTGCCTCGGTGGGAGACGGCCCCCTGTTTTAAAAAAAAAAAAAAAATAAAAAAAAAAAAAAAAAAAAAATGTATATCAGTATATCAGTATATATATATATATATATATATATATATATGTATATCAGTATATCAGTATATATATATATATATATATATATATATATATATTTATCTGTATAGATATATATATATATATATATATATATATATATATATATATATATATATATATATATATATATATATATATATATATATATATATATACATATATTATTTATATACTTAATTTTTAATAATTACAGCTGTATGTGTATATATTTCTTTTTATCTTTGCTCACTAGTTTTGAGATCCGGGAGATACCTGACCGTAGTTATGGTGTGCAGAAGAATGGCAACTTTACTGGCATGGTGGGACATCTCCAGCGAGAGGAATCAGATATTTGTGGATCAATGTCAGTAATTGCTGAACGTGTACCAGTCATGGAGTTCCTAAGCTATAACAGTTTTAACCCGGTGATCTTAGTATCGTCGAAGCCACAACTCCTGCCACAACTCCTCTCGCTGTTAAAACCTTTGACACGTACGTCATTGGTATCAGAACAGGAGTTTCTCCCTTAACAAGATTAATTTCTCCCTTGTGTTAAGTTTATTTATTGTTTTTTGAAATATGTCTTAATCATATGAGCAGAAGTACCTAAGATAAGGGAAGCACTGTAGCAGGCCTACTGGCCCATGATAGGCTAGACCAACTAACACCCACTCATGTCATAGAAGTGTTTCATTATAAAATAATGATACTCTTAGTTTCTTTACTATAATATATATAAAAAAACATGAAAAGGATTTGATAAAAAATTTCTGATTAGCTACTAATAAATTATTCTATTGTTCTGGTATGAGAAGTATAAGCTAATTACTTTCTCCTTTCTGCAGGACAACTGTGGTTGGGATTGTTGTTGAGTGTGGTGGTTTGGAGCGGGATCCTGTGGTTGCTGCAGAGATTATGGTGGTGGGTCACTGAGACACACACAGTCAGCATCATCACCATCCTCCTGTATGGCTGGGGCGCTCTCCTGGCCAACCTGCCCTCAGACCCTTCCGTCAATAAAGCAGGAAAAGTAGAATCTTATGTCTATAACAATGATGATTTTCTAAATACATAACAAGCAGATTAAAATTTTCAATACTCCATCCTTGGGGTTTAAACTAGCAGAACTAATTAGACACGAAATTATCTCACAATTTCAACATCCAGGAGGTTGTACTGACAGATCACTCTCATATTCTTTCACCTCATGAAATCTTCCAGACAATGATCATATTATTAATGCTGTTGCCAACATTAATATGTCCCAACTGGAAATGGTTTCATTTGTCTCATTTCTAATTCTTTCCTCTTGGGCCTTTTATCACTTTTCTTTAAAAGCAAAATAGTTAATAATTATTGAATTAAATATCATTCTCAATAACATTACATTAACTGATTAAACTTAAATAAAGAAATATAGTTGTTGAATATTTTCTTCACATTAACAGTTAATGGGAAATTCATAACCGTCGCAGTATATCTAAACCGAACATAATATATGATGGATATTAAATGCTTGCTTTCTGTTAACAGATTTCCTTCCACAGGTGGAAGCATAGTGGTGACTTACCAGTTTCATCATTATTTGTATTTGTTTTAGTGTTCTGTCTGGTCATAACCACAGGTTACAGCCTCTCATATGTTCCCAGGTGTTGGTGGGCGCGTGGCTGATGTTCTGTCTGGTCATAACCACAGGTTACAGCCTCTCATATGTTCCCAGGAGTTGGTGGGTGCGTGGCTGATGTTCTGTCTGGTCATAACCACAGGTTACAGCTTCTCATATGCTCCCAGGTGATGGTGGGCGCGTGGCTGATGTTCTGTCTGGTCATAACCACAGGTTACAGCCTCTCATATGTTCCCAGGTGTTGGTGGGCGCGTGGCTGATGTTCTGTCTGGTCATAACCACAGGTTACAGCTTCTCATATGCTCCCAGGTGTTGGTGGGCGCGTGGCTGATGTTCTGTCTGGTCATAACCACAGGTTACAGCTTCTCATATGCTCCCAGGTGTTGGTGGGCGCGTGGCTGATGTTCTGTCTGGTCATAACCACAGGTTACAGCTCCTCACTAGTAGCTCACCTGTCAGTCCAGGAGAAAACCAAGCCCCCGGACACCTTGGAGGACCTGGTGACTCGGAACAATTGGAAGTGGGCCATTGAAACGCAGTTGTTATTTGGAGCTTCGTTACTCTATTTCTCACAGCATACAGATCCTGTAATACAAAAAATATATAAGGAAAGAGAGGTCAGAATTCAGACTCGGAAATTTTCAAGATATTCACTATATTTCGTTTGTTAATTAATTTTAAAGTCTCTCACTTACTCATTGGGAAATTAAAGACTAAGAGACTTACACCTCTCAATGTTCAGGCTGAATCTGATTTTCTGCTATTTCTTCTATAAATATCGTTAATATTTGTTAATATTTTATTAGATAATTACGTGACTCAGAACCATATTCTTTTCCTGTAACCCATCTTTCCATGTAGCCCCATCTTTCCATGTAGCCCCATCTTTCCATGCAGCCCCATCTTTCCATGTAGCCCCATCTTTCCATGTAGCCCCATCTTTCCATGTAGCCCCATCTTTCCATGTAGCCCCATCTTTCCATGTAGCCCCATCTTTCCATGTAGCCCCATCTTTCCATGTAGCCCCATCTTTCCATGTAGCCCCATCTTTCCATGTAGCCCCATCTTTCCATGTAGCCCCATCTTTCCATGTAGCCCCATCTTTCCATGTAGCCCCATCTTTCCATGTAGCCCCATCTTCCTACCAATAGATGCTTATATTTTATCATAACTGCCACCTCTCTCGTATTTATTTAGCATTTTTTCCTTAAAATATATATTAACTGTTACCAAACCTCTTCCTATACAAAGTTTAATCAAAAGCCTCCCATTAACATTTACCCCTGGCTCCCCAGACTTATTTACCACACTCTTTATAACCGTTTCTCCAACTCTAACATTCACGTCCCCTACCACAATTATTCTCTCACTTAGTTCAAAACTCCCAAAACACTCACTTAACATATTTCAGAACCCTCTCCTCTACACTCCTCTTTTCTACAGGTACATAAACACTTATTATAACCCACTTTTTGCATTCAACCCGTATTTAAATCCACATAATCCTTGACTAACAATATTCCTTTAATTATAGCTAATGAACCTTAGAAGATTAACTGAATTGGAAATTGATTGAAAATTAGTGATGGATTGACCCATATACCAATTGGAATGTTTATTCACAATAAACAGAAGACGGTGAGCATACATCACAACACCAAATATTATGAAATTAAACTTTGTTTTCTTCTCACCTGTGACCACAAGACTCAGATGATGACGCAGGGACTAGAGAAGGTGAGAGCAGGAGACTACTCCTTCATAACCATCTATATCAACATCAAGGTGGTAATCGACTCCCTATACAGCGAGAGCTCAGGCCCGACACCCTACTACATCAGCTACTTAAACCTTCTTATATTTCCTACCTTTGGATGGGGTTTCAGGCAGGTATAGTGTGTTATTGTCGATTATGTAACCCTGGTATGTACCATCACGCTAATAAATCATTTACATATCCTAGATTTTGAAGAAAAACACAAAATAAAAATGAATATTTCGATCCCACACTGAGATCTTCCTCAGTACTTCTGTGCTGCTGAAATATTATGGAAAGTAAGAGTAATCTGAACACTTTCCTACCTTTTTTACACTAGGAAAGGTGCTCCATTTTACAACAGGTTTATGCAGTTGATGCTGCAATTGCAAGACGTTGGAATTACGAGCCGATGGACGAAAGAAGTGATTGCAGAGCGTGTCAAGGAAAATAGAGCAGCTGCAGCACTCAACCCACAAGCTATCCAGAGTCCTACACCATTTGTAAGCTCCCGAGAGTAACAACAACAAAAACAACAACAATAATAATAATAATAATAATAATAATAATATTAATATCATTATTATTATTATTATTATTATTATTATTATTATTATTATTATTATTATTGTAATAATAATAATAACAATAATAATAATTATAATAACAACAACAACAGCAATAATAATAATAATTAACAAAACAGTCAATTTGTTAAAAAAATATACCATTCTGCAGTACACAATTTACTTATTTTTAATAAATTTCAGAAAGAGGACAGCAGAGTGGTGTTGGGAATGAATCACCTGCAAGGAGCATTCTACATGCTGCTGCTGGGTACAGGAGTAGCCTTCCTCACCCTGCTGGGGGAGAGCCTCGCCCACTGGTGCTCCTCCCCTCAGTAACCACCTTCCCAGGCGTGGCCTTCCTCACCCTGCTAGGGGAGAACCTCGCCCACTGGTGCTCCTCGCCTCAGTAACTGCCTTCCAGGCGTGGCCTTCCTCACCCTGCTGGGGGAGAACCTCGCCCACTGGTGCTCCTCCCCTCAGTAACCACCTTCAAGGCGTGGCCTTCCTCACCCTGCTGGGGGAGAACCTCGCCCACTGGTGCTCCTCCCCTCAGTAACTACCTTCCCAGGCGTGGCCTTCCTCACCCTGCTGGAGGAGAACCTCGCCCACTGGTGCTCCTCCCCTCAGTAACCACCTTCCAGGCGTGGCCTTCCTCACCCTGCTGGGGGAGAACCTCGCCCACTGGTGCTCCTCCCCTCAGTAACCACCTTCCAGGCGTGGCCTTCCTCACCCTGCTGGGGGAGAACCTCGCCCACTGGTGCTCCTCCCCTCAGTAACCACCTTCAAGGCGTGGCCTTCCTCACCCTGCTGGGGGAGAACCTCGCCCACTGGTGCTCCTCCCCTCAGTAACTACCTTCCCAGGCGTGGCCTTCCTCACCCTGCTGGAGGAGAACCTCGCCCACTGGTGCTCCTCCCCTCAGTAACCACCTTCAAGGCGTGGCCTTCCTCACCCTGCTGGGGGAGAACCTCGCCCACTGGTGCTCCTCCCCTCAGTAACCACCTTCAAGGCGTGGCCTTCCTCACCCTGCTGGGGGAGAACCTCGCTCACTGGTGCTCCTCCCCTCAGTAACCACCTTCAAGGCGTGGCCTTCCTCACCCTGCTGGGGGAGAACCTCGCTCACTGGTGCTCCTCCCCTCAGTAACCACCTTCAAGGCGTGGCCTTCCTCACCCTGCTGGAGGAGAACCTCGCCCACTGGTGCTCCTCCCCTCAGTAACTACCTTCCCAGGGGTGGCCTTCCTCACCCTGCTGGAGGAGAACCTCGCCCACTGGTGCTCCTCCCCTCAGTAACCACCTTCAAGGCGTGGCCTTCCTCACCCTGCTGGGGGAGAACCTCGCCCACTGGTGCTCCTCCCCTCAGTAACTACCTTCCAGGCGTGGCCTTCCTCACCCTGCTGGGGGAGAACCTCGCCCACTGGTGCTCCTCCCCTCAGTAACCACCTTCAAGGCGTGGCCTTCCTCACCCTGCTGGGGGAGAACCTCGCCCACTGGTGCTCCTCCCCTCAGTAACTACCTTCCAGGCGTGGCCTTCCTCACCCTGCTGGGGGAGAACCTCGCCCACTGGTGCTCCTCCCCTCAGTAACCACCTTCCCAGGCGTGGCCTTCCTCACCCTGCTGGGAGAGAACCTCGCTCACTGGTGCTCCTCCCCTCAGTAACCACCTTCAAGGCGTGGCCTTCCTCACCCTGCTGGGGGAGAACCTCGCCCACTGGTGCTCCTCCCCTCAGTAACTACCTTCCAGGCGTGGCCTTCCTCACCCTGCTGGGGGATAACCTCGCCCACTGGTGCTCCTCCCCTCAGTAACCACCTTCCCAGGCGTGGCCTTCCTCACCCTGCTGGGAGAGAACCTCGCTCACTGGTGCTCCTCCCCTCAGTAACCACCTTCCCAGGCGTGGCCTTCCTCACCCTGCTGGGGGAGAACCTCGCCCACTGGTGCTCCTCCCCTCAGTAACCACCTTCCCAGGCGTGGCCTTCCTCACCCTGCTGGGGGAGAACCTCGCCCACTGGTGCTCCTCCCCTCAGTAACCACCTTCAAGGCGTGGCCTTCCTCACCCTGCTGGGGGAGAACCTCGCTCACTGGTGCTCCTCCCCTCAGTAACCACCTTCAAGGCGTGGCCTTCCTCACCCTGCTGGAGGAGAACCTCGCCCACTGGTGCTCCTCCCCTCAGTAACTACCTTCCCAGGCGTGGCCTTCCTCACCCTGCTGGAGGAGAACCTCGCCCACTGGTGCTCCTCCCCTCAGTAACCACCTTCAAGGCGTGGCCTTCCTCACCCTGCTGGGGGAGAACCTCGCCCACTGGTGCTCCTCCCCTCAGTAACTACCTTCCAGGCGTGGCCTTCCTCACCCTGCTGGGGGAGAACCTCGCCCACTGGTGCTCCTCCCCTCAGTAACCACCTTCCCAGGCGTGGCCTTCCTCACCCTGCTGGGGGAGAACCTCGCCCACTGGTGCTCCTCCCCTCAGTAACCACCTTCCCAGGCGTGGCCTTCCTCACCCTGCTGGGGGAGAACCTCGCCCACTGGTGCTCCTCCCCTCAGTAACTACCTTCCCACGCGTGGCCTTCCTCACCCTGCTGGGAGAGAACCTCGCTCACTGGTGCTCCTCCCCTCAGGAACTACCTTCCAGGCGTGGCCTTCCTCACCTTGCTGCGGGGGGAGAACCTCGCCCACTGGTGATCCTCGCCTCAGTAACTACCTTCCAGGCGTGGCCTTCCTCACCCTGCTGGGGGGGAGAACCTCGCCCACTGGTGCTCCTCCCCTCAGTAACTACCTTCCAGGCGTGGCCTTCCTCACCTTGCTGGGGGGGGAGAACCTCGCCCACTGGTGCTCCTCCCCTCAGTAACTACCTTCCCAGGCGTGGCCTTCCTCACCCTGCTGGGGAGAGAACCTCGCCCACTGGTGCTCCTCCCCTCAGTAACTACCTTCCAGGCGTGGCCTTCCTCACCTTGCTGGGGGGGGGAGAACCTCGCCCACTGGTGATCCTCGCCTCAGTAACTACCTTCTCAGGCGTGGCCTTCCTCACCCTACTGGGGAGAGAACCTCGCCCACTGGTCTTCCTTCCTGTTCAACAGTCTCCCATCACGCATTAGGGGAATTGCCAATAAACCCCTGGCTGCCTTCAAGAGAGAGCTGGACAGATACCTAAAGTCAGTGCCGGATCAGCCGGGCTGTGCCTCGTACGTTGGACTGCGTGCGGCCAGCAGTAACAGCCTAGTTAATCAGGCCCTGATCCATCGAGAGGCCTGGTCATGGACCGCGCCGCGGGGGTGTTGATTCCCGGAATAACCTCCAGGTAACCAGGTATCCCCTCAGTAACCACCTTCCCAGGCGTGGCCTTCCTCACCCGGCTGGGGGAGAAGCTCGCCCACTGGTGCTCCTTCCCTTAGTAACTACCATCCAGGCGTGGCCTTCCTCACCTTGCTGGGGGGGGGGGGGGGGAGAACCTCGCCCACTGGTGATCCTCGCCTCAGTAACTACCTTCCCAGGCGTGGCCTTCCTCATCCTTCTTGGGGAGAACCTCACCTACTGGTGCTCCTCCTCTCAGTAACCACTCTTCCCCTCATCACCAGACCTCGGGCCCAGAATGACAGTGCTGCTACAATTATTAATACTGCGGCTACTTTGCTATTACTGCTGCTGCTGCGCCTACTGCTACTCTTTCTGTTGCTGCTGCTTCTCGTCCTTCGTGCAACTTTACCATAGTGGCTCTAGTTGTCGTTTTTTCAAAATTCCATTAATGACCGCATTTGATTATGGTAATAACGTGTGGCTGAAAACTAGATGTTAGGAGGGACAACACAAATAGTGTTGTGTTCTGACCACAATATAGATTTCTACAATCACAAACTGGCGCTCAGATCTGAAAAATTATTTATTATCTGATTTTTTAAACAAACCTTATTAAGACATTTCCTAAATTTAATTTCCATGAATGATAATTTAATTTAAATACGATAACTCGCCCTAAGGTAGACTACCACGCCCCAGGATGCACCCACACCAATTCTCTAACACCCAGGTACCTTCTTACTGCTAGGTGAACAGGGGCAGGAGATATAGCCTTTCCACCCTCGCCGGTGATCTTTGTTGATGTGATAGACGTCTCCCAAATAGAAAGAATGTTTTAAAAGACTTATTAAAATAATGTTCTAGGCTTTTATTTATAAACATTTGGAGCCCCATAATTCTAAATGTTGTACTACACACAGTCCACTATTTTAATCTATAAAAAATTTTTGTGTTAGTGATATTGCAACAAATACACCATTAAAATAAATATATATTTCTTCTATTCAATATTCATCATAACACGGCATTCCAGCGTTAAATTTTCAGCCAAATAATAATAACAATAAAAAATCTCACTTTTGAATTGATAAGCAAGAATCGAAGGGAGAGTTATAAAGTGGGACACTTCTTCTTATAGTCTAAAATATATTCACTTCGTTCTTATAACAATTCCTCTGTAATATTGTTTAACTAGAGACAACGGCTTAAGGAAGACACGAAAGCGATATAGTGACGCTTCTCTTAGAGACCAAGTTTTTCAAGTCTATATAAGTACGTACATCTTCTGGATAACTATTTCAAAGCAAATAATTCTTTGACCACTAAGATGCCAATGGATCTCACTGCGTATAACTTCAATAGAAGATAAATACATTAAGCCTATTAAACATGTATATTTTTTTCTATTACAGAAATATCAGAGATACATACACATATACATATACATGCATTAAGAAGGGACAGGGTGGACGCCAACTCTAAAAGCGTAAACAGCAGTATCGTAAATAATTTAACGAAGCCCCAAAATGCACGTAGTCTGCCAGTTAATGGAAGGGTTAAGGTACAGCCCAAGTGCTGGAGCTCAGATCTCTCAGATACAACTAGGCGAATACACACACTCACACACATACACACATACACACATGCAAACACACACACACACACACACACACACACACACACACACACACACACACACACACACACACACACACACACATGCACGGGGAGACTGA
This sequence comes from Cherax quadricarinatus, assembly GCF_038502225.1. Taxonomy (NCBI): domain Eukaryota; kingdom Metazoa; phylum Arthropoda; class Malacostraca; order Decapoda; family Parastacidae; genus Cherax; species Cherax quadricarinatus. The sequence continues at coordinate 25,994,991 of NC_091341.1, forward strand.
CTGGAAAAACCTGGAGCCACATGGGGGTCCAGAAACATGGAGAGCCAAGATGATGGATGTGGTACTGGGAAGGGACACTACCAGAGAGAGAGGAAGATGAACCAGCAAGACTGGACCTTGTGTTCACCCTGAGTAGCTCAGACATCGAGGACATCACATATCAAAGGCCCCTTGGAGCTAGTGACCACGCGGTTCTGAGCTTTGACTAAAAGCCAAACTATAAAAGGGGGGACTACACAGGTATGAGGACCTTCCTGCAGGAAGTTCAGTGGGAAAGAGAGTTGATAGGAAAGTCAGTAAACGAAATGATGGAATATGTAACAACAAAATGCAAGGAGGCAGAGGAAAGGTTTGTTCCCAAGGGCAACAAAATAATGGGAAGACCACAACGAGCCCTTGGTTTACCCGAAGGTGTAGGGAGGCAAAAACTAAGTGCGCTAGAGAATGGAAAAAGTACAGAAAGCAAAGAACCCAGGAAAATAAAGAGATTAGTCGACGAGCCAGAAACGAGTATGCACAGATAAGGAGGGAGGCCCACCGGTAGTACGAGAACGACATAGCATCGAAAGTCAAGTCTGACCCGAAACTGCTTTACAGCCACATCAGAAAGAAGACAACAGTCAAATACCAGGTAATCAGGCTGAGGAAAGAAGGTGGGGAGCTCACAAGAAATGACCAAGAAGTATGTGAGGAGCTCAACATGAGATTTCAGGAAGTATTTACAGTGGAGGCTGAAGGGACACTGGGAAGACAAAACAGTGGGGTACACCAACAAGGGATATACCAACAAGTGTTGGATGAAATACACACAACTGAGGAGGTGAAGAAGCTCCTAAGTGACCTTGATACCTCAAAGGCGGTGGGACCGGACAACGTCTCTCCGTGGGTCCTTAGAGAGGGAGCAGATACACTGTGTGTTCCACTAACCAAAATCTTCAACACATCCCTTGAAACTGGGCAATTACCTGATGTATGGAAGATGGCAAATGTAGTCCCCATATTTAAGAAAGGAGACAGAAATGAAGCACTAAACTATAGACCAGTGTCACTGACGTGTATAGTATGCAAAGTCATGGAGAAGATTATCAGGAGGAGATTGGTGGAGCACCTTGAGCGGAACAAGGCTATAAACGACAACCAGCACGGATTCATGGAAGGCAAACCCTGTGTCACAAACCTACTAGAGTTTTATGACAAGGTAACTGAAGTAAGACATGAGAAGGAAGGGTGGGTTGATTGCATTTTCTTGGACTCTAAGAAGGCCATCGACACAGTTCCTCGCAAGAAATTAGTATAGAAGCTAGAGGATCAGGCACGTATAACAGGAAGGGCACTGCAATGGATCAGAGAATACCTGACAGGGAGACAACAGCGAGTCATGGTCCGTGATGAGGTATCACAGTGGGCACCTGTGACGAGCGGGGTCCCACAGGGGTCAGTCCTGGGACCAGTGCTATTCTTGGTATATGTGAATGACATGACAGAAGGGATAGACTCAGAAGTGTACCTGTTTGCAGATGATGTGAAGTTAATGAGGAGAATCAAATCAGATGCGGACCAGACAGGTCTACAAAGAGACCTGGACAGACTGGACGCTTGGTCCAGCAACTGGCTCCTAGAATTTAACCCCGCCAAATGTAAAGTCATGAAGATCGGAGAAGGGCAAAGAAGACCGCAGACAGAGTATAGTCTAGGCGGCCAAAGACTGCAAACCTCACTCAAGGAGAAAGATCTAGAGGTGAGTATAATACCGAGTACGTCGCCAGAAGCACACATTAAACAGATAACTGATGCGGCATATGGGCGCCTGACAAACCTGACAATAGCGTTCCGGTACCTCAGTAAGGAATCGTTCAAGACTATACCCTGTGTACGTCAGGCCCATACTGGAGTACGCAGCACCAGTTTGGAACCCACACCTGGTCTAACACGTCAAGAAATTTCGAAAGTGCAAAGGTTTGCAACAAGGCTGGTTCCAGAGCTAAGGGGATTGTCCTACGAAGAAAGGTTAAGTGAAATCGGGCCGACGACAGGAGGGTCAGGGAAGACATGATATCGACATACAAAATACTGCGTGGAATAGGCAAGGCGTACAGAGACAGGATGTTCCAGAGATGGGACACAGAAACAAGGAGTCACAATTGGAAGCTGGAGACTCAGATGAGTCAAAGTGATGTTAGGAAGTAGTTCTTCAGCCACAGAGTTGTTAGGAAGTGGAACAATCTGGCAAACGATGTAGTGGAGGCAGGAACCATACATAGTTTTAAGACTAAGTAAGTATGATAAAGGTCATGGAGCAGGGAGAGGGAGGACCCAGTAGCTGTCAGTGAAGAGGCGGGGCCAGGAGCTGAGTAATGACCCCTGCAGCCACAATTAGGCGAGTACAATTAGGTGAATACACCCACACGCACACTCACACACACACACACACACACACACACACACACACACACACACACACGAGCGAGCATTATTTGGCCATCACCTCGGCGAGACTTCGTATCGCTGCTTCAGTATCGTGTTCAAGGTTAGTTACTTTTCTCATGGTGTATGTCTCTTTTAAGGACAAGATGTCCGCTCATAGTGCAGCTAATATAATCTCAAGAAAGTTCTTTTTTGGGGGGGGATTCGTAATTTATTTTATATTTTAAAGGAAAGTGCTGAAAATCCATGGGCTCTTAACGCTTATAGATATACTTTTAAATATCCTTATTTTATCCATTATTCTTCAGTTGGAATAATTAGCGCAGTTTACTGCCCCTCCCGTTCTTGGAAAGGGTAAGTTATGAGCGAGTTGGAACCACTTTCCCCTAGTATTTAACAGTTGTAAGTCATAAAGTATTTTTGTCCTGTTTTCCAGGGATAACTTTCCTTGTTTACTGATTCTCATGTTTATTCGAGGTTGAAATACTTCAAGTACTCAATAAACTTTGCTCGCTTTACTGACATTGCAATGACGTTTTCATAATTTACTGCGGCAGAGAGTATTTACTCTAAAGTATTTGGCCAAATTATCAGAGAACCTATGGAGCACATTCATTTAAAGACGAAATATTCCAAATTTTCTATATACCATTTTTTAATATATTGATATGGTATAAATTGAAATCAATCTCCTATATACCCACTACGGTCTTGTTTGGCAGACTCTCATACATGGAAAGGCGGCTGACGAGGAAGGCTGTGTTACCCTCTGATCGTATGAGGATCATTTTGATGTGGCAGTGTGGAATCCCAGCTCGGGAAATATCCACCAGATCAGGAGCAAGCATATCCACGGTGTATCGGTGGATCAGACGATGGGAGGAGGATGGAACTCTGTGTACGAAGCCCTATATCGGAAGTACTCGACTAAACCTTTGGGATGAATATTCACCAGATCCAAACTTTACTGAATCACTGGCTATAAATTCCAAATTTAACTACACGCACTTCCCAAGTGGTTGTGTTATTCCCGAGAGTCTATATCAGTACCTATTCAGGAATGCATTTCCCAAACTTACTCCTGTTGATAAGGTATAACGATTAAAGTATTGTAGGAATATGAATTGATTTTTACCCACTTGCACTGAATGAAGTATCTGCTAAGTGTATAAAATTCGTTGTTATTTACGCACGTGTGTGCGTAAATAACAACGTGTGTTTAGAGAATTACAAAGCCTCCAATTAAAAATAATTCTATAAAAGAATAGTTGAGCATATATTAGTAAGCCTTAACCCAAGAGAGAGAGAGAGAGACAGAGAGAGAGAGAGAGAGAGAGAGAGAGAGAAGCCATAAATATCTTTACAAATCGAACGAATTGTACGGATATATACACTGTGAGGTGCATGTCTCTTAGCGATTACTTTGCTACAGATTGTGTAAATCCCTTACGTAGGTATTAATATATTTTTGACTGGTGGTGAAAAGTTGGCAAGCAGCCTTAATGATCCTCGTGTAGTTGACAAGCAGCCTTATTGATCCTCATGTAGTTGACAAGCAGCCTTAATGATCCTCGTGTAGCTGACAAGCAGCCTTAATGATCCTCGTGTAGCTGACAAGCAGCCTTAATGATCCTCGTGTAGCTGACAAGCAGCCTTAGTGATCCTCGTGTAGCTGACAAGCTCTGAACCTCATTAACCATCCATTAACTATATAAATTTTATGTATACAAGGACGAGACTTCTCGTATAACATTTGGGACTGGTTTATGTTACGCTCTCACTAAGGTAGGCCTACCCAGTAATATTCTGCAACTTGCTGACTCAAAAAAGGTAGGCCTATAGAATCAAATGTTTGTAAACATGCAAGACCTTCCTTATTAATTGATACTCTTCTTCCTGTAAATTTCTGACTTAAGTCTAAAATAATTTTTATATCTCACTTATGTTCAAAATATTATTTATAAATTGCCCAAAATCTTCCATGAATAATTATATATTTTAAAATTAATACATATTGATGCAATGTCTAAATACCATAACTCTACCCTGAAAATTACCAATTGAATGTGATTTTTATTGCATTAATAAATTAATATTTATATTGAAGTGAGTTTTACTATCATTATACAATATATAACTTTACAGTTCTATACATTTACAGAAGATATTACACAGGACATTAAACTACAAGGCGGAACATCTACACGTGAAGACACTCAGATGTTACACATGTGTCTCATTCTTCAAGATATAATGAGACAGAGTTCATTAGTTCCCAGTTCAATTTGTTGCTCAGTTGGAAATAGGATTACACAACACCACAAGATCCTCAACTATCTATTTGCCTCAACCAAATAAAAAGCAAATCAAAATGCCTTTTCACTTTCCATGTATTCTGATGGGAGTTAAATCCGATTTGATCCAGAGAATTGGAGGGTTAGTTTAATTCCTTGAATCAAGATCATCTCCTCAAAAATTTCTTTTCAGAAAATCTGAAAGAAAGAATGTTTTTACTGACAGTGTCAACTTATGACACAGTCCAAGTTGTTTTCCCGATAATTGCTGTCTAGAGCCAACGAAATTAGAAGAGGAATTTAAAGGAGTTCAGAAATCTAGTATTATAGAGTGACCATCTCTCTACTTTACAGGAGATGATGATATTACTTGGGTACCTTGTATTAGCGTTAACAACGGCAGCTGTAACGGTGGGCGAAGCTCCTGTAAGTAGTCAGGAAGTAGGCGGAGCCGGTATGCAGGTGGCCCTGGATGTGGGAGGAGCCGTGAAGCAGATGAGCGTGGATTTGGTTGGGGCCGTGGAGAAAGTGGGCGTGATGGTGGGTCAGGTGGTTGATCACCATCTCAGTGGGTGTCACCTGGTGCTCATCACCACCACATCTCACTCACTCATTACCACCAACATACTCAGGTGATTTGCATTAGCAAAAACCAACTTTCTTCAGTACATATTTTTTTTCAAAAACTATGAATGATATTTAGTGTATATTTACCAAATGACTGCACATTAATTGAAAAAAAAATCCACTGTTTTGTCAGCTGTAGATTTCAACAAGACAACGATAACATAAAACTTTGTAGAAGCCTATTACGTAACGAATTTATTTTTACTGATACAATTTGCATATGGAATGTGTGGTCCCGTGGTAGAGGGAAGGTGGTTTTTTCTCCCAGTAATATCTCAGGTGTGTAACAGCAAAAATTCTATGCCTCACAGACGGCTGAGTGAGGAGGTGAAGAGTCGGGTGCTGGTGGAAGCGGGGAAGGTATTGTTCCAGGACCAGCTGCTCCAGGACAAGCTCCTCCAGGGGCTGTGGGGCGACACTAGAACCACCTGCCGGGGACTCATACTAGACATCACTCACACCAATAATACTGACTTAATCTTAGGGTAATTTGTTATCATCTCTCTCTAATATATGTAAATAATTCGCTTGTTCTGCGAAGTCTAAATATTCTATACTATGAGAATTATGTGTCACCCTCATTCTCTGACGTACAGTTGTATAGAGTGACACATGGAACAACTGTTTCTTGTATTATTGTAAATTTACATAAAGCCTGACTATGTGGGTGTACTTACAACTTAGGTAAATTGATTCCATATGACCACTAGATCAGCTGATGTCGACTGAATGCGGTTTAGGGTTGACTACCGGTATTCCTTATTATTCCGCAACTCTCTTCCTGTAAACTTCTGAGGCTCTTCCCTCCCCTCTCCCGTAAGAGAAGACAGGGGACGGGTGGAGGTGGCTGAGTAGTGGATTGGCACCCAAACTCTACTGTGACATGGTCCAACGTTTAAGAGAATTTTCCCCTACTATGTGTTGCTAGTCTTGCAACATTGCATAGCTAGTGACGATGCACAGAGTGTGTGAAAGATCTTAAGTTTAAGATTTAAATTATCTCAGTCCACAGCAGGATTCAAACCTGCAAAATCGGCTTCAGAGTACACAGTACTAACGTTGTGGATGCAATACTGTGTACTCTGATGACGAGTTATATATATATATATATATATATATATATATATATATATATATATATATATATATATATATATATATATATATATATATATATATATATATATATATATATATATATATATATATATATATATATGTCGTGCCGAATATGTAAAACTGGTCAATTAGCAAGAACTCGTTTAAAACTAAGTCCTTTCTAAAACTTTCTTTTATACGTTTAAAGATACATTTTTTTCATTAATGTTAATGTAAAAAATTTTAATTTTGCTCCAAAAGAATCTTAGAAAACTTACCTAACCTTATTATAACAAGAACAATTTATTTTAGCCTAACCCAACTTAATATATTTTAGATTTGTTTACAATAATTTAATACTAAACAAACACAGTGAAATATATTTTTTTCGTTAGGTTCAGAATGATTTTGGCGAAATTATTGCATACACAAATTTTCGCTTGTCCTATATGGCAAGATGAGCGTTGCAATTTAAGCCAAGATCGCAAGTTCTGCCTATTCGGCACGACATATATATATATAAATATATATATATATATATATATATATATATATATATATATATATATATATATATATATATATATATATATATATATATATATATATATATATATATATATATATATATATATATATATATATATATATATATATATATATATATATATATATGTCGTGCGGAATATGTAAAACTGGCCAATTAGCAAGAACTCATTTAAAATTAAGTCCTTTCTAAAATTTTCTCTTATACGTTTAAAGATATATATTTTTCATTAGTGTTGATGTAAAAAATTATTATTTTGCACCAAAAGGAACTTAGAAAACTTACCTAACCTTACTATAACAAGCGCAATTTATTTTAGCCTAACCCAACTAAATATATTTTAGATTTGTTTACAATAATTTAATACTAAACAAACACAGTGAAATATATATTTTTTCGTTAGGTTCAGAATGATTTTGGCGAAATTATTGCATACACAAATTTTCACTTGTCCTATATGGCAAGATGAGCTTTGTTATTTAAGCCAAGATCGCAAGTTCTGCCTATTCGGCACGACATATATATATATATATATATATATATATATATATATATATATATATATATATATATATATATATATATATATATATATATATATATATATATATATATATGTATATATATATATATATATATATATATATATATATATATATATATATATATATATATATATATATATATATATATATATATATATATATATATATATATATATATATATATATATATATATATAAGTAAGTTAGGTAAGTTTAGGGTGCCAGGTGTAAATGATAATGGGAGCCCTTTGATTGAACTTTGTATAGAAAGGGGTTTAGTTATAGGTAATACATATTTTAAGAAAAAGAGGATAAATAAGTATACAAGATATGATGTAGAGCGAAATGACAGTAGTTTGTTGGATTATGTATTGGTAGATAAAAGACTGTTGAGTAGACTTCAGGATGTACATGTTTATAGAGGGGCCACAGATATATCAGATCACTTTCTAGTTGTAGCTACACTGAGAGTAAAAGGTAGATGGGATACAAGGAGAATGGAAGCATAAGGGAAGAGAGAGGTGAAGGTTTATAAACTAAAAGAGGAGGCAGTTAGGGTAAGATATAAACAGCTATTGGAGGATAGATGGGCTAATGAGAGCATAGGCAATGGGGTCGAAGAGGTATGGGGTAGGTTTAAAAATGTAGTGTTAGAGTGTTCAGCAGAAGTTTGTGGTTACAGGAAAGTGGGTGCGGAAGGGAAGAGGAGCGATTGGTGGAATGAGGATGTAAAGAGAGTAGTAAGGGAGAAAAAGTTAGCATATGAGAAGTTTTTACAAAGTAGAAGTGATGCAGGGAGGGAAGAGTATATGGAGAAAAAGAGAGAGGTTAAGAGAGTGGTGAAGCTATGTAAAAAGAGAGCAAATGAGAGAGTGGGTGAGATGTTATCAACAAATTTTGTTGAAAATAAGAAAAAGTTTTGGAGTGAGATTAACAAGTTAAGGTAGCCTAGAGAACAAATAGATTTGTCAGTTAAAAATAGAAGAGGAGAGTTATTAAATGGAGACTTAGAGGTATTGGGAAGATGGAGGGAATATTTTGAGGAATTATTAAATGTTGATGAAGATAGGGAAGCTGTGATTTCGTGTGTAGGTCAAGGAGGAATAACATCTTGTAGGAGTGAGGAAGAGCCAGTTGTGAGTGTGGGGGAAGTTCGTGAGGCAGTAGGTAAAATGAAAAGGGGTAAGGCAGCCGGGATTAATGGGATAAAGATAGAAATGTTAAAAGCAGGTGGAGATATAGTTTTGGAATGGTTGGTGCAATTATTTAATAAATGTATGGAAGAGGGTAAGGTACCTAGGGACTGGCAGAAAGCATGCATAGTTCCTTTGTATAAAGGCAAAGGGGACAAAAGAGAGTGCAAAAATTATAGGGGGATAAGTCTGTTGAGTATACCTGGTAAAGTGTATGGTCGAGTTATTATTGAAAGAATTAAGAGTGAGACGGAGAATAGGATAGCAGATGAACAAGGAGGCTTTAGGAAAGGTAGGGGGTGTGTGGACCAGGTGTTTACAGTGAAACATGTAAGTGAACAGTATTTAGATGAGGCTAAAGAGGTCTTTGTGGCATTTATGGATTTGGAAAAGGCGAATGACAGGGTGGATAGGGGGGCAATGTGGCAGATGTTGCAGGTGTATGGTGTAGGAGGTAGGTTACTGAAAGCAGTGAAGAGTTTTTACGAGGATAGTGAGGCTCAGGTTAGAGTATGTAGGAAAGAGGGAAATTATTTCCCAGTAAAAGTAGGCCTTAGACAAGGATGTGTGATGTCACCGTGGTTGTTTAATATATTTATAGATGGGGTTGTAAGAGAAGTAAATGCGAGGGTCTTGGCAAGAAGCGTAGAGTTAAAAGATAAAGAATCACACATAAAGTGGGAGTTGTCACAGCTGCTCTTTGCTGATGACACTGTGCTCTTGGGAGATTCTGAAGAGAAGTTGCAGAGATTGGTGGATGAATTTGGTAGGGTATGCAAAAGAAGAAAATTAAAAGTGAATACAGGAAAGAGTAAGGTTATGAGGATAACAAAAATATTAGGTGATGAA